>NC_135537.1:182912689-183212689 GCF_045843805.1 Urocitellus parryii | reverse complement strand
TGAGGGCCGGAGCCCTGCCGTGTGGGAGCTGGCTGAGGAGTACCTCGACATTGTGCGGCAGCACCCCTGCCCACTGTCTTGCGTCCGGGCCCACCTCTTCAAGCTTTGGCACCACACGTGAGTCACACATCAGGCAGAAGCCAAGCAGGACTGCCCAGGCATCAATCTAGGGGCCCTGCCCCAGTGTCTTGGGGCTTCCCAAAACAACTTGCCACCAATCCGGTGCTGAAGGGTCAGAGGCTTGCGGGCAGGCGAGAGCCTAGGTGGGAGGCACTGGCTCTGTGCCCTGTGTACATCTCAGGGTGGTGGCTGGGGCCCAGGAGCAGGCTCAGCTCCTGTGACAGATATCTGCCTTAGGCTACAGGTGCACCAGCAACTTCGAGAGGAGCTTGCCAGAGTGAAGACCCTGGAGGGCATCGCTGCTGTGAGCCAGGCGCTGAAGCTGCGGTGCCAGGCAGGTACGGGGCTGCGGGGCCCAGCCATGGTGGCCAGGCTCAGTCATGACCGGGTCTGGGCCTTTGCAGGAGGACATGTCGCGGCAGGAGGAGGGAGCCAGGCCCACTGGTGACCTGCCTTTCTTCCACTGGATCTGCCAGCCCTGCGTCCGGCCAGGGTGAGCACCTGGGCCAGTCCATGGATGTGGGACTCACGTGGGGACCTTGGTGTGGAGCAAGGCACCTTTCCCGGGTGTACCACCTGCTGCCCCTGGGGACCCGCCTGCTCTCTCTGGCTTTGGTGGAGGGTGCTCTCAGTGAACATTTGGTTCCAGAAGCTACTTCCCCAAGCTCCTCTATACCTGGGGGATTTGTCCTTGGGGTCAAGATGTGGATTCTCTGGACTTTTCCTGAGCTCTTACGGCTGAGGCAGGCTATCATTTGTGGCCACAGCCCTGCCTGGGCTTAGTGGCTTAGACGGTGGCACCTGAGGTTCAGACACCCTCCCAGGGAGGCCCCAGCCTTGTGCTAGCCACTCACCCCACCATATGTATGTAGCTGCCCCCTGTAGTCCTACATAGGCCAGCCCCTGCCTGGGCACCCTGAGAATGGAGCTGGCCAGGGTGCTTTGTATATTCACATATGTCCTGTGCACTAGTGCCCACCACAGCTTCCCAGTCCCTCCTCACCCTCGGACCCCCCAAGAGGCTCTGACCCATGTGGCTGTGACTAGATGATCACCTCTTGTGGGTGTCCTTGGCTCTGCTCACTGCCCTTTCTCTCCAGGCCCAAGGAGAGCACCAAGGAAAGCAGTGGTGGCCGTAGCAAGAGGGCCCTGGAGGAAGAGGAGGGTGGCACAGATGGCCTGTCCAAGAACAAGCAGAAGAAGCAGCTGCGGAACCCCCACAAGACCTTCAACCCATCTCTGAAACGTGAGCACCCTGCAATGGCTGGGCAGGAGCAGTCAGGCCCACCCCAGAGGCTCTTCTCTGCCTGCCTCTTGTCCACAGCTCCAGAGCCAGAAGCAGATGCCTGGCTTTCCTTCCCACACTCCAGGGGCTTGGAGTTGTCACAGTTGTAGTGCTGTACTGGAGGAGTGGCGGGGTGTGGACAGGGGACACACCTATTACAACGTGTCAGATGAGGTTGTGGGGCGAGTCCTCAGCTGGGTGTTGTCCAGGTGGCCACTGGGTTACTGAGGATGTCTCTGGCCAGCAGAGCACTGGGTATGCCCCAGCCTTGTACAGGGATGGCCTGAGTAGCTCTCAGGAGCCCTTGGGAAGTGTTCTGAGGTCTCTGTAGCAGGCTGTGAAGGAGGTCAGATTATGGGTGAAAATGCTCCACCTCACAGGAAGACCTGATTCACAGTTCCATGTGGCCTCAAAGCTTGTGCTGGGAGGTCTCAACCCAATGTAGCCCTCCTCTCAGCCACCTAGGCCAGACCATGTAATGTCTCTCGGGCCTGGATGCTCTGATGCTTGCTCACATCTGAGTAGCTGCCACAGAGCAGAGCTTGGGGCCGAGTTCCTGATTTTTGGCCTTCTTGCTATGGAAACACAGCCAAGGGCACCAGAGCCCTAGAACTGGGTGGGGGTGGGATAAGGCAGCTCTTCCTGTTAGGAAGAAGCCCCCCTGCTTCCTGCCTATTTTCTAACAAGACTGCTCACCATCCCTTACTTACCCAGACGTAGCCAATCCACATCCTTTGCCCCCGAGCCCCCGCAGCCCAAGTAAGCTTTGTGGAGATGGACACTCAGCCCATCTCTGGCTCTCATTCAACCAGCATTTCTTTTTGTTCTTTTTTTCAGCAAAATATGCAAAGTGTGACCAGTGTGGAAACCCAAAGGTTAGTCCTGGCAGCCTGCTGCCCAGGAAGTGGTGGGCAGTGCGGGCTACCCCAACATTGTCTCAGACGGTCCCTGTGCTGCTATGGGGCTGGTACTGTCCAGTCGGGAGGACAGCCACGGGGTGACCTGGCCTGGGGGGCAGTGCCTTTCTGTGCTGATTCCCAGGGCTGTGTCCAGGCCATGGGGCTTCTGGCATAGGCTTCCAGATGACTGGCCTCACCTCACTAGCTTTCCTGTGCCCAGGGCAACAGGTGTGTGTTCAACCTGTGCCGGGGCTGCTGCAAGAAGCGAGCCTTCCGAGAGACAGCAGATTGCCCAGGTGAGGGAGTGTCTCCACCGTCAGCCCACCACCTCTAATGGGTATCTGGGCCTCCTGACCCCCAATCTCTTCTTTTCTAGGTCACGGGTTACTTTTTAAAACCAAATTAGAGAAGTCTCTGACTTGGAAAGGGACCCAACCTGGGCTGCAGGAGCCTCCACAGACAGGGCCTGGAGCACCAGGTGGCTTCTCTGAGGTTGTGGGCAGTGCCCTGGCCTGAGGAGTCAGCAGGAGCCACCCCCACTCCGGGCCTGCAGCTGAGGCCTGGACACTTCTTAAGGAACTGCCTTTACTCAGGGAATCTCCTGCTGGTTTACATGGAAGGACATGCCGACATCCTCCCTGGCCCATACTGGGACCTGGCAATGCTGCACCCAGGCAGGCCCAGGCTGGACCTGCCTTGTGCACAGCTTGTGTGTTCAAAAGTGAACAATAAATCATTTCAGAGACACATGTGCAGACAGCCAACAGCCTATGGCCACCACCCTTCCAGACCCAGGGAGGCCCGGGGCTAGGAGGGCATGATTAGAACCAGCAGGGACCTAGGAGTCTGAGAAAGTGAAGAGGCAATACACTAAAGCCTATGCAGGACACAGCTGGGAAATTAGGGCTTCACCCAACCTCTCCCAAGAGTCTCCAGAGAGCATTCCACAGGAGACCTGGTGACAGCTGGAGAGGGCCCCACAGAAGCCAAAAGCAACCCAGGTGCAATCCAAGTGGCCACAGCAGGAAACAGAGCCAGAGCAACCATCAGTCTACTCTTTATTGTATGCTGCAGTTGACAGTCTGCAATCCAAACAACACGAACAGGAAGGGTGTGGGAGACCGTGCTGCCAGGCAGGAGCCTGGGCACTGCATGGAGTCTGTTCCCTGGGCATGGAAGCCCATGAGGTCGGTCCTTTGTGGCCACAGTAGGCACCCTGTCTGCCTCCTCAGGCCCTAGCACAGAGTCTTGCCAGGTGGAGGGACACATAGAAGCCTGGCTAGAAGCTCAGGAGTGGCACCCAGAAGTCAGGCTGCTCAAGCTCCTCAAGGCAAGCAGGCAGGAAGCCCAGGAGCATGTCCAAGGGGGCAGGGAAGGGGTGTGCAAACCATCCTGGAGGCCGCTGGGTGCCCCTCACATGTTGGTGCTCATCCGGGACTGGCTGTTGGCTGGAGTCAGCTCCCCCTGGCTCCCTTCTCTGGGAGGGGACTGCAGTGGACAGGAGAGAGCTCAGCCAGGGGATGCACAGGTGCTGCCCGCTCCCTGATGCCCCCAGCTGCTCACCTTGACATGGATCTGGTTGCGCAGCACAGCTGCCCTCAGGATCATGGCCTTGGCGCGTCGCTGGAACTCCTTCCCCATCAGCAAAGACTTCTCAAAGGTGGTACTGCGCTGATCCACATCCCGAGCATACAGGATCTGTGCAGGGACAGGTTCAGCAGGGCCCAATAGGGGCCCAACAGGCACCCTCGGCCCCACAGCCCCCTAGCCACCTTGCTATGTGAGTCGATGCGGGCGTTGATGAGTCCTTCCAGAATGAGCTGTGTGAGCTCATCCTCCAGTGCTGCCACTGTGGTGTTGAAGGCTGCGGCCATCTTGTGCATGTCAGCTGACACATAAGGGCTGAAGTACTGTGGGGCAGAGAGAGCAACAGCTGCCTGCCACTCTGGGGCACATCCATTCCCACCAGCCTCTGCCTGCCCTACGCCTACCTGGATGAGCGCACGATTTCGGATCTGGGTGTACAGAGTTCTGACGTGGGGAGCGAGGTACATGTCCAAAAGCAGGTTGTCCTGCAGAGGAAAGCTGGTTAGGGACCTTGCTGGACAGAATCCAGCCAGCAGGGCCAGGACCTTGCCCCTCACCTTCATCTCATCCAGCATCTTCAGGCATGAAGCGTATTTGGACTCATAGAATTTAAAGATGATGTCTCGGACCTGTGGCTCCAGCTCCAGGAATAACTTGAAGGAGCTGCAGATGTCGGAGTGCTCAGCCCCACACCTCCACCTACCCTCTCTACCCAGAGGGCTGGAAGGGTTCCACTCTCCAGGCACAAGGCTGAAGGGGCCCACACCCCACCCACCTGCTGGAGATGACATTGCGCTGCAGTTCCTGCCGGTCAAATGTGGCCAATGCGCACAGACCTCCATAGATGGCCACGTTGCTGGGGGAAAGTAGCTGAGGGGCAAAAAGGGAGATGGGTTCACTGATGACCTGTCACCTCCTCAAGAGAACACCTAGGATCCCATTCAGAGGAGACCAACGATGTGACCTGGACGCTCTCACCTCAGGGAAGTCGCAGTGATCGAATGAGGCCAACAGGAAGCACTTGGCAGCCTGCTTGTATTTGCGTGCAGCCAGCTCAGCCAGGCCTAGAGAAGGGGCAATGAGGGAGAGGGTGGCGGCATTAGGCTGCCTGGAGCTGCCACGAGGGCCTGGCCATCAGTGGTGTCCCCCAACCTAGAGAGTCCTAACTGTGAAGCAGAAGTAACTCCACACTCCAGATATGCCTCCTCAAGCCAGGTGCCCAGGGCCTTGAACTGCTGCTACTGCTGCTGCCTGCATCAGACACCCAGGCTCAGAGACACCAGCTGGGCTGCCAAAAGCAACACAGTGGCTTGTCCCAGGCACATGCTGGCAGGTGTCTCCTTGGTGTGTGAATTTGGGACACGTGCATTCAACAGTGCCCTGCAGCCTTCCAGTAACTTCCAGCTGTGAGACGGGGCCATTCCTGCCCCAGGGGTGAGGACTCAGGCCTGGGCAACCTCTGGGTGGTGAGAGCCTCACCTGCAGCACACTTGAGCTTGGTGAGGATGCCTTGGGTCTGGCTGTCCCGCTCTCCACGCTGCTGCAGGGGAAAGCCACATGCATAAGAGGGCTGCACCCCTCCCCTCCTCATCTGGGGAGCCCAGGGCCCAGGCCCCAGCCCCAGCCTGAGAGGGGAATGAAAACAAAAGGGTAGTGGTCAGGCTCCCACAGCAGAGTCTCCAAGGAGGTGGGCCCTACCTCAGCAATCTCTGGGGTAGACTCAGCCTTGCTGACATAGCTCAGCACATGAGACCAATTCTGCAAGTAGACACTGACCTGGAGAACAAGGGGCAGGGCTACACTGAGCTTGGGTTGCCACCTCCTGGCTACCCAGTGCTGCCCCCTGCCTGCCAGAGGCCCACCTTGATGACGTTGAGGCACATATTGATGACATGCTTGGCACTCGTACAGTAGTCTCGGGCGCGGGAGTAACACTTGAGGGCATTGCTGAGGTCCCCACAGTCAAGGTAGTGGTCACCCAGGTCATCGTGGCCGCGCCTGTAGACCTGGCTGTGAGTGGACACAGCAGGGGGCCAGCTGGGCCCAGACACCCCCTTCCCTGGGCAGGCCAGCACCTGATGCTCTCCTTGATGGAGTTGCCCTTGTAGTTCTTCAGGTCTGTGTCCAACTTCTCTAGCTTCAGCAAGGCCTTCTTCCGAGTGGCCTCCACCCAGGCTGTGTCCAGAGGTGGGGGCTCCACACCACTCTCAGGAATGGCATCGGGGGCATTCTGCAGCTCCCTGAGGGAGGACCTGGCCATCAGGACGCCGACGGTCACAGGGGCCAATGAGGTGGCCAGATGTTGCCAGCCACAGACAAGCCCTCAAGAGGCTCATTCCCAACCCCAGCTAAAGGGCCACCTGTACCAGGAGCACAGGGACAACTGCTGACCCAGGAGCCCTCGGCTGAGAGGGGAGTGCTCCCAGGAGAGGACTAGCTCCATGGGCTCCCTGGAACATGCAGGCAGGTGCAGCTCCTTCAGCCCGGAGAGGTAACACAGTGGCTTGTCCCAATCACATGCTGGCAGGGGTCACCTTGGTGTGTGGATTTGGGACACATGCATTCAACCATGCCATCCAACCATGAGCAGGGCCTGCGCAGCCTGCCCCTGCACTGCTTACCACGTGCCGGAGTGCTGCTGTGTCACTGCACAGCTAGGGCACTGGGCATGGCAGGAGCACGGGAGGGCCCCCTCCCCCCATCCAGGCCAGTCCCAAGCAAGGGGAACATCACATCCACCCTGACACTTTCCACCACAAACGCCTTTTTTACCAAGACCCTGGCCTTACCTGGTGGCCTCCGAGAGCTTCCGATGTATCTCCTCATACATATCCACATTGAAGGTCCTCTGCACGAAGGAAAGGGCCATCTTCAGGGCTTCCACCCGCAGTGGGGGGCAGTGGTCAGCAATGAACTGCAGCCGCTCAATGCGCATCAGCCCACTGTAGCTAGCTGCATACTGCTCCAGATCCTAGCACAGGAGTGAGAAGAAAGCAAACAGAGGGTCGAACACTGCATATAAGGCAAGGTCCCATATCCCAAGCCCAGAGACAGCAGACAGAGAAGTCTGACTGCACACAACAGGCACTGGACCTGATGGTGCTGAGACCACTGGGTGGGTGGAGACCCCATGGTAGGGCTCTGCTCCTCATGGCACTTATTAGTACTGGACTGGACTGAGCAGCCAACGGCATTTAACAGGTTGAGTCTCCCTGGAGATGAGACTCAACAGTCAGGGCTACTCCAGGTGGGTGAGAAGTGGGTGCAGGATGTCAGGCTAGGCTGAGAACCCAACATAAATGAGTGACAGAAAGCTGAAGAGTCCCAGTTCAGAGAAAGACCAGAAAAGTCACGGAAAAGCATCAGTCTGCCTACAGAGCAGACTGCAGTGGGACTCTGGCCTGGACACCCAGCAGGACTGCGATGGCCTCTCCCCGGCTGGGCTCTGTACCAGGGTGGGGTTCTCCACCACGTAGTTGACATCAGGCGCATTCTGGGGATCCTCCTGGGGGTCCACGTCAATCTGCATGGGCTCCACAGCCCCCTGTAACATAGGTCAGGCATCTTAGGCACCTTCAGCTCTCAGGTCCTTCAAGACATAGCAGCACCACTCCCCGACCAGTGCTGCCCTCCCCAGCCCCTGCTCCACGGAGCTCAAAAGAAGCCCCTTGGCTGGTGGCTGCCCAGGTTTGAGGGGGAAAGCAGACATCAGGTGGGCTTGTGTTCCCAGCCACCGCCTTCACCCCAGAGGCAGGAGGACCCCCAGAGGCTCTGTCCTGAACAGCCACACGGAGGTGAGGGCCGCGTGGGGGGGGCGGGGGGAGAAAGGGATCATCGGGTGGCGCAGGGCCCGCGGGGAGGGCAGGGCCTGGCGGGCACCTCGGAGAGCAGCGTGCAGGCCGACAGGCTGACGCTCAGGCTGCAGTCCCCGGCCGTGCCAGGCCGCAGGTCGGAGGCCGACGAGGAGGCCGAGCTGGGCGCAGGGCTGCCCGGCATCGCGACCTGACCGCCGGCCGCCGGCCGAGGAGCGTTGGCGCAGCGCGGAGGAGGGGACGGGTCGAGCGCAGCCCGCGCGGCCAGTCCACGTTGCGCGCGGAGCCTCAGCCCGGCAGCCTCCCGCCCTCCTCGTCCTCCCCGCGGCCTCCCGTCCTCCCCGCGGCCGCTCCATCGTCCTCGAGGCCTCCCGCCCTCCTTCCCGGGGCCTCCTCGTCCTCCCCGTGGCCCCGGGGCCTCCTCGTCCTCCCCGGGACCTCCCGTCCTCCCCGCGGCCTCCCGCCTTCCTCGCGGCCCCAGGCCTGGAGGGCGCGGGCGCGGCCTCGGCTCATCACCTGCAGGTTAAACACCTGAACCGGCAGCGGCATCTTCCACCACCCCGCCGCGGCGCGCCGTCCACTTCCGGGGCGACGCGGCTGCCGCTTCCGGGTCGCAGGGCGGGGCTGGGCGCGGGCCACTCTTAAAGGGGCCGTGGGCCACGCCAGCCGGTCCCCGGCGCCGGGGTCGCGGCGGTCGCATGAGCCGCGCGCGGGGCGCGCTGTGCCGGGCCTGCCTCGCGCTGGCCGCGGCCCTGGCCGCGCTGCTGCTGCTGCCGCTGCCGCTGCCGCTGCCACACGCGCCCGCCCCGGCCCCGGGCCCCGGCCCGACCCGCGCCGCTCCCCGCCTGCGGCCCGACGACGTCTTCATCGCCGTCAAGACCACCCGGAAGAACCACGGGCCGCGCCTGCGGCTGCTGCTGCGCACCTGGATCTCGCGGGCCCGCCGGCAGGTGCGCGCCCCGCCGCGCCCTCGGCTCGCCGCCGCACCTGCGCGCCCGCCTGCGCCGGCCCCGGGCGCGGGCTCCTCACGGCTCCTTTCTCCCGCAGACGTTCATCTTCACCGACGGAGACGACCCCGAGCTCCAGCTGCTGGGAGGTGAGCGCGCCCTGCGTCGGTGCTGCCGCGCGTCGCCCGGTGTCACGCGTCCCTCGACAGGGTCCAGCCCCAGCCGCCCGTGGCAGGAGCTGAGGCACTGGCCAGGTCACACGCCAGCAGAGGGAACAGCCAGGACGCCCACCCGCCGGCCAGCGCCCGGGGCCCCGTGTTGCCGGCCAGGTTCTGTTCCTCCGCCACAGCCACTGCCCTGCTAGGTTTCCCGGGGCCCCTGGCCAGTGCCACGTCCTCTGCCCGGCAGGGAACGTCCCTTTCGGGTCTGGTCAGGGCTGCCCCTCCGCGGGCCGTTTCCACTGCTGGACTCCCAAGGGCCGGTTATGTGTTCAGTCCCAGCTGAGCGAGGCTGAGCTCGGGCTGCATCTGGACTTGGGCCGGGCGGCCGGGCACCGCGCTCAGGGGTAGGCTGGGCGTCCACCCTCCACTTCCCCTCTGCCAACTCAGCAGGCGGCCGCGTCGTCAACACCAACTGCTCGGCCCTGCGAACCCGCCAGGCGCTCTGCTGCAAGATGTCCGTGGAGTACGACAAGTTCATCGAGTCAGGTCGCAAGTAGGCGGTGGTGTCCCCCCCCTCCCCCCCAGGGAACCCAGGGTGAATGGTGGGGGCCCTCTCAGCCACCAGCCCCGTGTCCACCACTGCCCTCCCTGCAGGTGGTTCTGCCACGTGGATGATGACAACTACGTGAACCCCGAGGGCTTGCTGCATTTGCTGTCCGCCTTCTCTCCCAGCCAGGACGTCTACCTGGGGAGGCCCAGCCTGGACCACCCCATCGAGGCCACCGAGAGGGTTCCTGGAGGCGGCACTGTACGTGATGGGGCAGATGGCCTGAGGATGGCGCTGGGGGTCAGGGCTGAGGAGCTCTCTCCTGGGCGGTCTGACCAGAGCTTCCTGTCTCCAGGTGACCACAGGCAAGTTCTGGTTTGCCACTGGTGGGGCCGGGTTTTGCCTGAGCAGGGGCCTTGCTCTCAAGATGAGCCCGTGGGCCAGGTGAGTAGGGGCCCAGCTGCTGGTGCTGGGAGGCGGCGGGATGGGGGTGAGGGCTGAAGCCGCTGACCAGCCTTCCCCGCAGCTTGGGCAGCTTCATGAGCACTGCTGAGCGGGTGCGGCTGCCGGATGACTGCACAGTGGGCTATATCGTGGAGGGGCTGCTGGGTGCTCGCCTGCTGCACAGCCCCCTCTTCCACTCCCACCTGGAGAACCTTCAGAGGCTGCCTCCCGAGGCCGTGCTCCAGCAGGTAGGCCCTGGGCTCCCTGGCGCCTCAGCGGGCGCTCCTGCCCCTGGACCTGCCCCACCCTCCTCCATCACCCTGGCTGGCCAGCCCGCCACCCAGGTGCTCTCCCAGCTGAGCAGGAGGACAGGGCTCAGCCTTGGGGCTTCTGTGTGGTCGGGGGGGGACCCTGGCCGGGTCATTTTGCTACCGGGCACAAGGTCATCAGGTAAAGAGCCCCTGTGCATCTTCCCGGGGGTAGGGGTAGAGGAGAGAGGGCCGGCTCTCACGTCTGCTTCCTGTTCTCCCAGGTCACCCTAAGCTACGGGGGTCCCGAGAACCCACACAACGTGGTGAACGTGGCTGGAGGCTTCAGTCTGCAGCAGGACCCCACACGGTGAGCAGGTGGCGGGCTTTGGGCCCCCGGGGCTCGTGTTGGCCCACAGTCTTGACTTCGCTTTCTTCCTTCGCAGGTTTAAGTCTGTGCACTGTCTGCTGTACCCAGACACAGACTGGTGTCCCACGCAGAGGAGGGGTGACCTCAGCTCTCGGTGACTGAGGACTCCTGGTGGCCACCCCCAGGTGGGCCTGGTTGGCTTCCTCTTGCCACCAGTACAGGTGCTGGGCAGATGCTCTGCTGGCCTCCCGCAACCTCTCAGCAGTCTCAGGGGCCAGGTGCTCGGGTGAGCGAGGACCACCAAGTCCCGTGCTCTGGCTGCCCAGGGATGGAAGGAGGAGTGATGGGAGGAGGGTGGTGCTGCTGGGCCCACAGGCACCTCCCCAGCCCAGCCCAGCCCAGCCCGAGCATCACGCCGGCAGGGAGGGGCCTCTGCCCAGCATCTGGACACCCAGGCTCCCAGGCTATGGCCTCCCTGCTCACCTGCAGAAGGGCCAGGCAGGCAGGATGCTCAGCAGTGGACTCCAGGAGGACTGTGGGCCAGTGAGGGGGCTTTTCCTGTAGGCCTCATGGGCCCCCTCCCTCCCCACACAGACCGCTCGGTAGGGCCTGGGGCCAGCATCAGGGCATGTTCCCCGAAAAGCTGCACTTGCAGCCAAGAGCCTCCAGGGCTGGCCTCCCCTGGGGCCCTCGGGCCCTCCGGATGCCCTTCCCCATTCTGCTGGACACTCAGGTCTTCCACAGGGAGCTCTGTCCTTCCCGCCCTGGCCAGGGTTCCTAATGCAGCCGCAGCCGGGGAACTGCCCCTTCCCTGCATCACGAGTGCAGCGAGTGCAGCCTCCTATTTCAGTGGACACCCGCAGGTGGCAGCTCGGCCCTGCAGTCCTCCCTACAGCCACCCTCCTGCCCAGCTCGGCTCCCTTCAGGCTCTGAGAGCTTTTCAGGCCTGGTCCCAGGCGCTCTAGCTGCCCTCTCAGCGCGTCTGGAAGCAATTGCCTTGTGTGCGTATGCACAGGTGTGCACTCCCATGTGCGGGTGGCTGAGATCGGGTGGCCCCCGGTGGGCAGGTGTGGACGTGTGCAGAAGGTGTACACTCGCTAGCCGTGGGTCAGCTTAGGGTTCTTACGTGGGGTGAAAGCATGTGCCCCGTGCTGGGGAGCCTGCCTTACGTTTGGAGCACCACCCCCTTCTCACCGACAGCCTGCGACCCACCCCGGACCTGGGCCATGCCACCACGGCTCAGGCAGCTGTGGGGTCTGATGGGGGACCCTGGGCTCCAAGCTGCGTTGCCAAGCCAGGGTGCTGGCCCATGTGTTGCATTAAATGCTTTTCCACTCGGGATATTTACACCTTGCGATGGGTTCCTGGGACCCAGCCCCTGTGCGTTAGAGCAGCTGTGTGAAAGGCAGGGAGCCACACCATGTGGCCAGGTCAGAGTCGGGGAGCAGAGCAAGGCACACCCCAGGACATCTGGGTCAAGGGTCACCAGCCTCAGGAGCCAGGAGCAGTGGCACACACCAGTAATCCCAGTGGCTCAGGAGCCTGAGGCAGGAGGATGGTGAGTACAAAGCCAGCCTCAGCAACTTAGTGAAGGCTTCAGCAACTCAGCAAGACCCTGTTACTAAATATATTTCTAAGGGGGAGGGAGGGGCTACTGGGGGTGTGGCTCAGTGGTTAAGCGCCCCTGGGTTCAATCCCCAATACCAAAAGAAAAAAAATTACCAGCAAGCCTGAGAGGAGAACAGTAAGTTCTGGTGTCGCCCGGACAGCGGTTCCACAAGAGGGCGGCCTGTGTCCCACGTCCATCTGCTTTGGCTGCTGGAGTGGAGGTGTGGCCAGCCGGCACTTGCTTCCCGACATGGGGTTGGGTGGCCCCTTCTTCCACCCTCACATGGGGATCTCCACCCGCAGCCTCCCCACAGCCCCGTCCTTGGGCTAGGGACGTGCTCAGGCCACCAGAACAGCGACTCCCAGGTGTGGGCCACTGTCCCGCACACATGGACTCCCGGCATCTTCACAGCCAGGCGTTCTCCACTGTGAGTTCAGCTGCTGGCGGGGTGGGGACCCGCCCACGGAGGGCTCTCTGGAGTCGGGGCTCTGCAGGTCTGACCTGGGCTGGAGCCCGGAGGTGTGTGACTGCTGAGCTACCAGCCCTTTCTACTTTTTACTTCAGGATGGGGTTTTGCTAAGTTGCTTAGGGCCTCCTTAAGTTGATGACGCTGGCCTCAAACTCTTGAACATCCTGCCTCAGCCCCTCAGCCACCACACCTGGCTTCTCTCCTTTTCTGATCCACGTTGAGGCTGCTCCTGAGGTCTTGCAGCCTCTCTTCTGAGTGACTAGGCCCACCAGAGTTATGGTCAGACTTTTCTAACTGGTAATTTTGTAAATTTAATCCAAAAAGTTGTCCCCAGGCAAAGCCAGTCCTGCAACTCACAATTTGGGAGAAGACTGCCCACCCCAGACTCGGGCCCTTCCGTGTGGATCGCTCAGACTGCAGAGCAACCACTGCTGGGAGGAGTGGAAGAGCCCAGAGGTGACCCACAGCTCAGGAGCAGGAGGGACCTAGAGATGGCAGCTGGGGCCCCAGGAGCCGCACAGCATGAGAGGCCAGGGCCCAGACCTGGTGACACCCTAGGCAGCCACCACACGAGTCACACAGGCTGGGGTGTCTGGCAGGTTACAGGAAGTGGCCATGCCTTGTCAGTGCCTGTCCAGCCTGGAGTGGTAAGCCCCGAGACCCTGCGGCCCCTCGCACCTTGCCAGCTCTTGCCAGGGGGGCCCAGGAGAGGAGCGGCCAGGCCTGACCTCCCTCTCCAGAGCAGCCCACAGCCCAGAAGCCCCTGCGCGGCCCCAGCAGAGCAGTCGGCAGCTCCCGTGCCCTCCAAAGGGAGCTGTGTCCCCCCGGGTAGCTGCTGCACCTGCCTTCCAGAGAGAAGGAGACCACCAGGTGTGCAGCTTCGTCCACCTCTGAAAGAGGAAGTGGGTGAAACACTGGCTCTCTTTGGTGTCTTGTATTTCACAAGCTGCCTACAGTGGACATGTAGTAGACATATAGAAAAAGTAGGAAAAAAGTGGAACGTTATTGACATTAAAAATTGTTGGGCTGGGGACGTAGCTCAGTAGCAGCTGGTGCATGAGTCCCTGGGCTCCAGCACCTGTGTACTTGGTCATTCTCTGGACAAGCCTCTACTAAGCTTCAGTACCCCCCATGTGACTGCCTACCAGGCACCTGAGGACCAGTGCCCATAGGTTGGACCTGGCCAGCAAGCTGGGGAGGGCTCCAGGGCCGGATGGGAAGAACTGATGCAAACAGTTGGCGCCCACTACTTGCAGATTCACCCCTCGCTAAATTTTATGTGTAACCCTGAACCAATATTTGCTTAGAAGAGGAGATTATTCACAGATGCACAGGGTGGGGGCAGTTTGAGTGGCCGCCTTGGCAATTTAGGGAGCTCTGTCTGAAGATGAGAAAAGGGCTGGGTTCAGTCCCAGCACTGCAAAAGTAAAACTCAGTGGCTGATGGACCACTTCCCGGCTAAGGCCAGGCTCAGGGACCTGCCCTCTGGCTCTGCTCTGAGGCGGGGACACGGGTGCTCTAGTGCAGTCCTGCTCAGGCCGCTGGACCTGCTGGAGCCCCAACTCTGGCACCCAGAGGTGGCCAGCCTCAGACAAGTCACTTAAAACATTTTACTTTCTCTCAAAAAATAGACTCTGCAGAAGGCGTTGCCCCTAAGCTGCAGGAGAGAGAGGTCTGTTTCCTGGCAGCCACGGCTGAGCATGAGTTGATTCCGTGGTTGCACAACTCTGAGTGTGATGAAAACCATCGAATTATACATAGGGACTGCCCAAAGCCTCCCGAGATGGGCTGGTTGAGAGGCCCAAGCAGCACTGGGCACCGGGGATCTGTCCAAAGCACGCCTGGGGGCGACCTGGTGCTGCAGCTCATCCTGGGGGCAGCAGCAGAGGGGTCCTCTGCCTGTGTCTGCAGCCAGGGGCCAGGGGTGGAGTTCAGAGCCCGACGTCAGACACCTGGTTTATCCGGTCTGGGAAGGTCCAAGCCTGGCTGGTCACACAAGATCAAGGTGCAGTGTGATTCCCAGCCAAGATACAGAAAGGAAGGTGGTGGTGGGGAGACGCCTGTATTCCCAGCGCCTCCAGAGGGGGGCAGGAGGACCACACGGTGTAGGCCAGCCCCGGGAACTTGGGGAAGCCTTCTCACAATGTCAAAAGGGCTGGGAGGTAGAGCACTCTGGGCTCAACCCCAGGAAGGGGCCGGGGGAGTGAGTCAAGATATCAAGAGTAAGATTGGAAGAGCACAGTATGGAGCCCCTAGTTTTATTATTTATTTTTGGTGCTATGGATTGAACCCAGGACCTTGCACATACTAGACAAGTTCTCTACCGCTGAACAACATCCCCAGCCTTTATAATTCGATTTTATTAACAAACATTTCCACAAAGAGATCTCCAGGACGAGATGGTCCGATTGACTAGACATTCAACTCGGCAAATAGAGGACCTTTCCCAACTCCTACCCCAGGGCCAGCAGGACCTGCTTCCAGCTCCGACAAATACATTGTGAAAACACTGACGCTTAAGTGTGCGTGGGCACTTAGCAGCGGGGGGGGGGGGACGCTGAGGTCCCGGGGGTGGGGGCCTCCACTGCACCCGTGTGCTGAGGGGCAGGAAGGGGGAGAGTGGCTGGTGCCCAGAAACCAGGGACGATCCTGGGCAGAGCAGCGGGCACACTGCTGGATCGTTGCCAACCAATCTACCCAGTGAGAGAAAAAGTCTTTTGCATAGAAAGTGCTGGGAAGCCGACATCCATGTGGCAAAAGTGAACCTTGAGCCTTCTATCAGGCCCGGCAGTCACTGGTCCAGGTGATCCGCAGATTCAGGGCCATCCTGGTCAAGGCTCCATGGCTATTTTCTCTCAGAAATAGTCTTAGAATTTATTTGTGATCTCGTAGGGACTCTCAAGGGGCCCAAGTAGCCCAAACAGTCCTGGGGGGGAACGAAAAGACGCCTTTGTCTCCTGATTCACCACCAGCCACCAGCTGGTCCCAGACCCTGAGGAGAAGACCAGGGCACACAGAAGGGAGCCTGCGGCGCCAGGTCAGGTGCGGTCACTCTCCGGGAAAGGACAGGTTTTTCAACACATGGTGTGTGGAGACTGGATTCCTACGTGAGAGGAGGGAACGGCCTTGGCTGATACCACAGACCAGAATGAAAACGCGAAAGACCAAGGTCCAAGCCAGAGCCAGGGCACCCAGAGTAGGTGGGGCGCAGCTCAGCAGTGGTGTGTGCCTAGCCAGTGCCCACAGCCCCGGGCTCCTGGCCCGCTTCGAGCACACACAGACTTTGTGTACCCAAGGATGGCATCAAAAGTAAAAGGGCAACCCAAAGAGACTACGGAAGTGTTCACGGTCACTGTGTGGTAGGGGTTGCTGTCAGGAAGACAGAACCCCTGAGACTCAGCCAAGAATCAGCCCGATTCACAGAGCAGGCGCAGGCCTGGAGAGACCCCACTCCAAAGGGCTAGAGGGGACACTCAGCAGCTCTAGCCGCCAGGTGCTCTCCCCTCACTGGGATGGGGACCTCAGAGGCCTGGCGCACAGTTGGTAAGAATGTTAACTGAGCCCGGCACAGGGACACACCTGCCATCCCAGAGGCTCCCGGGGCCGAGGCAGGAGGTTGGAGCATGAGATGAAAAGGGCTGAGAGCAGCTCAGAGGCAGAGCCCAGGGTTCAGTCCCCAGTTCAAAAAAGGTGAGAAGAACGGAAAGCAGGGCCACTGCTGTCGGGGACAGTCTGGCAGTCCCCACGTGACCCAGCAGCTCCAATTGAAGATCTATACCCCCCAAACTGAAATCAGGGTCCTGGGGGTGCTTGTACTCCATGCACACAGCAAGGCTGTCTACGACAGCCCAAGTGTCCACCCACCAATGAATGGACAGGCCATCCACATTATGGAATGCCATTCAGCTCTACAAAGGAAGTCCATCATGGTGGCACACCTGTAGTCCCAGCTAGGGAGGCTGAGACAGGAGGATCACTGGAGCCCAGGGTCTGGAGACCAGCCTGGGCCACAGAGAGAGACCTGTCTGGAACAGGAAGGAAGGTGGGAAGACGGGGAGGAAGGAAAGGAAGGGTTATGGAGAATGACATTCCTACCAGACAACCCCTAGCGGGAAACGTGGAGAGAGCGTGGCTTGGGAGGGGGAAGAAAATCAGCCAAACCTGAACCTCTGCCAGGAGTCAGTCTTTCCCCGTAACGTGGCCCCAGGGGAGAGCAGGCCTTCTCCCTCCCCAGGCTCACCCAGCTCCTTCCCAGCCCCAGTGGGTCCTGGAGGAGGGAGGCCGCTACACTGGGCCCCAAGCTTGACCTTCCCCCCTTGCCAATCAGTGCTGCGTGGAGGCCCACGCGGGGACTTCCAGAGGAAGAAGGAGAACGCTGTGCGGGACGGGACTTGAGGTCTCACCCCAGGGTCTCAGCGGCTCCCTTCCCCTGACATTTTAACCTGCACAACTAGGTCCGCAGTCTCCAAGGATCAGTTCACCCTCAGTGTAAACTGTAAAACCCAGGCTCCTTCTGGAACCTGGGGCCATTTTTGTACCCAGAAATGAGCCCTCCAGTGCCCGGCTGACTCCAGGCGGAATAAGGGAACCTTGCTGGTCCCTCTGAGGTCTGGGTCTGCCCAGTCGTTTGTACTTTCATCATGGAGCTGAAACCCTGTGATTAGTTTTGCTTACAGAAAAGAAGGAAGGAGGGGAGGGGGAGCGCTCTGGCGTGTCCTGCACCCTGAGGGGCTGAGAAGACACACGGGGGCAGGTCCTCCCCGGGAAGGTGGGTGAGGGCTGGGGTTGGCAGCGGCCTGACCTGGAGACACCAGAGCTGGCTCTGATCCCCAACAGCGCACAGTGAAGTCGCTCAAGAGCTGCGGAGGCAACAGAGGGAACGCTCACCCTGCACCCAAGCACCCCACACCCTGGCATCTGGCACCCAAGCACCCTGTACCCCGGCGCCCCGGCGCACACTTACACAGCTGAGCTGGAAAGGGGTCTGCTCTGTGACTGGTCGGCTGGTTTTCAAGACAGGATTTTCCTAAATTGCTGAGGCTAGTCTGTGACCCACGCCCTCAGGCCTTGTCTCCAGGGTGCTGGGATGACAGATGTGTCCCTACCAGGCTGCATACTATGTGCATCTTACTGCAATAAAACAGTCTGGGAATAGGTATCCAAATCAGGAAGAAGAAGGACTATCTCTATTTGCAATGATTTGATTTTATATCTAGAAAATACTAAATCAGGGCTGGGGATGTGGCTCAAGCGGTAGCGCGCTTGCCTGCATGCGTGCGGCCTGGGTTCGATCCTCAGCACCTCATACCAACAAAGATGTTGTGTCCGCCGAGAACTAGAAAATAAATATTGGGCTGGGGATGTGGCTCAAGCGGTAGCGCGCTCGCCTGGCATGCGTGCGGCCCGGGTTCAATCCTCAGCACCACATACCAACAAAGATGTTGTGTCCGCCGAGAACTAAAAAATAAATATTAAAAAAAAAAAGAAAAAAGAAAATAAATATTAAAAATTCTCAAAAAAAAAAAAGAAAATACTAAATCACCACAGAATAACGGTTATAGCTGATAAAAGAATTAAGAAAACAGCATCTGGAACTGCGGGTAGATCAGTGGCAGAGCACTTGCCTGACACACTGGAGGCCCTGGGTTCATCCCCAGGACCAAAAAAGAATTCAGCAAAGTTGTGGAATGCAAGATCAACAGGCAATAGTAATGAACATTCAAAACCGAAATCCAGACAATTATATTTTGAATTTAAAAGAACCAACCATATAGGGATAAACTGAACAACCAGACAAACGACTAATACACTGAAAACTGCAAGATGTTCCTGAAAGAAGTCACACTGGGAAGGTACCTGGGCTCCTGGTCAGGACGGCTGCTGCGTGTCCAGGCAGAGGTGTTGGCAGCCTGAGCCTCCCATTGGACGCCGGCCACCCAGCCGGAGCAGTGTCTGTGCACAGGGTCCAGCTGAGGGGGACAGGGCCTGGCTGTTTGGGGCTTGTTGCACTCTGCTCTGGGGAGGGGACAGCAGCTGTCAAGGACCAGCCCCCGTCGGAGGCACTGGCTGGAGTGGCCCTTGGGGTCTGAGAGGACCTGGAGGCTTCTGGCCTGGGCTGGTTGGGGGGAGGGAGCAGGGTCTCTGCCCGTCCCAGGGACCTCAGGCCAAGGGAAGGCCAGTCCTCTCCCGGGGACTGAGGCGCTGGGGTGGGAGTCTGCCAGGAAGAGACCCCTCCTCACACCCAGGACCTGCCCACAGGCTGGGTCTTCCCCCCCAGATGCTGACCCTGAGGGCACGGGCCTCAGTTTCTCCAACTAGAGGCCACGGGGGTTGGCAGCCCACAGCCTCCCTTCTCCCCACCTGCCCCCAGGGCCGATCCCAGGAGAGACGGGGCTGGCCTTTCCCACAGTATCTCTTTACCCCCCCTGTAGCCCGGCCCTGCCCACTCAGAAGAGCTTAGCCTCTGGGAGCCCACATGGGGAGTCCTGTTACGATCCCATTATGTAACGGGGTGGGCTGGCCTTTCCCACCAGCAAAGCCGCGGTATCCCGGGGCAGAGGACCAGGGGACCCTGCCACCCACACGCCCTCCCAGCATGGCCCTGAAGCTTCAGCCAGGCTGCCAGCAGGGCTGCCTCCTGGCGGGCAGAGACCCCACAGCAGGGTCAGGGGACTCCCAGCTGCTGGTGGAGGCAGGAGGTGAGGGTGCCTGGAGAAGGACGAGAGGCCTCGGCCTCCAATCTGACCTCATGCCCAGGCTCTCGGCCAACCCAGCCCTGGGCACAGCACCGAGCCCTCGTACCCCCAGACTCGGGCCTCCCTCAGCTCCAAGGGCCACCGACCTCCAGACACCCTCCCTCCACATGCCAGTGAGGCTCAGAAGACAGGACTGGGGCCTGTCCCATCCGTCCATGCTGCGGACAGCGGGTCCTAGTGGTTTCTGGTCACACAGGACTGTCCCAAGAGCAAAGGACAGGACGGCCACCCCATAGAAGTTTGGACTGGAGCCAGGCACGATGGCACACACCTGTGATCCCAGCAGCTCAGGAGGCTGAGGCAAGAGGATCTCGAGTTCAAAGCCAGACTCAGCAATTCATCGAGGCGCTTAGCAACTCAGTGAGACCTGTCTCTAAATAAAATACAAAATAGGGTGGGGACCTGGCTCAGTGGTCAGGTGCCCCTGGGTTTAATCCTTGGTGCCAAAACAAAAAACAAAAAACCAGTTTGGACTGGATGCTCTTTTGAACCCCTCATTGTCCAGAAGAAACAAAGCAAGGCCTGGGGTGCCCCAGCTCCCCCCGGAGCAGGGTCTTTCCCAGCCCCTCGCACTGCTACCTTCCGAGGCTCCAGATCAGGCCCAGCCAGGAGCCTGGAGCCACCAGAGGCCGGGGCAGCAGGAGCCGTCTCCGACACCCTCTCTGCGGCTGGCTGCCTGCAGAGGACTCCCTGAACCAGCCGGCCCCGGGAGCCTGCTGTCACCTGCTGGGGAGACGGTCCTGCAGGAAGCCAAGCCCTGGACAGGGTCATGGCCAAGCCTGGGGGACCCTCACGAAGACCAGCATCTAGGGTGGAGCTGCTGACTCCACCTCTGTGGGCCAAAAGTGCCTGTGGGCGTGTGTGCTCACTCGTGTCCGAGTGTGCCCATGTGCACATACACGTGGATTCACGGGAGTGCTGGTGTGCCTTCTTGGAACGTGGGTACCCGCGTGTGCCTGGGGCCTGCCTGTCCTGTGTGCGCGTGGGGTGTGTGCCCTCGGGCCCGGGTGCCAGAGTTTCTGTGTGTACACACACCTCCTGAGTGCACGTCCCTGCGTCCCCGGGCCTGCGTCCCCCAGGAGCCCCAGGCACGTGCTCACAGTGGGTGCCTGCGCCTGCACCAGGGCCAGAGGGGCATGGTGACTGGGACAGCTGTCCCCTCCTGGGGTCCCCTTGAGCTGGCGCTCAGTGGGGCCTGCTCCAGAAAGCCCCTGGCCCCCAGCCCTGTGCTGTGGCTCCCATGCTGAAGGGGAGATGGCTGCCCGACGCAGTGCCCTGAGTGAGAACAGCAGCTCCCTCCGATCGCGGGAGCCTGCCGGACCCCAGGGAGAGAACCATCGCTTCCTCTCCTCCCAAGTCCCCAGGATCTGAGCTCCTTTGCAGGCCGATGGACCTTTGTGGGTCCAAGGGCTCTGTCCAGGGCACCACATATTCTCCAAGCCCACGGGGTCCCCTGGAGAGAACTTGCTAAGCCCTGACAGTTACAGCACTCCCCCAGGGAAGGGGATGCAGACGGTCTGAACTGCAGTCGCAGCTCGAGTGCCCTCCTCCTAGTGAACCCGGCACACTGCTCGCCCACACCCAGCGCTCTCAAGACTGGCCAAGACGGCAGGAAGCCCCTCCTGCCTCCTAGGCCCAGACCGCGGAGAAAGGGCACGGGGCCTTCTGGTGGTCCTCCTGAGCCGCCCTGCACCTGCTCCTACTCCAACTTCACACCAGATCAAAGCTCGCTGTACTGCGTGCCCAAGAGAGCTGACCAGCGACTGCCTCCCGAGCAGCCGGGCCAGAGGACCGCAGCTGGCCTGAGGGCAGCAGGTTTCACAGCACCGATGTCACAAAGCCGGTGTCTCGGGGACTTAGAGCTGGCAGGGTCCAGGCAAGCGCCACACAAGGGCAGACGGCAGGTTTAGGATCCACGCGGTTTGCGTCTCCAGGTCGGAGCAGACAGAGTCCCATCAGAGTGGACGAGGGGCAGCGGGGACTGGAGGGCGGGTGTTGCCTGGCCCAGGAGAGCCGGGCGGGGGCGAGCTCCGCGCACGAGCAGGACCCGAGCAAGTGTTCCCACAGTCAGATGACGGCAGGCCCACAGAAACCCTAGTGTTTTACAGTGGAACGGAGTTGAGCTTCCCATGGCTTTGTGACAAGATGGCTCCCGATCTTAAGACGGATCAGGCTGGGTCCATCACCTGCTCCCCAGCACCCCGGCACCCTGAGCACCTGCACGGGGCCGCCAGGGCCTGTGCTCTCTGCAGCCACAGAGAGGTGGATTCCGGCTCTTTCCCTGGGGGTCGTTTGTGTCGTCCTCCACCCGTGCCTCTGCCCACGCGTCCACTCACTCACAGACGAGTCCCAGAGCAGTGATGGACAGGACCTGCCCTCCAGAGTCAGCCTCATGCAAGGCAGGGGACATGGATGACCCCTGATCCTGGAAGACATGGGGGGGTGCAGAGGGTCCAAACATTGGACAAACTGACCCTCCACTGAGCCCAGAGGCCAAGAAGGCAGGGGACACGGGAGACCAGCAGCAAGTGCCCAGGGAGATGGGAGCCTGGAGCCACCGACTGGGCCCTGGGCAGGTTCAGGCCCCACAGACCTGGGGAGGCCAGCGAGGGTGGAGGCCCAGAGGTCACCAGATGACTGGTCCCGGGGACACTGGCAGAGGAGAACCCGGGGGGGGGGGGGCAAAGACGAGGAAGGGCCTGGGGCAGGTGGGACTTGGGCTGAGCCGCCAGCAGTGACGGGTGGGGGCTGGGGTGGAAGTCAGTGTGCAGGAGGGACGGGCCGGACCCAGGGTGGAGGCCCAGGGGCCTCTTCAGTCACCCCCGAGGACTTGGGCCCCCAGTGGGGACACAGCGTGGGCCCTGGGCGTCTGCGATCCTTCCCCGCGTCCGTCCGTCCTGCTGCACTTTCTGGGCCCAGAGCTGGGTGGCCTTCTCACACCCTCCCTGGGCAAGGGGCCCTCCTTCCTGGGTCCCTGTGCAAGGGGCCACCTCAGAGAGCCTCGGCTCGGGGACGGCTCGGCGCCCGCCCTTCCTGGCCCTTCCCTGAGTCCACTTGTCCCTGGCTGAGGCAGCCCACGTGTCCCCTGGGGAGCTTGGGGTCCGGTTTCAGGGGCCCCGCCAAGCTCCTTGCACACTCTGAGAACAGGAAGGCGAACAAAGCCTCCCCTCTGGGGCCTCTGAGGAAGGAATCAGAGCAGCCAGAGGCTCTGGGGGGTCTCGCCCAGTCCACGTGCAGGGAGGGCTCCCAGGGGCCTGCACGGCCGCAGCTGAGCGGCCCAGCCCAGGCGCTCCTGGGAACGCGGCTCCTGCCACCCACCCGCGGCCCCAGCCCCTCCTTCCCGCGTCAGAGTGTGTGCACACGTGTGTGGGTGTGGGTGTGCCTGTGCAAGGGCCTGCCTGCAGAGCCCAGGCTGGCCAGGGAGCACGCTGGCCTCCCTGCTGGCCTCCCCCAGGAAGTCCAGGACAGAGCACTGTCCCGATGAGCTCTGTGGTGGCTCCACCTGCAGGCTCCAACCTGGCCCAGGGGTGTGGCCGTCACCCAGCGCCCCTCCCCTGTGTGGAAGGACAGCCATGTGGAATCTCAGAGCCCCACGGCAGCCACAGCAGGCTGGAGAGGCCCGTCAGATGATGTGACGTTATTTGGAAAAAGGGACTTGGGGATGGGGGCGGGGAGCTGATGGTCCTGGGCCCAGAGCCGGTGCCTCGAGGTTCCTGTGACGCAGCTGAAACTCTAGTGGGCAGTCCTTCCTCTCAGCCTCCCCGGGAGGCACCAGCAGCCCTCTGCAGGGTGACTGCTCACTGCTGGTCCACAACCAGAGTCGGGGCCCAGGGAGGTCTGCGTGAGCTCTGGGGGCACACGTGTGTTACGGCAGGGGTGCACTATCGAGGTGGACACGCGCATCCGGGAGAGAATCCCAGCCTGGCCTCCTGAGCCTCGGGGGCTGCGGTCATGGGAAAGGCCCCTAGAAGTCGTGGGAATGGACTCTGCCTTCCTGAGGGTGACCAGGGGCAGGACACATTCCCCAAGGGATCCCCGAGATCAGCAGCCGCTCGGCAAGTCCTTCTCACAGACGTGAAAACACGGGTCCCCCACTCCCTCCTCAGCTGCTCAGAGAGCCGCCGGAGCCCGGGGCCGGGCAGATGGCAGGAGGGACTCCAGTCACACCTGCTGCTCCGCCTGCTGATGCGCGACGGCCCCCTGCTCCCGCCGCGGCTCTGGGGGCTTTTCCCAAGCACCCTCAGGGCACGCGTCCAGCTCTCCAGGGTCACCAGCTCAGGAGACTCCAGATCCTCATCCTAAGGAACACACAGGCCATGGCCCCAGGAGCGCCCTGGACCTGCCCTGGGCCTTCGATAGGACGTGCGTCCCAGAAGGCGGGAATCCACCTGGCCACCTTCGGGGTCCCTCCCGAGGGAGAGACCACGCCGCTGCCTGAGGCACCCCGGCTGCTCAGGAAGAGGCAGGTGGAGGTCGTCACAGGGGAAGGCCAGGAACAGACCAGGCTGCCCTGGCCACACGCCAGGCAGCAGACCCAGCACCGGTGACACGTTCGTGACAGAAGCCTGTGGCAGGTCCCCCAGGTGACTCACGGCACGATGCCTTAGCAGTTGACAACTGTGCTCATCTTTAGGAGTATCTGCTATGAGGTTTGCTTCTGGGACTTAGAGACTGAACACGTAGGCACGGGCCACCCAGTCACCCCGTGACCAGAGCTGCCTGTCACCAGTGGGGGTTGTCATATCTGTCAACCACAAAACTGGAAATCCAGGGAACGCCTCAACAGTTCCTGAGCCGGAGGACTGAGGGACGCTCTTCTGGTGCTGAGGCCCCTGGTGGCCAGGCCCGGGGGTTGGGCAGCGTCCTCCAGCGTGGACTCTGAGCTCTCAATCACTCACGGTGCACGTGCTTTCTCTCCCAGAGCCAGGCGCAGGCCCCAGGGGCAGGGGCGGGACGGGAGCCCGCCTCTCCCTACTCCCTCAGGACCCACTGGCAAAATGTCTGCCTCCCATTTCTGCAACCAGGCTCCACGCGGGAAAGCAGTCCTGACCCCCCCCAGGAGTGCTTCCCGGGGGACGCGACGACGGTCCACTAAACTGAAGTGGGTACTGCACTGGCTCCTGAGGACGCTTCACACAGGTGAGCCAACCCATGGGCAAAAGAGGCCCTTCCAGCTGGGCGCTTGCTGCTGACCGTCCAGAGCCTGGGCTGCCCAGGGCGCACCATCTGCCAGGAAGTCCATCTTGACTCGGGGGACCCGGGCACCCTCCGTGCTCCCACCCCGTGTGATCCAGGTGAGGCTCCACGCTGGCACGGTCAGTGCCCGGGCTTGGACGCTTGGCCAGCTGAGGTGCTTCCTGGGAGAAAGGAACAGCAGTGGGGTGGCCGTGTGACTGCAAGACCAGGAGCAGAGGGAGCAGAGGGACAAGGTGACCGTGACGGGTTGGCGCATGGCTGTGCCTAGATGCCAGATCCCTCTCCCTACACAGGGCTAAATCGGCGTGGCCACCGCAGGCCTTTGGCTCCAGATTCAGAGGACGCAGTTGGGCAGCGGTGGCCGTGGGCTCGTGTCTGGAAGTGGGGAGCAGCTGACATCCTCAGGGTGCTCCAGACTCAGGTCTGTCCCGTGAGGTTTGAGAAACTGATGTGACTCCATTTTTGAAAACCCAGCCTCTACCTCAGCAGGGCTTGTCCTTGGAAAACCTGTTCCAGCTACCTGCTGAGTCCTCTGTCCTTGACTTAGCAAATGCAAGTTCCTGAAAGACCAGAGAAGGCCTGAGGCCTGACTGGGACCGAGCAACAGAGACACCCAGATACCCGGCCCTCCGCCGCCCTGCAGTTCAGCCTACCTGTCCACCTCTTGAACTAACCAATCACCTACCCAACCTGTTCCCCCGGTGAAGGTGCTGACCAGTGTGAGGAGTTGTTGTGTGACTTTCCCGCGGTGTGGAATGACTTGCTGTGATGTTGTGGCACATAGAGTGTCCCCCAAAACCTATAAAATCTCACTGGACACAGGACCGGGACTCACTCCTGGGACCGCTGCGTGGGGAACGGTTGTGAGTCCAGGCTCCAGCTTGTGTGATGGCATGGGATTCGGCTCCCGGAGGTCGATGGGGGTCCCCCGAACCTGGCCTTACAGGCTCCCCATCAAGAGGCCTCCCTGAGGAGACACTGGCAAATCCAAACCCAGGGCTGCCAACCAAGGCCGCTGCCCTCTGTAAGAGCCTCAGGCAGAAAGGGCAAGCAGGGCCCGGGGACAGCTCCCCCTCCTGATGGCCCCCTGGAGCTCGGGAGGGTCCCTGTCCCGAGGCGGCGTCGAGAGCCAGGTTCACACAGAACATGGTGGAGAAGACTTCCCCCAGGGGGAGCGGGGACTCCGAGCCTGTGGGGGTGCGACTTCTTTACAGACTCTAGAACCTCCCTCTTTAGTCATTGTCTCCCCTGTGACCAAGGGCAGGGACGCCCAGAGTGCCCAGGAGCACAGTCACAGAGGCCACCTCCCTCTCCACCCCACCCTGTTACCTACACTCACCGCCTGACCTCTGCCCTGCCTCAGCTGGCCAAGGAATGGGACGCATCTTGTCCACTGAGCCAGGCAGGGGGTCACTTTATAGAACGTGTATGTGGGGAGAGCTGCAGGCCCCACGGCGGATGCCCGGTCCACGCCGCAGCTCGAGGGCTATGGCTGTGCAGGCCAAGGCATTGGTCAAAAGAGACAGACACTAACTATTTGGGGGTTGATGGGGTGTTACTTGGCAAATGGCCCCCAGACGGTGCAGGGGGAAGGAAGTCCTTGTGCTGCACTTGGTGAGTGCAAAGCCAAACTGCACAAGCAGGAGATGGCACTGTGGGGGCCTCACGACCTGCAGCAGGTGAGTAAGGGCAGCACTGGGCTCCTTTCAGAGAGATGCTGTCCCCGCAGAGGGTCCTGGTGTTTGGCGGAGGAGGCCTGGGAAAGGCACATTTCTGAGCATGCTCCATCCAGGTCATGGGGCACCTGGTCAGAAAGGCCCGGGTGCTTCCTTCAGCCCTGGAATGAGCCAGGTCCACACGGGCTGCCCGAGTCGCAGGGACCTGATGGCCTTGGCTGGCTCCTCCTTCGTTCTTCCAAAGAGCTTCCACTAAGACAGGACAGCGGCTTTGAAGGTTCGTTCTGACTCTTGAAAGGCAGCAGCTTCCCAGGACGCACAGGAGTTTGTCCTGAAGTGAGTCCTTACCCCGTAACACCCTGCGGCTGGATGATTTAAACACAGAAACTGCAGTGGAGAGCCTCTGGTCACTGTCAGCAGGGCGGCGTGGCCGGGTGGTGGGCTGGGTGCTGTGTGGTTTTCACTGGAGGCCGGGAGATGTTTGTGGGCTGCTGTGTGCCTCCGGTTCCAAGACGTTGAGGGACACTCCCAGAGGGACGTGTTAGTGACTCAGGCCAGGCCGGTCCCTCGGAAGCAGAGCCACTGGGATGGTGTGTATCTCACCCTGACCCATCCCAGGTCATCTGGAGATGGCTGCTAGTTGGGGTCAGGGGCACAGTGGAGCCGGCACCTGGTCCCGGGATTCTCCACTGATGCTCTACCACTGAGCTATACCCTCAAATCCTTTTTATTCCTTATTTTGAGACAGGGCCTCCCTAAGTTGCCCAGGCTGGCCTCAAACTTGTGATCCTCCTGACTCAGCCTCCCAAGTCAGATTACAGGACTGCATCTCTGTTTTAAATGGGAGCTTGACCCCAGCCACACCAGTCCCTCAGGGTCCCCACCTGTGTGGGTGGGGTAGACCCTTGACAGAGCTGATTTCCAGTTTCTGCCTCTTTACTCTCTGCTCCCCAGAGCCCCAGGAACCTCGTGATCTGCCCTTTCAAAACTCAATTTCCAGGGGCTGGGGCTGCAGCTCAGTGGTAGCCCACTTACCTGGCATGGGAGGCACCGGGTTCGATTCTCAGCACCACATATAAACAAATGAGTAAATAGAATAAAGGTCTATCAACAATTAAAAAAACAGATTTCTAAAACAAACCCATTCAACTCCTGACATAGGTGAAGGGAAACCCCAGTTGAGCACTCTGCTGACCCGGCCAGGCTACGGTCTCCTGCACCTCCTCTGAGGAGCCACTCGGAGGAGCCACGGGTCAAGGACACGACTCTCCGGGAGGCCCACAGAGGTTTCAGAGGGCAGGATGGGCAGAGCAGAGTGACCAGACCACGTGGTGAGTCTCTCCTTGGGGGTCTGGCTCTGGGTTGAGAGGCTCAGCTCAGGGCCGGGGCCTACCTGCTGGTCCAGGCCTGTGACAGAGGTCCAGTGCCCTGCCCTGACCCCCCTGGACAGAGGCATTGGTCCCTGTCGTCCAAGGGCCTTGGACTCACTCTTAGGGGCTCCCCAGAGTGGAGCCAGTTAGCTGCAGGGCAGGCTGCAGGAATGTCAGCTGCAGGTGGCCTCAAGGCTGGACACGCTGACCCCAATCAAGGCTGGACACTCGACCCCCACCTGTCTGGTGCAAAAGAAACCCACATCTGACCCCTGCCCATCTGCCTGAGGGCAGAAGATGACACCCTTAGCCCTGCCGTGTGACCCCAGATGGTTACACGCCAACAAGTCAGCTTGCAGATCAGAGACCCCAGTGGGTTTTGGCCATAACCACTCTCCCCTCTCTTTCTTCTCTTTCCCTGTTGTCTGTCTGTCTGTCTCTCTCTCTCTCTCTCTCTCTCTCTCTCTCTCTCTCATCCTCCCTATTAATCAGCACCACAGTAAAGTCCTCTTGGTCACTTTCCTTTCAGAGCTGGGTGGGCCTGCTGGGCCTCCTGACTGTGGGGCTAAACCGCCACCCGAATGCCGGCCACTGGCTCTGAGAAGGACACCTCCTGGGGGTGCTGCTGGAGCAGGAGCCTCCACACTCAGGAACCACCTCGGGAGAAGGGTGCCTCAGAGTCCAGGGCTGGCCGGGGCAGGTGAAAGGCACCTGGCAAGGACAGGTGAGGAGGACTCAGGCTCAGTGACCTCCAGGCACATGGCAGGTGGGGCGCGGTGCACAGGCCCGTCTTCCCAGCTGGCTCCTGACGGGGCTCCCTGCCGCTGTGCTCTGGGTGCCCGTCCCCACCCCGGGCAGCAGAGCCAGTCCAGGGTGCGGTGCTGAGTGTGGAGCTCCACCCCCTTCCCACTGGGCACAGACCGGCTTCCTCTTCTGGCCTAGTAGCAAAACGGTGTTAAGGGAAAGGCCTCTGTCTGCACGAGACCAGTGGACACCATTCCAGGCTGGGGGTGTCTTTTGGTAAAGCACTTAGCTGGCCATAGCACCGACAACCCTGAGAAGCCAAGTCCTGGTCGGAGATTGAAAGGCTCACACAGACAGCAGGGACAAAGATGAAGCACTTGACTGCAAGCTGGTGCTAGCTTAGGTAGAAAGTGAGAGTCAGTTATCTTAAACAGGAAGACCCCGGGCCATCATGGTCAAGGTCAGGTCATCGCCTACGGTGCACCACGTCCACCCTGCATGAGATTCATGGGGGGCACTCGCTGTCCACGGGCATGGAAGACGGGAGGAAAAATTAGAAAATTTTCAAAACAACTTGTTACCCGCCCACTGGCCATCGGCCCGCCGCCATGTTACATTGGAAGGTCCTTATCTGAAAGGCCCGGGGGGTTCGCAGGGAGACTCCCAACATTCCCCCTTCTTTGTTATTATACGGAAAGGGATGTTGATTCGTTCTAGCTGCTTCCTGCTGAGTGGGGGCGTCGCCAGGAAGGGGTCTGAAGGAGGGAAGTTAGGAGTCCCCATAAGAGAGCTGCAAAGATTGGTATAAGGTCAGATGTGACATCACAAAACGTGCCCTATAGCCAAAGGTCCAAAGGTCCAAAGGTCCAGGCGGTATAAGTCTCCACGGCGGGGACCAGCCAGGCCTCATCAGATATGGCTCTCAAGAAGGCATCCAGGAGCCTTTGAAGGGTTTTCAGCATTGGGAGGGGTGTTCTCTGGAGAAGGCGGTTGATTCGTCTGTGGCCAGAAGCTGATAATTTCCAAGTAGAAGCTGGTTAAAAGTTTGTTAGAGATTTTACCTACTTGAGTTTGAATGAACTTTATAATACATGGTAAAAATAGACACATTAAAAGATTACACACAGTGGTCCAAGGATCGGCCATACCCATGCCAGAGGGGAGTGGACATGAGGAAGAGAAACGGTTCTGACTTGTTGGGGTCCTTCAGGTGGCTGCCAGGTCAGTGAGCTTGACCACGTTGTCTTCTACAGACCCGATTCGTTGACATAATAGCAGCATTCTTCCCCAAGGAAAAGACAGGTCCTGTCCTTCTCGGCAGTGAGTAAATCTAGGGCCCTGCGGTTCTGAAGGGTGACCTGTGCCAATGAGGTGACCTGTTTTTGTAAGGATGTTAGAGATTCTGCTGCGGAAGTAAGTGCTCCTTCAAGTTCTGAATTAACGTCCTTGACAGCCCACAGGGAATGTCCTAAGGCTCCTCCCGATAACCCTGCGCTTGCCGCTGAGGCCGTTAAGGAAATGCCTACCACTAACGGAGGGAATGCAGCCCGTTTTCCACGTTTTAGAGGGTTAAGTAAGGATGGGTTTTCCTTCAGAGCTGCTATAGAGAGCGAGTTGAGGAACTATGGTGACTAACAGACATGGGCTAGGCATGTTGGGGAGTATAATGGCCGTGAGAGTGCCATTGCACAGAAGAAGAGACTGGTGGGGAATAAGTGGTGTGGTTGATGGTTAGGTTACGGTGGCAAAAACCTGCCAGAAGGGAGTTGGGAGCCGCGGATCCCAGAAGGCAAACCTGAGGAATCATGGTGTGGTTGCTTTCCTCGGGTTCCCATAAAGGAACATTCTGCAGGGGTTTCATAGGATCCATTTTGTAGCATGAGTTGGGCAAGCTGGAGACATCCGCGCTGGAAACTTTTATTGGAACTGCGGCAAGTAAGGGCCATGCTAGGGGAAGCGCACAGAAAGCCATTTGCTGGACTTGCGGCGGGGAAAGTTTGGTTTAGGTCGGACAATGTGTCAGTGATGATCCGTAACCAGGTAGAGATGGGTGAAGCCTGAGAGTCAGAAGTGCTTGGCTTTCCAGGGATGCGAGCAGCCGTGGTTCTGAGTGTTTTGTGTTGACTGAGACAAGAGAGACTGGGGACTCCATGGGAACATATTCCAGGTAACGGATGAGGAACCTCAGGGAGTGGAGGCATACCCACCGCAATAAAAGGAAGCCTTTACTCCTGCTGCCCAGCGTGGGTTCCCAGGGTCTGGGATGGTCGGCTTGTATTGGTGGGAGGCAGACTCAAGTTTCAATCTTCCTATTTTACTTGCCCTGAATATGCATCATGAATTCTGCATGACCAATAGGGGCAGCCCCCGTAGGTTTCCGGCCACTGTTTGCAGTAATCCTTATTTGGGTCATATAAAAACATAAGTAAGGGCGGCTGGCTGGCTTAATGAGCTCAGAGGAAGAGGAAGAGAGTACAGTATAGACGGCTGAGGAGCACCCTGTTAGGGGGCAGCCAGAAGTGGTAGCCAAGCGGGTGGTCCGGGTGTTTTTTGTGTTTCTCTCACCTTGAATCTCCAGACACACGATGGTGAAGGCGTTACCCTTGGGGTGAGGATGAGGACGAGGATCAGAAAGCTAAGGTACATTTTCAGATATGTTCTCAGCTATGGGTGTAAGGGCAGAAACACGAGAGAGGCGAATTTTTAAAGGGTCCGTAGGGTGGGGAGAGCAAGAGCATGTAGGTGTGGATTCTTGCGAGTCCTCTGGTCCGATGTTGCCAGAATCAGTTTCCTGGATGCATGGTTTGAGCCTGGAAATGTGAATCCATGGAGTTAATTGATTATTTGTGAGTCTGAGTTTTGCTCCGAGGGAGTGCACATGATGACCGAGGCGGGGCCCTCCCATTGGGGTGCAGTTGGGGTCTTTCACCTGGGGGCAGTGATATACCTGTTGGCGGGGTGTTAGGGTGAGGGAGTTTTGAGTAATGGTTGGGTCAGGTGAAAGCCACTCCTGGTATTTCCAAAGTTCAGGGCGTAGATGGAAAAGGAGAGGTGGAGCGTAGGAATCAGGTACAGGTAACTGTTCAGTCCGTATTCCGGGGGGTGAGAATGAACGGCCGTACATAACCTCAAATGGGGAAGGGTTGGATGGTTTCTTTGGTAGAGCCCTGAGACACAACAGGGCCAAGGGGAGGACCTTAGTCCAGTCTCAGCTTAATTCCGTGGTGAACTTGGTGAGGGTTTCTTTGAGAGACCGGTTAGTTCTTGCGACTTTCCTGGAAGCCTGGGGACGGTGAGGGCAGTGATGGTACGCTAGCCAGCCCCTGGGTTCTCTGCCAGGTGAATTCTGGACCATTATCTGATTGGATGGAAGTGGGCATCCCGAAACGAGGGATTGTGTCAGATATCAACCGATCCACAACCGTGGAGGCCCGCTTATTGGATGTGGGAGATGCCTCTCTCCACCCTGAGAACGTGTCCACCAGGACTAAGAGATATTTGATGTTTTTACACTGGGCATGTTTGTGAAATCTATTTGCCAATCAGCTCCCGGGGTGTGGCCACGGGCCTGATGAGAAGGATAGGGTCTGGATCTTAAGGGGGTGTGGGCATTGGTCCTCTGGCAGATCTGGCCTGCGGCTGTCACCTGTTGCAGAAAGGTCTGATCGTCAGAGGAAAGAGGGAAAAAAGATGGAAGGAGAGTCGATAAGCTCTGGGGGCTAGAATGGAGCAGTGAGTGGAGGAATCTAGTGAGCTGGTGAGGCTCAGGAGGTTGCTCCTCAGAGGAAAGGTGGAGGAATGAGGAAGAGGATGGGGCCTGCAGGGCGGCTGACCTGGTCAGCTTTAGAGTTGCCCACGGTGGCAGGAGAAGAGTCGGTCTGACGGGCTTCACCGTGGACTGTGCCCAGCTGTAAAGGCGGCATGGAAGCCTGTAGCAGGTTAGAAATAAGGCCGCATTCATCATAGCAGTTCCTTTAGTCGTGAAGAGTCCCCGCTCCTTCCCGATTGCCGCGTGAGGAACCAGGACAGGGAAGACACACTTGGAATCGGTGTATAGAGAAAGCTTTCTCCCTCTTGCCAGTTCACAGGCTCCTGTGGGGCTGTAAGTTCTGCTTGTTGGTTGGTCGTGCGGGGCTTGAGGCCATGGATGGCGCAGGAAGGCACGGGTCTGCGTGTTCCCTTAGGAGTTTGTGTGGACGTGTGAGATGGGGCAGGTGGGACACAGGGGAGGAGGAGTGACCAGAAAGCTGTGGGCGGTGAAGACAGGGCACCCATAGAGTAGCTCAAAGGGCTAAGGCCTGAGGGCCCTTGGGGCTGCCCGAATTCAGGGGAGGGCCAATGACAGTGAGATGATCCTGGAGAATGCCGTTAGGCCTCAGCCTGACCCGAGGATGGGGGTTGGTGGGGGATGTGGAGCCTCCGAGTGATGTTGAGGCCTTTGGAGACAATTGAACCACCTGAGAAGCGAAGGCTGGGCCGTTGTCTGAGTGGATGGAGGCGGGAAGCTCGAACCTGGGAATGATCTGCTGGATGAGGATGGAGGCAACCGTGTCAGCAGTTTCCCTGGGGGTAGGGAGGCTTCTCTCCAACCTGGAAAGGTACCAACCAGAGTAAGTGGCAGTGAAGCTCTGTGCCTAGGCCTGTGGGTGGAGTTGACCTGCCCGTCCTCGCCTGGCTGGTGGCTCCTCATCTGAGGTGTGGGGAGCTCAGGTTTGACGCTTCCTTGTGGGATGCTGGAGAGCAGACTGAACAAGCAGGTGGACCTGCCGGAGAGTAGTTCTCGCTCCTAGGAAGGGAAAGGGGGTTGTGAAAACTGGAAAGAGGGGTTAGGAGAGGGTTTTAGAGGGCCCAGAGTCTCTGGAGCCAGAGGAGTTGGTCAGGAGTCCTAGGTCTCCGTCTTGGGCACCAGGGCTGGTAGTCTTGAAGAAGTGGTTGACTGACTGACTGGTGGGTGACTTTGTGTATCTGATCTGGCAGGAACTTCTGTAGGCAGTTTAACAGACGTGGTCCTATTAGTGGTCCTATTAGGAGGAACCTAAAGAGGACTAACGGGTCCTGCGAAGGGGAGGAGCCCAGGCATGACTGAACATTCCCCGTGGAGCCTGTGGGCTGGTCGCTGTCTCCTCTTTTCTAGCTGTTCTTGACCTTCATTACTCCTAGGAATGACTTTTGGCTTAACTGTTTGGTAGGTGTTTAGGATCAAGTGGTCAAAACTGACTTCGTTTCTATTGTCAAGAGTCAGCCGAGTCCCCACAGGGGTCGCTCGTGGGGGAACTTGAGAGCAGCTTCTCAGTTCTGCTGGTGCCATTTGCGCTGGGATGGGTCCAGGTCTTGCTTGACCATTGGCTTCCCTTGGAAGCATCAGGGATGTCTCCCGTCTCCAGTGACCCTCCTGTTCACAGCATGTGCACTGATTGGCTCTCCATTCTCCAGGGGTCTCATTAATCGCCCTGATCGGGAGGTTATGGGCCCAGAGTTGCAAAGCTCCTTAGAGAAGCCCCCTGTTCCCTGGATTTCAGACTGACTCAGAAGGCCAGAGCCAAACATTGGGTTTTTTTGGCCCTTTTAATTTAACTTTAAATCTTGATCATCAACATCCAGCAAAGTCAGTTTCACCCTAAATTAAGAGTACTGGGCTTTACCCGAAGTCTGGCCTACTTTGGAGTCATTCTGACACGTAGTAAGAAGGGAGGCAGAGGTTTATCTCAGGTACAGCTAAGATTTATAAATCTTAGGTAAAGCGTTCTGGTATTGAAGTTGATATTTGTTTTTAAATATCATTTTATAACATTTACATATATTGTTGCTTGATGTCACATGAATATATGATATTATATTTAAATTGTACCCAGGGTATAGAACTTGATATTGATCTTATTGATCACAGGTCCAGTTATAGAACATTAAATGATATAAAATCAATGTTTAAGTATATAGAATTATTCTGTTGTAGGGACGGACAAAGCCAGGCACCTAAGATAGCACCAAAGATAGGGAAACAGTCTTATTTGGTTGCAACCGGATTCAGAGGGCACATCTTCTGCTGTAATCAATGAATCCCCTGAACCCCAAGTTTAGGTAGTTTCAGAATTTTGTACCCAATATGTAAGGGAAAGGGCTCAGAAGTTCACAGTCTGCAGAAGTTCACAAAAAGCAGTTTTTGTTTTTGTTTTTTTTTTCTCTGTTCTGGGCAAGTTACCTTTTCAAGGACCCCTGGGAAGGGAGAGCCTCTTCTCCCCTCTCTTTCCTCGGGGAAAGACCCCGGGGCCATCATGGTCAAGGTCAGGTCATCGCCTCTGGCGCACGCAAGTCCGCCCTGCATGAGATTCATGGGGGCACGAGCTGTCCACGGGCACGGAAGACGGGAGGACCAATGAGAAAACTTTCAAAACAACTTGTTACGCGCCCACTGGCCATCGGCCCGCCGCCATGTTGCATTAGGGGCTCCTTACCTGAAAGGCCTGGGAGTTCTCAGGGAGACTCCCAACAGACACCCCCAGCCCTCCTGCACTTTCCATCACTCTCTGTGTCTACCCCCTCCACACACACACTTTGTTTTTTTAAATTCATTCTCCAAATCCCAGCAAAGCATCTGACTGCCACGTCAGGGAGTGAGGAGGGCCGTCCTTGAAGGAAGTGGGTGATGCCACCTTGCCAGGCCTTCCTGGCTCTGGTCCCACCCCTGCCCTGCCTGCCAGGCCAAGTCTATAAAAACCCAAGTCCTCCCCTAACTGCACGACCAGGCTGAGAGGCAGCACCATGCAGCTGAGTTTTAGTGGCCTGCGGGCTCTGGTGACAGGGGCAGGGAAAGGTAAGTGAGCCAGTGTGTGAGTGCTAGGCGCTGGGGAGAACAGGGCCACCAGACACCAAGCCACATAGAGGCCCGTGGTGACCTTGTTACAGCTCACCCTCCAGCACCTGACTGCACCCACCCAGGGCTGGAGTCCCTCCCCAGCCCACAGAGACGGGAGAGCTCACCCTGGCCTCAGCCAGACCCAGGCTGGCAGATGGGGGTCCAGCTACAGCCTTCTCCCTTGGGCCTGGTGGGAGGGAGCTGCCCTGGGCCTGACTCTGGTCAGTCCCTGCTCCACTTCATCCTGGCCCACTGCCCTCTGACCAGCATCACCTCCCTGCTCATTCCAGGGCGGGAGGGGCTGCAACTCTCACCTGCACCTGCTCCCCGCACCCCAGCCCTGACCAGGTGTGTCGGGCCACCTCTCCACTGAATCCCATCCTGCAGGGATTGGACGGGACACTGTGAAGGCCCTGCAGGCCTCAGGAGCCAGAGTGGTGGCTGTGAGCCGCACCAACGCTGATCTGGTCAGCCTATCCAAAGAGGTGAGGCTCACAGCCCTGCTGGGGCCAGGCCTGCCCTCCACCCCTCAGGGATGCCACGGGAGCCTGCTGGCACCACCCACAGGCCTCCATGCAACGTCTCCCACAGTGTCCTGGAGTGGAGCCCTTGTGTGTGGACCTGGGAGACTGGGAGGCCACCGAGCGGGCGCTGGGCGGGGTGGGCCCCGTGGACCTGCTGGTGAACAATGCTGCTGTGGCCCTGATGCAGCCCTTCCTGGAGGTCACCAAGGAGGCCTTTGACAGGTAGGAGGAGGGAAGAGCGCTCTGGCTGGGGAGAGGCCACCTAGCACAGGTGGGCAGAGCATGGTCCCTCTCTCCTGCCAGGTCCTTCAATGTGAATCTGCGTTCTGTGTTCCAGGTGTCTCAGGTGAGCCTGTGGGAGGTGTGGGCCAGTCACAGGGTGGGTGGGTAGGCTGAGGTGAGCTGCCCCACTCTTGGCTGACAGATCGTGGCCAGAGGCATGATCGACCGGGGAGTGCCAGGATCCATTGTCAACGTCTCCAGCATGGTGGCCTACGTCCCTTTCCCCAGCCTGGCTGCCTACAGTGAGTGCAGAGCCCCTGGCTCTGGGGCTGGGCCTCCCTGGAAGGAGGCTCAGTCCCTCAGGGGTTCTCAATGCTGTCCCCGTGCAGGCTCCACTAAGGGTGCAATGACCATGTTGACCAAAGCCATGGCCATGGAGCTAGGGCCATACAAGGTGAGCCGAGCCTGGGGGGGCACTAGAGGGACACAGAGGTCGTGGGTGAAGGGGTAGGGTAAGTAACCACCAGCTGAGGTTGCCACCTCTGGTCCCTGGTCCCAGATCCGAGTGAACTCGGTGAATCCCACGGTGGTTCTGACGGCCATGGGCAAGAAAGTCTCAGCTGACCCTGAGTTCTCCCGGAAGCTGAAGGAGCGCCACCCATTGAGGAAGTTTGCAGGTCTGGGGAGGAAGGCGCGGGTGGGGCGTGTCGGACGGCTGAGCCCCACAGACTGACCGGTGGGCGCCCCGCAGAGGTGGAGGACGTAGTGAACAGCATCCTCTTCCTGCTCAGCGACGGTAGCGCCTCTACCAGCGGCTCGAGCATCCTGGTGGACAACGGCTACCTGGCCTCCTAGAGCCAGCCAGCAGGCCGGGCCACCCTCTAGCTGGGCTGTCGGGCTCGCCCCTCCCAAGCCCGGGCTCTTGCCCCGCCCCCCGCGCAAGCCCCGCCTCCACACCACGGCCCCTCCCACCTCCGCGCCCGCCACCGCGCACGTCGAGGGGGGCACCACGCCCAGCCCTCCCCACCTTTTTGCTCCCGCCCCTGTTAAGCCCCACCTTCAATCTACGCCCCGCCCACGCCCTGCCCCTAGCCCCGCCCCGCCCTCGGCCCCACACCCCCCCAGACACGTCTCCCAGTCCTGGCCCTCGGCCGCGCCACGGTGCGGGCCCCACAGACCACCGCATCCCGAGCCCTCAGGCCCACCGCTGCCTCTTTGTCTAAATAAATAAATGGACGCTATTTTCCCGGAACCAGCGCTCTGGGTGGGCGCGTTGCGACGCTGGGCCGGGGGAACAGTGACCGCACGCCCTGAAAGCTGCTGACCCCGCCTCGTGGCCAAAGGGCTGCGGTTCTTTCGCCAGGCAGACGCCCCTTGCCGCATGCTCATCCAGCCCAGGGCAGAGGCAAAAGGCCGGGAGCAGCCTGCAGCGACCTCCCTCCCCTGCGGCTCACCCAGGGTGCAGGGGAGGGGAGAGGTGCTGCACCCGGGAGGACGCTCGGCCAGAGGAGCCCAGCGTTCAGAGGCCGCGGGGAGGGCGGTGGATCAAGTCTGTCCCTCCTCTCCCTGGGACGCCCGACCCGCTCCGGGCACACCTCCCGCCAAGAACACCGGAAGAGGGCGCCCGAGCGCGCTCGCCCTCTCGGCTCTACTGACCGTCAGGCGGAATCAAGCCCAACAGCCCTGCCACGCAGGGCTGGCCAGAGCCGCTTGCAGGCCCTGTGGGGGGGTTCAGCTGTGCTGGCCCGGGACACGGCCCGGGCATTTTGGAGACACTGGCACAACGTCCAGCCCGGGGCCAGGAAGCAGAGAACGAGGGGCTGGGGCTGAGACGGCTAGGCAAGGGGCTGGGAGGGCACGGTGGGGTGGGAGTCGCGGGAGGGTCCTTGTGACTGGTAGCAGCATGGTCTGAGCTGAAGATTACTTTGGCCAAGGATCACAGGACAGTTGATACAACTGATGAGATCTGGACACTGTGCCGGGGACAAGGCCCAACCACTGAAAGGGTCTAAGCAGAGGTGCCTCTGAGGAAGGACCATTTAGGGGCTGTCCCTCCCTTGGTCTCTGGCAGGCAGAGGGCAGGGTCCAAGGTTAGGGACAGAGGCAGATATTACAGGGACCTCACAGGGGGTGATGAGCAGGCTAAAAGCCAGGCCTGTGGGGAGAGTGTACTTGACCATCTTCCAGCATCTCTCAAATCCGTGTTCCATATTTGATGTCGATTTTTTACCTTCTAAAAATTCACTTTCTTACCTAATTAAAAAAAAAATTCTGAGTCTCCTGCTTCACCTGTCCATCCTTGCCTCCAACCTGTCCACCCCAAAGCCCCATATATCACCACTTCCCTACTACAGAAGGTCATCAGGACAGTAGTGACTCTAGACTTCCCCACCATGACCAACAGAACAAAATAGCTTTTGTAGAGTGATCCAGCCCTGGACATGTACACTGTAACTGAGGATGAGGACTCAGGGAGCAGTACTCTCCTCTGCTGGCCTCCCTCCCATCACTCCAGTCCTAACTCTCTATTTATTTGGTGCTGGGGATTGAACCCAGGGCCTTGTGCCTGCGGGGCCAGCACCTACCAACCAAGCTCTACCCCACCCCCTTCCTTTCTATCTACTTTTAAAGGTGCTGGTGGCCTGATGGGCAGTCTGGGGTGGCCTTGGGATCAACTAACTCCCTTTGAGGCTAACGTGGAACCCTGTTGGCAAGTTCATTCGGTCGTCCGAATTCTTTCTGGGCATTACGTGAGCCAACAAGACCCACTCCCGGCCTCTGGAAGCGGGAGGGGTGAAACATTTTTGCACCTGTCAGTACTGTGTTCTCCATTACAGGAGTAGCCGCACGTTATTTCTGACATTACCTTATTTTATTATTATTATTATTATTATTATCATTATTATTATCATCATCATCATCATCATTTTGTAATAAATTTGGCAGGGAAAAACTTGCCAATCGGGACTCGCAAAACCAGATTAGAGCGCAGGGCAATCTGTGGGCAGTTTGAAAAGGCCCGCCCCAGGGCCAACGGGGACTCCGCCTCTCCACCGTTCTGCCCTCCCCTCTTCCCAGGAGGGGGGCATTATTAGAATGTCCCCGCCTCCTACCCAGAAGCCGCCCTGTGATTGGTCTTGCAGCGCCCCACCCCCGCCAGAACTCCAAGTCCCGGGGCCCAGCACAGGGTTCCCAGGAAGAGTCGCCATGGAGCTGGGGCTTGCGGGCCGTCGGGCGCTGGTCACCGGCGCTGGCAAAGGTGGACCGCGGGCTGGAGGCGCAGGCGGGGGGTGGCTGGCGGAGGTTTTCCGGCACTGAGCCGCGCTCGCCCTAGGCATCGGACGCAGCTTGGTCCAGGCGCTGCATGCGGCGGGGGTACGGGTGGTGGCTGTGAGCCGGACCCAGGCCGACCTGGATAGCCTTGTCCGCGAGGTAGGCGCTACAGTCTCAGCCCTGCGGAGAAGCGGGTGAGTGGGTCCCTTTGGGCCCCGGCCTCCCCTCGTGGGCACGGTGCTTCCCGCCTCTGGCCAGGCGCCTGGCGCTGGTGCTGGCAGGGCCCGCAGCACCCCCTCCCAGGAGGCGCGGCTTGGTGGCTGGCGGGGTGGGGGGTAGATTGGCTTGGCCCCCTGGGCTTGGATGAGGTTGAAGTGTCTTCTGACCTGGCCCTGCGCCAGGATCGCTGGGGCAGAGAGGAAATGAACTGGATGGAGGCGGGCCCAGCTCCGGGAAGCGCAGCCCCGGTTTGCCCGTAGGCAGCTGAGACCCCGGAGACCCCGGAGACCCCTAGCTCCTCTAGCTGAAAGCCCTTTGCAGCCCCAGCTCCTCCCAGCCCAGTTCCTTCCCTCAGGTGGCAGCCGTCCACCTGTGCCTCTTCTTTGGCACGGAGCCGCTGGTAGCTGTGCCTCATCCCAATACAGTGTCCTGGAGTGGAGCCCTTGTGTGTGGACCTGGCAGACTGGGAGGCCACTGAGCACGCCCTGGGCAGCGTGGGCCCCGTGGACCTGCTGGTGAACAATGCTGGCGTGGCACTGTTGCAGCCCTTCCTGGAGGTCACCAAGGAGGCCTTTGACACGTGAGCCAGCTGGGGTAGAGGAACACTGCAGGAAGGGGATGTCCCCTGCAGCAGCCCTAAGTCCCTGACCAGGACTCTGCATCTGCCACTAGGTCCTTTGATGTGAACCTGAGGGCTGTCATCCAGGTGTCCCAGGTGAGCTGCCCTGCCTGGTAGGAGCAGGAACTCTGAAGAATGGTGCTGGTTCTGCCTCCTATCTCTCTGCAATTTCAGATGGTGGCCAGGGGCCTGATTGCACGGGGAGCCCCCGGGGCCATTGTGAATGTCTCCAGTCAGGCCTCCCAGCGTGCACTTACCAATCACACTGTCTACTGTGAGTGACTGGCTGTGACCTGGTCCCTGCTCCACCCCAGCCTGGCCAGCTTGGACTCTAAGATGTCCCCCTTCACAGGCTCTACCAAGGGTGCTCTGGACATGTTGACCAAGGTGATGGCCTTAGAGCTCGGGCCCTACCAGGTGAGCTGGGCTGGGGCACCTCCCACCACCCAGCCCACATGCCCAGGGCACCCTATGGGCCTTGCTGATCCCTGCCCGTCCCTGTGCAGATCCGAGTGAATGCAGTCAACCCCACAGTGGTGATGACACCCATGGGCCAGGCCAACTGGAATGACCCCCACAAGGCCAAAGTCATGCTGGACCGCATCCCACTTGGCAAGTTTGCAGGTGAGTCAGGCTGAGCCAGGTGAAGCAGCACCAGTGGCCTGTGCCTGCTGGGGTTGGGGCTGGAAGCCACTGAGCCACTTCCCCAGCCCCTTGTCTGTGCCCGACATGCCCCCCCTGCCCACAGAGGTGGAGAATGTGGTGGACACCATCCTTTTCCTGCTGAGTGATCGAAGCAGCATGACCACAGGCTCCACTGTGCCAGTGGACGGGGGCTTCTTAGCTACCTGAGCCCGCCCACCTCAGCCCCATACTTAGCCTTCCCCTGCCCTCCAATAAACCTCATTCTTCAGCTCCCTGTGTGCCGATTCTGAGGGAGGCCCAGGCCCAGCAGATTCACCAGCCAGACCAGGTGGTGGCCTGGCTCTCACACCTGAGACTCAGGCCCGACTGGCCTTCTGGCAGGAGCTGGGGGGTGAAGTCTTCATGAAGGCTGGCTCCTACAGTGGTGGCCTGTGGCAGGGAGCTGTGTGGCAGGGAGCTGCAGCCACCTGACTGTGGGCCTCCCTTGGAGTTAACGAGGGAGAGGCACGTCAAATTCACTCATGCACTGGTGCCCGAGCGACCTGGTTGATTTGACAACTGTCCCCCCATACTGGAACACCCCACAGCTTTTGTGCTCCAGCTGTGGGCTTGCCCATTTCTGTGGTGTAAAGACCCTATTTCAAGCTGCTCACTCAATGTCACTGGATGTGGAGTGGAGAGAGGTGGGCAGTAGCACCCTATTAGGTCCAGTAGTAAATGGAAACATCCCGAGGCACAGATGACACTGTTATCACAAAATAGGTGGTCACGTGTTGTATTTTTGTTACTAGGGATTGAACCCAGGGGTAATTTATCACTGAGCCATGTTTGCAACCCATTTATTTTTAATTGTGAGACAAAGTCTCATTAAATTGCTGAGGCTGGCCTCAAACTTAACGATCCTCCTGCCTTAGCCTCCTGACTAAATTTGTTTTTAAATATACTTTTTTAGTTGTAGCTGGACACAATATCTTTATTTTATTTTTATGTGGTGCTGAGGATCGAACCCAGGGCCCTGCACATGCTAGGCAAGTGCTGTACCTCAGAGCCACAAACGCAGCCCCTACATTTGGTTTTAATAGTTGCAAGTTTAATTACTAATGACGGCTGTTGTTAACAAGTAGCTAGCAAAACACCTGGAAACGCATCAATCAGCCCTCCTGAGCCAGTGTGAACTGCCTGGGCACACCATGGGGGTGGCCAAGTGTGGCCCTGCAGGGCACCCTCTAGTCCTGGGTTTGTCTGAGGCCTCCAGGGTAAAGTCCAAGCCCTGGACTATGGCCCGGCCCTCCCTGGGCTGCCCCCACCTCTTCTCTCATCTCAGCAAGATCAGCTGTCACTCCTCCTGACCGCCATTTGTTTGGTGAGGCTGGGCCCTTCCTCTTCTTAATAGCAGCCAGAGGAGGTTGGTGCTGTGGGGAGCCGCCCTGGGTCCAGCAGGACTTCATGAGGCCCGGCCGGGCTCCAGCCTCTGCACACCTTCCCTGGCAGCCCCCCAGGCCCCGGGTCAGCCAGCATCCAAAGGGGCCAAAGGCACCTGCCTTGCTGTGGTCTGGGGAGGGCTGTGGGGCCGGGAGCAGTGCCTCTGACCCAGGGCGTGAGAAGCACAAAGTCCCATTTGGGAGCCTGTGTCCAGGCCTGCTGCCACAGACCCCTCCGCATCTGCCGGGGGTGGCTGGGGGTGAGCCGCCCAGGGCGATGGGCAGGACAGGCAGTGAGAAGCACGAGTGTCGATGGAGAATGTTTTATTGTATAAAATAAGAAGGGGCCGCCCCCTCTGGGGACGTAGTGGACAGAACCTTCCCCCCCACCCCCCCCCACCCCTCAGGGAAGCCCATCCTGGGGCTGCCCTGGACCCACCCCTGCAGCCCTGAGGGAGACCCTGCTCCCTCCTGGCCTCTCATGGGGGCCAGGGAAGGCTGGAGTTGTACCCCAGAAAGAGGAGGCAGAGGGGACAGGACCCTGTCACCCCAGCCTTGTCCCCATGCTTCCCCTCCCCACCCATACCACTCCCCACAGCAGACACCAAACAGCTCAACACAGGGCACACTTGGGCCAGGCGCTGTCCCTCCCCAGGCTGGCCTGGGGGGGCTCTAGAAGACCGTGCACTTCTTGCCAGGCTTTTTCACAGGGGGTGGGCAGAGCACTGCCCGGATGGCCTCATCAAATACCGTCTTCAGGCCCCGCTGGGTCAGGGCAGAGCACTCCAGGTACTTGACAGAGCCTGGGGACAGCAGGGTAGTGGTGGGAGAGAGAGGGGTCAGCGAAAGGACAGTGAGGATGGGGGCAGTGGGAAAGCAAGCAGGGACCCCAGAACACACCCTTTATCTCCCACCTGGGGCCATGCTGAACCCACTCACCAATCTCTCGGGCCATGGCCAGGCCCTGTGGGTAGGTAATAGGTGCCAGCTTCTTGTCCCGCAGCCGCTCAATGGTGTCCTTGTCATCACGGAGGTCCAGCTTGGTGCCCACTAGGAGGATGGGCGTGTGGGGGCAGTGGTGCCGCACCTCTGGGTACCACTGTGGGGACAGAGGCTCTGAGCCTGCAGGCACTTGGCCCCCTCTATCTAGGCTGCTCCCCCAGCCCTGCCCAGGGCAGGCCCCGGTTCTCCAGGTCTCTTCATTCCCTCCTTGGACACGCTGGGCCCCTCCACTCTGGGGCACACTGGGGACACGACGGGGAACACAAATGCCCGGCCAGAAGGCCTTAAGGCGCACCAGGCCACCAGTCAGGGCCCACCTCCAGGGGGGAGCTGTCTGCCCCCTGACAGCAGTGTCCCCCTGAAGCAGAACGACATTCCGTTTCCTCTGACGGACACGCTGCTTAAGGTGTGCAGGAAGAGATCCCCGACTTGGGGCAGAGGCTCAGGGCCAGCCCTCCCCAGGAAGTGCGGTCCCTCCAGCCGGGCCTACCTTGGCACGGACGTTCTCAAAGGAAGCTGGGCTCACCAAGGAGAAGCAGATGAGAAAGACGTCCTGGAGGGAGGGCAGATGAGAGGTCAGGAAGGGCTCAGAAGCTCCCTGTCCCCACCCTACCCAAGCTCTGCAGCTCCTTTGGCTGCCCTGTTGTCACCTACAGTTTGAGGATAGGAGAGCGGTCGCAGCCGGTCATAGTCCTCCTGCCCTGCGGTGTCCCACAGCCCCAGGTTGACTGGCTTCCCATCCACCATCACGTTGGCTGAGTAATTGTCAAAACTGCAGAGCAAAGTGGCAACGGGGCTCGACAGGGGCTCGACAGGCCACCCAGCAGCCCGAGGGAGGACTCAGGTTCTTAATTAAGTCTGCTGCCCAGCGCTTCAACTCCACTGAGGAGGCCCACAACCTGGGCCACTTGGGGCGAATGAGGGGCCCAGAGGCGTCCCCGTGTGCGCTCAGCCCCCCAGCCGGTTGCCGCACCTCCCACCCGCACGCACTCACACAGTGGGGATGTACTCTCCGGGGAAGGCGTTGGTTGTGTAGCTGATCAGCAGGCACGTCTTCCCCACGGCGCTGCGGACAGAGGGCCAGCCCACGTGGTTCGTGGGCCCAGCCTCGCACCCTCTGCCTAACAAGGGCAGCCCCTCCCACGGAGCCAGAGACCAGTTTGGGTGGCTGGGAGGGTGGGGTGGGGCCCGGGGACCCCCAGCAGATCCAGAGCCACCTGGGACTGGGATAGAACATCCAGGGCGCAGAAGCAGAGCCTCCCCACCCTGGGTCCGGCGCGAGATCCACGCGCCCGAGAGGGCGGCAGGAGAGGGTGGGGCTGCGGAGGGCTCGGTGCAGGTGAGAGGCCTGGCCCCACCCACCAGGAGCCCAGGCGGGAACCCGCCAGCATCAGGTGTGCCCGGGCGGAGCCCGCGGACCGCGCAAGCGGGACCCGCCCCACCCGCCCCTGGGACCGGCGGCCGGGCCGGGGAGAGAGCGTCAGGGGCCATCCCACCAGGACCCCGCGCCGCCGGCCGCCGCGCCCCGCCCCGGTCCCGCCGACCCCGCACTCACCCGTCGCCGACCACCACGCACTTGATGGCCTGCATGGGCGCGGGGCCGGGCGGCGGCGGGCGCGGCCGCGAGCCGAGCTGCGGAGAAATGCCCGGCGCCGCAGCGGCCGCGGACCCGAGCGCCGAGGAGCGGCCGGAGACAGCCGAGCGCCGCCGAGCGCGGGGCGCGGAGACAGCCGAGCGCGGCGCGGCGCGGCAGGGCGGGGCGGGGCGGGCGAGCTGCGGCGGGGGCGGGGCGGCCAGTCCGTCCCCGCACCCGCGAGCTGCCGCGACGCTCGGACCCGGGGTCCACACCCCAGGGCCAGGCCTGCGCGGCGGCGGCGCTTCCGGGGACACCGCCCCCCTGCGGCCGGGAAGCCGCTGGCGAAGACGGAGACGCGCGGATCTGCAGCCCCGGGCCGGGACCTGGCGGCCCTCCGGGCGCGCGGCCGCAGCGAGCGGCGACCCCGCCCCGCCCCGCCCCCGGGGGCCTTCCCGAGGGGTCGAGAGCGGCACACAGAGAAAGGCGCTGGGCCAACAGGCATCACCGAGAGCAAAAGTTGTGTATTCCAGACTGCGCTTGCGGTGGGAACGCCCTCCCTCCGCCGCCGCCGCTGTCCCCGCGTCGTTATGGGATCGGGACCCAGCAGCCCCTTCCTGTGCACGCGCACCCCTCCTGGCTTAGGGCTGGAGGGTCACTTTGGCTTGGGCCGCACGCCCATGGAGCGCCAGGTTTGTTTGTCCCCACGGTTGAAAAGGCCTGAACTCCAGGCCTGCCCTCGAGGAAGGATGCTTCCAGGGATGCCACCCCTCGGTTCTGCCAAGGCGATCCTGCTTTCCTTGCCTTTCACTTTGGGGGACTCAGAGATCTCAGGGGAGACCCCTGCACATAAGCCAAGACGGCATTTTGTAGGAAGCTCGCCCGCTGGGCCTCCTCGTCCCGGATGCGCGCGATCTCAGCCTCTTTGAGTCTCAGCTTCTCTCGAAGGGACGCGTTCTCGCTCTCCTTGTCCAGCAGCGCCTCCCGGTGGTCACTCGCGATCACTGCAGGCGAGGGGTTCAGTGAGAAGGGGCCGCCGCTGAGACCCGTTCCAGCTCACTCTCAGGCCAGGTGTGAACGAACGCACCTTTCAGCTGTCGTTCCAGGGCTGCCACTTTCTCCCTCAGAGTCTCCTGGGCTGTCAGCTCGGCCCGCAGGCGGCCCATCTGCTCCTGCAGCTCCACTCGCACTCTGGTCACCTCGGCTACCTTTTCCTGGTCTTTGTTGCTTAACTCCTGTGGGGTATGGGGATGAGACCCAGCAGCAGCAGGCACCCCTGGGACCTGCATCCCTGGAAGCCCCACTACCTGCTGCAGCTCCTCTATGCGCCGTCTCTGCCCCTCCACCTGCAGGCTGAGCTGGCTGGCACGCGCCTGGGCCTCAGCCACTGTCTGCTTCTGCTGTATGCAGGTGCCCTGAGCTTCATCCCGGGCTTGCGCCAGCAGCCGCAGCTTCTCCTCCAGATGAGCCAGGTGCTGTTGCTGCGGGCGGGCATGGGAGGCACTGCTGCCCAAGGGCCTCCTGGCCTGAGCAACAGTACCCATATGCACTGACTCCCACCTCTAGGCAAGCTGAGGGAGGGCTCCACAGTGCCACTTGTTATCTCTGTGCCTCCAGGACCATCCCCTGGTGCAACCCCAGGCCTGAGTCTAGCCCTGTTGATTCCTGGTGCTGCCCTCTCCCCTCTCAGAGGCCTAGCTGTGGGGCCCACAGCCCTGGCCTTGCCCACATTAGCCACATTCCCAAGGGCTCATTAGTCCCACAGGCCTTGCAGGGTACTGCAACCAGCCATGTGTACCTGTGGCCATGCCTCACCTCCTCCAGGCGGGCCTGGTTCCTGGCCTTGATGAGCTCCTCCTCAGCCTGGCCACGCTCGCTAAGTGCTGCTGCCTTTACACGGCTCAGCTCCTGCACCGAAACCACAAGCTAGCCCATCCTGCTCTGGCCCAGGATCCCTTCTGGGCCATGAGGCTAAAACCAGGAAGGTGTGCTCCAGGGTTCCAAGACGGGACACAACTGGAGCTGCCACCCCTCGTTCACCCTAGGCTGGAGCTTGCCTCAGTCCACGTGGCTCACCTCCTCCAAGGACAGCCTCAGAGCCTCCAGCCTCTGCAGCCTCTCCTGCATGGCCCTCTCACTTTCCTCCAGGTGTCGGGTCATGTGCTCCACCTGCCCAGGAGTGGAGTCAGAGGTCAGGGTGGGGAGGTGCAGGCTCTCCAGCCCACCCCCATGGAATCCCTGCCCTGGAAGGCACATGTCTCTGGGGGCACCCTGAGGGTGCTGGCAGGAGCCAAGCACAAGGGCACAGCCCAGCCCTGGTGCCCTAGGATGCATGCCAGAGCAGGGCAGGTGGGCATCCTTTTGCCTGTGGGGAGCACACATCAGATTGCACTACACAACGCACACCGGAGGGCCTGGGCCTGCCACCAGCAACTCAAGACCAGTGAGGGGACCCCATGAGGGGTGCGCTTTGGGGCCATGGCAGTCTGTATGCACCAGGTGGATGGGGGAACCGGGGGAACCAGGGGCCCCATGATGTGCACCAAGAATGCACCTCCCTGAAGCGCAGTTTTTCGGAGTCCTCCATGTTCTGTCTGGCCCTTCTCTTCTCCACATCCAAGCGCTCTAAAGCACAGGAGGAAAGTGTGATGAACCTTCTCTGGAATGCTCCATCCCTGGGGCTCCCTGTCCCCTCAGTGGCAGGCCTGCCTGTGCCTACCCTCAGCCTGGACAACTCGAATCTTCAGCTCAGCTGACGTGTTGGTCAGCTCCTGCCTGGTCAGAAACAGCTCTTCCTGCTGAGATTTTAACTTCCGCTCCAACTCATCCACCTGGAAAGCCAGCAGCATGGGCCGGAGCTGGGCCAGCCAGGCTGGCCCCATCTTGGCTCCCTGGGTGGTGACCCCATGACCCTCGTACCTGGTTTCGAAGCAGCAGGTTCTTTTCATTGGCAGCAGACAAGTCTCTGAGGAGCTTAGACTCCCGTTCTGCAGCTTCCTGAGTTGGGTGTGGGGTGAGTACCACTGGTTACACTGCTGCCCCCCCCACCTGCCCGCTCGCACGTGCCCCACCTGCCGGCTCGCACGTGCCCCACCTGCTGCTCCAGCCTGCGTTCTTTCTCTTCCCTCTGTGACAGACTCAGCCGTTCTTGCTCTGCCGTGGTCAGCAGCTCCCCCAGGTCCTGGGACTTCTGCTCCGACAGAGCCAGGGCAGCCTCAGTCATCTGCAGCCTGCAAGAAGAAGGGCCAGCCAGCTCCGCCCCAACTCCATCAGCAATGTCCGGGGGCCTCTCTCCTGCAAACCCAGCCAGCACTCACCTCTCAGAGAGAGCATTCGTGAGTAACCACTGCCTCTGCCTGTGCACAGGCCGTACTCCCTTCCCCTGCCCCCTGGGCACAGCTCCAGTGTTCTGAGGTCACCCCTCTCCCTGCTTACTTGGCCTTGAGGGCATTGATGATGGAGTGCCTCTCCTTCAGGGCTTCCTGAAGCTGCCCCACACGTGCTGCCGATGCCCTGTGTGCAGAGGAGGGTCTGAGAAGCCCAAATCCGGGAGCCCTCCCTGGCCTGCCAAGCAGCCCTGGTTCCTTCTGCACCTGCGGCTCACCAAACTCGGAACTGAGAGGGTGTGTGGCACCTGCACTGACCCTCCAGCCCTCCTGGGGAAGCTCACAATACAACTCCTTCTCATTCTCAGGCAAGTGACCCCAGGTGTGCAGCTGAGCTGCAGCCCCGCCTCCCCAACCCTGGGCCCACTCACTGGCTGCTCCTGGCCATCTCTTCTCGCTGCTTATCGATTGTCTCCATCAAATCCAGAAACTGGGGACAGAACAGGCCAAACCCTCTTCAGGGTCCAGAGACTGCTTGCCCTGCCCTGCCCTGACCAAGCAAAGGAGAGCAGATGCCCACCTACACAGTTGGGCAACACTCAGCCCCTGGCCCCAAGCCTCATTCAAAGGAAAAGTGCCCTGCAGAGAGGAGCTGGAGGCTGGGACACTGGCTCTCACGTGGCACAAGGAAGTAGGACCAGGAGGTCACCTTAGGGGTGGTTATCTGTGCCTCAGAGGCTCCAAGGTCTGGAGGAAGGAAAGATAGGTATAGCACGGGTGCAAGGGAGTAGAGAGCGGGCCACAGCCAGCTGCATCCACAGCAGCCAGACTGGCCTGTGGGCAGCTCCGAGGTCTGTGAGGGTGTCTGCTTACCTGCTTGGACTTCTCCTCCTGGAGGTACTGGACCTCCTTGCTGAGCAGGTGGGTGCGGGTCTGGGTCTCCTGGAAGGCAATATGCCGGTCCCGGTTGTGCTCCATGGCTTGCTCTGTTGGAAGGAGCTGTATTATCCACTGGGTGGGTGTCTGCTCAGCCTTAGGAAAGGCAGAAGACTGGCCCAGCCCTGCACCGGCTATACTGGAAAAATGGCCATTTGGGAACCAACACTGTGGCAGGTACCATCTCTAACAAATCGACACACCCGCCTCCAGTACAGGGGTGGGGGGGGGGCTGGATGCAGGAGGTGCCTGGTATGGGGGCATCTCTTGCACATCTGGGGAGGTCACTCCACCACAAGGTGGCCACCATGCTGGAGCATCTGTCCTCTACCACAAAGGTTAAGGGCCACTGTACGACCTTAACAGGTATTCTGGAAAGACCTAGGCAGCTGTAGAAGTCAAAAGCCCTTTCTACAGCTACTGCTTGCATGGAGGAAGGTCCAGGAACAGTGAGAACTTGGAGATGACAGAGGGTTAGGCAGACCATCAGGAGGAGGTGACCCTACGGCAGAGGAGTGTGGAAGAGGCCACGGTCCAGACTCTGGGCCCATGCTCAGACTTCTGTGGCTAGCATTGTACAACAGATGGAGGGTTATAAGATGTGGATCTGCTATCCTGGGGCTGAGGTGTCATCCACAGGGACTTGGGGGAGGGGTCACCAGTAGGAGAGGCCATAGCTCAGGCAGAAGCAGCATAGGTCATGTGGCCCTGTACCTATAGGTCTCTTAAGCACAGCCACAAACACAAGGATGACCAGGAGACAAACACCAAGAAAATACCCTTCCTAGCTAGGGCCAGGGCTCCTAGTCACAGGGCCCCAAGTTTGCCGGTCTGTGAAATGTGACATCCCTCCCCCATCCGGGGTCCTAAGAACTGAACGAGCACGTGGCTAAGTCCTCGACAGCCACAAGCAGCAGGCACCTATTGGGGAGCCTTCTGCTCTTCCCTCATCTTCCTGGTGCCTTCCTAGGCTGGGCTACTCCTGATAAGCTTACCTGTCCACAGCCCTGAGCTGCCCCCCTCCCATGGTGGACAGGCCTCTGTCAAAGGGCTTCATGCCTTGCTCCAAACTGAGCAGCAAGCAGCCTCGTGCACCCGTACCCACGGCTCTGAGGACATCACTGGGGACGTTGTTCCCAGCCAGGTCCAGCCTCCACAGGGTTCTGTTGCTGGGGAGACAGTTCACCAGGGCCCGGCCCCCCAGGAGGCCAACGTTATTCCAGCGCAGGTCTGGAAGGAAACCTGTTGTCACTAGATGGAAGGCACCTGGCAGGGTGGGGGAGCTGGCCTAGCCCAGGTTGCTTCCTTTGCCTCTGGTTGCCAACAAAGCAGGAAGCCCAGCCCACTCCTTCCAGCAGCAGAGGGATGAGGGAGCAGGGGATGAAGGAGATGCCCCAGGTCCCACCAGGGAAGCCCGAGTGCAGAAGGCCTCACCCAGCTGCTGGAGGGCAGCATTGCCCTTTAGGGCCAGGGCCAGCTCCTCTGCCCCCTTGTGACTGATCTGGTTGTTGCGGAGGTCCAACTGCTGCAGGGTGCTGTTGGCTGCCAAGCCCCCACAGAAGGTGGCAAAGGCATCTTCCCAAGTGCCCAGGTTGTTCCACTCCAGGGTGAGGCTGTGGGAAGGGGACTCGAGGTGCTCAGCCCAGTGGAGCACCTGACCTAGGGGGACCCAGGGCCTAGAGACTACAGAGGCTGTGGGTAGAGGTTGGAGTCTCCTGAGTGATTCATACCCACCGACTCCCCACCGACGGATGTGGAACCCAGACAACAGGACTATGTCCTCTGGGGCCAGCCCCGAGCCACAGGGACCTGGGAGGTGCAGGTGGGTTGGAGGTGCTGTACCTCTGAATGGACTGGTTCTGTCGAAGGAGTTTTCCCAGAGCCTCAGCCCCTGCAGCTCGAAGGTTATTGCCCTAGGATAGGAACAGCCTGGCCAATTACTTCCTGTCACCCTAGTAGGTTCTGAATACCACATCCCTACCCCTTAGAGCTTTGGTCGGGCAGTAGGCAAGAGTAGGGAGGCAAGCTCTGGAAGAGGCACGTGTCCTTTCAGAACCTAGTTTCCCTGTATCCTGGGACTGGTGCCCTCAGCGTTTATGGGAGCACTGCCCTCAGCACAAACGTGTGGAACAATCAGAGGGGAGTCATGGAGGCCCTGGGCGCCAGAAGATCTTACAGACATGGTTTCTGGCCACTGTCAAGACCCAGACCCTAGGACCCTGCTTTTCCCCCTCTCCTACCCAAAGTGCAGGCGGGCTCACCTTCAGATCCAGAAACCGAATGACAGTGTTGGCACACAGCCCTTGGAGCAGTAGTGTGGTTCCTGGATAAAGGAGATGAGTGGTCACTCTCTGCCTCTGCTGGCCCTGAGCCCTCACTGTGGGCCCCATCTCAGGGCATTTCCCCAGACACAGGAGGGAGGACTGCCCTGCTGTTCCCACTGTTCTGGGTTTACAATGGAAATCAGTCTTCTTGCTCCTTGTAAAGTTAGTTTGAAACATCTGCTGCCCTGCCAGGCAGCCCTGGGCTGTTGATATCTCAACGTTAAGGCTCCTCTTCCTCAGCTATACAGGGAAACTGCCCTCTGCTCCCAGGTTTTGGGAGGGGACACTTTCTCACTTTAGGACATACAGAGAAGAGGAAACGATCAAGTGGCACAGAAGAATTCCCTGCCTGCAGCTACAGAGGCCAGCCCTTTAAGTTGCAGAGGCCACCCTGCAGCTCAGGCACCCACCTTCCTCGCTCAGCATACAGTCGCTAAGGACGAGCTCTGTCAACAGTGTCTGATTCTGCAGCAGCTTGCCCAGGGCCCTGCAGGTGTCCACCGTCAGGCTCTGCGTGGCCAAGTCCAGCCGGCCCCGTGGAAGCTGGTGCAGTTGCTGCAGGACAGCCTCCTGGGGTTCGGACCCACTCTCCTTGCACAGGCGGCTGTAGGAACGCCGGAACTCCTCCATGTCCCCGAGTGCGGACTGGGCCTCCCCTTCATGCTCCTAGAGACAGGCTCCACATGAGCCGGCTGGGCAGGCGACCGAGGGGCCTCCTCCCTGGGGGCCTACACCTAACTGCGGGAGGGGCAGCCGCTAAACACCCGGCTCAGCGCGGGCACTCGTGGCGCCCGGGCGCGGTCGGCGCCTCGAACGACGGGGGCTGGGGGTGAATTTCGCTGATCCTAAGGGGGAGGCCTAGGAGGGTGGGATGGGAAGGTGGATGGATGGTCGGGACCGCTCAAGGAGGGCGTCCCAGGTTGGCAAGGGAAGTCAAGGAAGCAGGCAGGCGCGTGGCACGTACCCCGAACCCACCCTACGGACCCCGCGGCTCCCAGCCCGCCCTCACGCCGCGGAACCCACTAGCAGCCTCCGCACTTCCCGCGGCCCGGGGCGCCACAGTATCCAGGAAGAGCAGGGGACGCCGGGAACGACGAAGGGGACTACAACTCCCAGGAGGCGTTGCTCACCAAGAACCAATGAGAGAGAAGGGCGGGCGCGCGCTGCAGAATGCAAGCCTAGGAGCTCCGGCTCATTGGCTGGGAGTGGCGGTGTGGGGGCGGGGTTACAGGGGAAGCGCTCCGTGTCATTGGCCAGGGGTGTGACCAGGCTCATTGGCTGAGGCGCAGGTTTCGCGGAGCGCGGGCTGCGGTGGCGGTCATGGAAGGATCCTGTGCGGGCTTCCGGAAGGTGAGACCCATGGCTGGCGGGCTGAGGATGCTCACGCTGCAGCCCCAGCGTGACACCTGAAAGGGCCCGAAGCCTGTCCGCGCGCTCTTCTAGGGCGAGGTATCGCGGCCAGACCGAGGGGTCTGCGGAGGCAGCCGGGCCGCCGCCCGCCCCTCGGTTCCACGGAAGAGTCGGCGCGCCGTCCAGCCTCGGAGCCGCAGGGCGTCCCACACCGCCCGGCTGCACGCTGGCCGGGCTCTGTCGGGGCAGAGGCGGCTGCGGCCTGCGTACTCACCGTGGGCGGGCGAAGCTGCCGCGCGGAGGCGTTCCCTAGGCGGTAGGGCCGGGATAGCCCCGGGCCCCGAGGACCTGGTCTTGGAGAGGAGGAGTTGCGGATCCCAGAGGGAAAGTCACTGCGGCTTGGGCACTGCCTGAGACAAGACCCGGGAAGGGTCACAGCCTGTCGGGCTTTGGATTAAGCCCACCTGGACAGCTAGATCCTTGCGGGCTTTGGCTAGAGCTGGGGTTGTGATCTTTACACACAAGCAGGCGTCCTCAGCGAGGGTGACAGAGGGGACTTGTAGCCTTGTGAAGCCTGTGTGGCGGGGCCCCGGAGCTTGGCATGTTCACAGTGCCTTTGCTGACCCTGCCTTCCTGGAAGTCACTGCAGAATGACTCCAGCAGCTGTCGTCCAGCCCCAGGCAGTGGCTGCCTCTCCTGCGTGGTCTTCCAGGGCAGCATGCCAGGGGTCCTGGAGCAAACGGGGAAGGAGGCGCCTTCTCTCCCTCTTCTAGTACCCTCCTGGTATAGCACTTGATAAGCAGAACCAGCAGGTGGCACTAGGCTCCTGTTCTCGTTGACAGGACCCCTTCTGGCCACTGGGCTGTCTTCCCAACAGGTTCTTCACCAGCTCTCAGAACTTTGCCTCTGCATTCACTTTTGCCCATGCTTCTCTGCGCTGGGTGAGACGGTGTGGCCTCCCTGTGGCTGATGCTAGTGGCCTGATGGGTGCTAGCTCACCCTCCCCTGTGTGACAGCCTGTTGTCTGGGCTCCTGGGTGCCCATTGCTGCTGCCTTCCCTCCTCCCCACCTGGCCCAGGATGCTTCCTTTCTCATCTGCTTCCAGCCCTGCGAGTGGTCCCTTGGCCCCACAAACTGCATGGGTTCTTCTTGTCCAGCTGCCCTGACCCCCAGGTTCACTCACCATATCACCATCTCACAGAAGAGTGTCATCCTTTCAGGTGTCAAGCCACACAGAGGGAAGCCCAACAGCTAGGCCCCACAGCAGAGCCTACTTTTTAAGACCTCAGCAGCCCAGTCTTTCCTCGACGGTGCCCTTCCACCCACAACCCGGAAATGGCACCCAATTTCCTGCCAAGGAGAGCTTAACAGGTCTCAGGCCTCTGTCCAGCCCCTGCCTAGCTAACTGCAGCCCAACTCCTGTTCCCACCACACCGGTCACCTCCACCAGAACAATGATGCCCCTTTGCATCCACTATGCAGCATGGAGCTGGTGCCAAGTGAGACAGTATTGGTGGGCAGATCTTCCCAGGCCTCTGGAGCAGGTAGCTGTAGCATCCCCTCCGCCCTGCCCATTTGAACTAGGGCTCTGCTTCCTCATGGAGAGCCACTGCCCCTCAGGCCCCAGGGTGATGCAACAAGACCTCTCCCTTTCTTTCTCCCCAGAGCCCCGAGGGTGCAGGTGGCTCCAAATGGGATTTCTTATCCCTAGAAGGGGTCCCACAGGCCCCCCTACCAGTCCTCCTGGACAAACTCTTCCCCCTCAGCACAGCCAGATGCCTCCCCGATCCTGAGACCCTGGGGTGGCAGTGCTTTTAGCTGGAAGTCAACCTGTTCCTTCCAGAAGGGGTTGACCCTCCCTCCCCTCCAGGAGCTGGTGAGCAGGCTGCTGCACCTGCACTTCAGGGATAGCAAGACCAAAGGTGAGTGCCAGTGGGAAGCTTGCAGGAGAAGGGAGGTGTGGGGGGGTGTGGGGACAGGGTCTCCTGAGGGCTCTCTTGTTCCTTACAGTCAGCGGGGATGCACTGCAGCTCATGGTGGAGTTTCTGAGGATCTTTGTTGTGGGTGAGCCAAGGGCCCAGCAGCTAAAAAGCAAAAAGCATTCAAAATTCTTTTACTTTTCAACGTGAACACTAAGCTTTTCTCAGTTCCCACAAACACCTAAGCTGTGCCCCTGACAGGGAGGAGCCACAGCCTGGCTCTTCTCAGGGGTGCCAGTGGGTGCAGGGGGTGGCGCAGGGCCAGGGCTCCAGTCCCCCGACTTTCACCCCCTCACTTCTCGGATTCAGAGGCAGCTGTCCGGGGGGTGCGCCAGGCCCAGGCAGAGGGTGCAGTGCTTGTGGACGTGGACCAGTTGGAGAAGGTGCTCCCTCAGCTGGTACGTGGAGTGCAGGATGGCTGGTCTGGGGTGTCCTGGGGGGTGCCTGGCTGGCTGCTGAGTGCCCTTCTCCCCAACAGCTCCTGGATTTCTAGGGATGTTCATCCTCCCTAGGTCACCCCCAGGGTGGCTGAGTGTCTTCTGAGGCCTGTGGGGTCTGCAGTGCATTGACAACAGTGTTATCACCTGGTTCTCAAGAACCTCCTCCAGTGTTTGAAGGGCACTAAGGACCTAGCACTCGGTGCCCTTAATAGTATCCTGTCCCCGTGGCTCCCAGCCTGATGAGACTCTGGGACACACAGGCAGGTACAGGGAACAGATGGACTGGCCTGCTTCCCATTCCCAGCCATGCCAGTATGTATTGTAGCCACCCCAGTATTAAGAGCCCACCAGCAGCTTGTTAACCATATGGGCCTCCCCTAGAGGATGCCCCCCTCCGAGCTGCAAATTTGTTCCCACAGACGAACACCAATAAATCAACATCTCTTCTCCCAGGCTTTGCCTTGTTCCTCCTGGTCACCAAAGTCAAGTTGCTTCAAAGCCTTAGCCTGCATGTCCCCTTTCATCCATCTTGGTAGAATGAAGCCACACCCTTAGGAAGGAGAGGATGGGCAACAAATGGCATGTGTGCACTGTCCACCAGGGACTAGGCCAGGCCACAAGACAAGAGCCTCTACACATGTGGCCAGCTCTCCTACAACATACTGTTCCGTTCACAGGCCACAGCAGGCAGTCATGTCCAGGAGCATTGCCATGTGCTGGTCTCGGGCCACGGGGCCCACTTACTATGGCCAGGACCAGGATACACAGGATGAGAGGGACCCAGAGACCAGATAGATGCTTCCAGGTCTTGTACCTGCTTCAAAGCCATGCTGAAACGAAAACGGGCCTCTCCCATCCCTGCTCGCCAGTGGCCCCAAGCAAAGTACAGGTCAGCTGCAGGCCATGCCCACTGCCCACCTCAGCAATGCAAGGCTGTGTGGTCCCATGCAGGTGGTCTGGCAGTCCCAACGCTCAGACTGGCCAGCTAGCTCCACTTGTGCTGGAATTCAGGAGGCACACAGGGTCTTCTATCCCTGTCCCCAGCAGCACCTTGTAGGGCTAGAGAGTCCCCTCCTTGAAGCACCCAAAGCTGTTCTGTCAGAACACAGGGCGGGGACACCACTATACCACTGGGCACTTGGCATCAGATGTGGCCTCCTGGACTCCTGCAGGTTTCAGGTCTGGTGGGGGATGGGCACGTTTGGAGGGTGTGTGTTCAGGCCCCAGGGCAGGATGGACAGCACCTGCTCCTGCTAGGGCCCAGTGTAGCCTTGGAGAACCTTTGGAGGCAGGAGCTGGCCTGGGCATAAGCCCCACAGGTCCAAGGAGCAGCTGGGTAGGCAGGACTGCTCTGAGCTCCTGTGTGTCCCCACTCAGCAGACGGGTGTCTGCAGAAGTCAGGAGATCTGCAAGGGAGGGGCTGGCTGGTGGTGACACAAGGGCTCCAACTAGTGTAAGTGCCGGAACTGGCTCTGCAGTCCTGATGGGGGCCCAGGAAAGGGTCACCAGGATACCCTATGCTAGGCCCTGCCCAGGGCGGCCCTGCAGGGGTAGAGGAATGGCCTACTTTCTCCTCCTCCTTTCTAGTAGAGTACTGAGATTAATTTGGTGACAATAGGGAGAAAGCCATTGCACCTAGGGTCTGGCCTGCCCAGACCTTTTGCAGGGGACACCAGAACTCTTGTATCAGGAACACCAGTCCAGCCAGGCTTCTTGGGGCCAGCCTGGTCGTGGGAGAGGAGTGAGCGGGACAGAGGCCTGGGGGCCTTTGCTTCAGGAAGGACGATGGAGAGCCTTGAGAGAAGCATGTCTTTATTCCTGCTTGGGGTGGGGTGGGGTGGAGTCCGGTCCTGCGGCTCTTGGATGGCAGCTCTCACCTCTTGCTGGCTGCAGCACAAATACACGGGGATGACTGTGGGTCCTGGGACCCTTGCCCACCCTGGTCAGCCAGCCCTGCCTGCCCACCACCAGCACCTGGCAGCCTCAGCCACTTGGGCACCTTGCCCGGGTTCCTCCTCATGGGTTGCACTGCCCCTGGGAGAGACCCAGGGGGTCCTAGTGCCCCCTCCTCAGCTGCTGGCTCAGACTCCAGAGGCACAGCACCAGGGGTTGGCAGTGGCAGGGGAGACCTGGTGGCCCTGGACATGCACCTGGGATGAGACACAAAAGTCAGGACGGCTGGCACTGCCCAGGAGACCCCTGCACCCAGGGCACTTACCTAGCCACCAGCACATCCGCTGCAGAAGGGGAAATGGTGTGTTCCAGCAGCCCTGGCTCCAGGTAGAGGCCTGCAGAGGCACAGCCTACCCTCAGCCCCTTGGGGGAGGGGACTCCCCCACCTTCCACCCACACTCAGCTCTGGGAGGGTGTTTGCCTGGGCAGGGAAGTAGGCATCTGGGTACAGACCTTCCCTCTAAGACCCACATGAAGTCCCCAGACTGAATACCCTCCAGGACTTCCTGCTTTGGGCATCAAATAAGCTGGGATTCATGGTACAGGGCAGTTGGCCAGGGTCAACAGCATGGTGGTCTCCCACTCACCTGTTGGTTCCTCAGCTCCGAAGTGTACAAGGGCAGCAGGGAAGAGGTTTGCCTGCAAAGGGGAGGGGGCTCAGGGGCTGTGCAGCGGTCTGTTGAGATGGCCACATCTCCCTACAGCAGCCTGCCCAGTTTGGATAGGGACCCAAAGGACTGCCCCAAGCCCCACCTGGAAGTGCACTTATTTCTGTGACTCCTGCATTTCCCGTCTCCTCCCTCCCACCCTTCTGCCCACAGCAGGGTGAGTAGTCAGCACTCTGGGGGCCAACTTCAAGGCCAACCTAGTCGGAAGGGACAGTGCTGGACAGGTGGTCTGGGAACCAAGGATGTCAGGGCAGGGCAACCTGCTGCTATCTAGGAACAGAGACCGTGAAGACAGGGGATGCCTATGACTCTGCTGACTGTCCATACCCCCCCATACCTGGTATTGCCCCCAAACTGGGGGACTTTGGGCAAGGGGTCTTCCTTTGGGCTGACAGGATGCGCTCAGACCCAGTGGGAGATAATAGTGTCCTGGGAGGGCAGGCCTGGGCTTGAAGGTGGGCTGCTGGTTTCCAGAGCCAAGCAGCTCTGGGGTCGCAGGCTGAGTGACCCAGCCAAGACAGGGCATCCCTCTGGCTAAGCCAAGAGGGCACAGGCTGCCAGAGTCCCTGAGTTCCTCATGTCCACTCAAATAAGGGTGACAAATGCTCTGAAGCCCAGAGGAGTCTAGCACCAATTCCTCCCCAAAGCGGGCAGGGGTGCAGGTTCCTGCTTGGGGACTGGCCTCACTTGCTTGGGCACCAGTGGGGAATCGAAGTGTACAGGGCCACATGTCTCTGACGCCTTGGGCATGTGGCTCTGAGAGCATCAGAGCTGCAGAGGCCTGAGAGCCACCAGTCAGGGCCTCTAGATCTTCCTCCTCCCGGCCAGGCCTCTGCACCACCAGAGCAAGGTGGGGGCTGGGCCCAGCCAACAGGCCTGGGGCTCAAGCTATATTCCTGGAAGGAGCTACAGCTGCTAGTTGAGGGTGTTCTCTCCTCGAGGCTCCAAGCTGCTGGGAGTGCCCAGGGCTTGCCAGGTGGGTGGGGTTGGGGAACGTTAAAAGATTAATACGAGTAGGCTTCAAAGGCCAGGCCTAGGAACACTGAAACCTCAGCCTGCAGCCGGCAGCAAGGGACACAAACAAGGGCGGTGAATGCTTTGAAACCCAACTGTGGGGCAGGCATCAAAGCCTAAGAGGAGGCCTGGGGTGGGGGCCTACTCAAAGCCCCTGCAGAGGCCCTGGAAACGGAAGCCTTCCTTGGTGGAGCATGGTGGTTCTTGCCCTCACGTGAGCCTCCCATGTGGCTGGCCCACCTCCACACCCAAAACACGTGTCCCTATGGGACCTGGCCAGGGTTCACACGCAGGCCACCGCCCCACAGACACATCTGGGAAGTTCGCCCCATCAGCACTGGCCATGTGCTCCACACCCACCCCAGCTAAGTGGGCTCCCTTGGAAGCTTCCAGGAGGGACCACACAACTCCCTCAGGTGGGGCCCCTCACCTGGAACTGCCTGTGCAGACGGGCAGTCAGGACCAGGAGCACCAGGCCAGGGAAGGGACCTGCAGGGATCCCTGGCAGAGCAGCCAGCACTGCTGCGCTGAAGGGACAAGGAGGTGGGGCAGCAGGCTGGGCAGCATCAAGGCTGGTTAGTGTTCAGGGCGGGCTAAGCCTGGGCCTCCTTGAGCCTTAGGGCACCTCCCACCTGTGGAAGCCTCCAGCTGGGCCCTCAAGAAGCCCCAAGGTACCTGCCCTCCAGGACCCAGGAACTGCCCCATCTTCACTGCCACCTCCTGTTCAGGCCAAAGAGCCAGGCAGCAGAGAAAGGCTGCCTCCATCTCTAAGCACAACCAGGTGTGCCCAGGCTGAGACCTGCTCAGAGGCAGCACGTGCCTCCAGGGCCTTCTCCCGAAACCCAAGGGACAGCAGGCTATGCCTTCCAAGGGCAGGGGCCACAAAGTCCCTGATTGTGGGGCTCACATGCTTCCTATGGGCTGATGCTGGGGTGGGAGCTGAGTCTCATCTGACCCAGGCTGCGGGGTACGCCAGAAAGGACCCTTGGAGCTGCTCACTCCTTCTGGCAAGCTGGAGTCTGGGGCCACCTCCACCCTCACGTCCTTCTCTGCTCTCAACCTGGAGACAGGGCATGCAGCAGGGCCAGCCTGGGGGTACAGGCTTGAGGCCTTGGGGAAGGAATCCTCTAGGGGAGTCCTCTAGTCCCCCTGGGCCAGCCCCGCCCCCAGCCAGGCCTTCCTGCCCACCAGTTCAGGGCTCAAGTCCTGAGTGAACCAGGGCCAGCAGAAAGGACATCCCACCATCTGTCCACCAATAGCCCCTGTTGGCCAATCTAACCCATTCTTGGGGCTGAGCACTGGCCAGGTTGCCAGGCCCTGGCCCAATCCCACCTGCCCATCCCCAGTAGACCCACAGAGAAGGGGTGGGGACAGACCTGACTACAACCTTCAAACCAACCGCTCCCCAAGACTTGGGGACAACTGAGAGCTCAGATGGGAAGGGAAAGATGGGGACATCAAGAAAGACAGATAGCAGCTGACACACAGCCCCCAGAAAACAGAGGGCAGGAGAGGCGGAACTCCTCCATGCTTCAGTGGCACCACAGGCCAGGCAGACACGGGACCTGAAGCTCAGGTCGAAAGACCCCTGGAGAGCAGTGCTGGCCTTAAGGGCCCTGTGCAAGGTGGTAGGTGGGGGCTGAGAAGGGCGAGGTGAGGACCCTGGCTCAGGGCAGCATCCTCACTAGGGTGCTCCGGCACAGGAACAGGGTTTGCCTGTTCCCATTTGGAGAACGGTTCTTGTCCTCACTCCTGACCACCCCACCAGTCCTCCCAGAAAACCCTTGCTGTCCTAGGCCAGTGGTGTCCCCCACGGGCACCCCATACCATCGTTCTCTTAGGCAGGCTGGGCCAGAGGGCCCCAGGCGGCAGGCGGTCAGAGCACAGCCCTGCCAGAGACATGAAAGCTGCGGCTTCCACACCGCCGCCTGCTCACCCGCCGGAGGGAGGCAGGCAGGCTTCCTTCCCGCAGCCCTGCCAGCTCTGATGATGGTGGGCATGGGCGCCACCCCTCACAAGGCCCTGAGGCTCAAGGCCCAGCAGACTGATGGAAGGAGACAGCTGCTGGTGGTGGGCAGTGTCACCAGGAATCAGGCACGGTGGACTGGAGGTGCCCGAGGCTCAGTGGGGGAGCCTCCTGACGCGGGCGGGGGAGTTGGACTCCGGCCCTCCATGCCAAAGCATCTTCCAAATTCAATGTTTATCAGCAGGCTGGCCAGCAAGGCAGGGAGGGGTGCAGAGGGAGAAGCCTGGCGCCTGGGGCTTTACGGGCCGAGAGGGGACGACACCGTCACAGGCCGGCTATTGCACCTCCACGCCCCTCGCTTGCGGGTGAGGCTTGGTGAGCTTCCGGCCCGCCTGCCAACTTTGTACCCCACCTCGCCCCAATGGTGGTGGCTCTAGGCAGCCAGCAGAGCCTGTCACCCCCAACCCAGACCTCTGCAGAGGCCTTTGGGCTGCCTCTGTTGTTAATTAAAATATCTGAAGACTCTTTGAAGAGGAAACTATTAGGCCAGAAGGGCTGGGGAGGCTCCAGCTGCTCTCCCAGGGGGCACAGGGACAGGACACTCATCCCTCCTGGCTCTGCAAGGCAGCAGGGCAGGGCACGGGATTAAATGGCCTCCCAGCGCCAGGACCTCCAGGGGTGGGTGGTAGAGAGTGGGTAGGCCAGTTGGGGACCAGGGGAAAGGCAGGAATATAGGCTGGCAAGAGCCCCCCAGCCCCAGTCCCCAGTCCCTCTCAGGCAGTCACTTCCAGCCAAGGGCTCCAACCAGTCCTGCCAGAGCCCTTCCTCACCCAAGTACTGGGCAGGGGACTCGTGTTACCCAACAGTCCAAGGGCCAGGACCTTCTGATGGCCCCAGCTCAGGATGGCTGGCCAGTCAGGCAGGCAGGCCCATCCCCGCCCTGGGGCCAGGCAGGAAGCGGAGGAGGTTGGAAAGCCCTGTCAGAAACAACTTCAGAGGCCGCGCTGCTCCCTCTGAATTCCCGGCTCTAAAAGGCTTTATTACCGCCGCAGCCTGCCAGGGCACTCCTTCCCAGCCGCAGGCCTCGCCCTGCCCAGCCTCCTGCCCTCAGCGCGGCCACCCCACCGGCACCCCCAGCAAAGCAGGTAGTACCTGGAAGAGGGTCAGCGTGTGGTCATCCAGGACTGTTCTGGGGGGGGCGACAACTGTGGAGAGAAGGCACTGTGAGGAGACGAGCCTGAGGGGCTCCTTGCTCTCCTCTGTGGCTGCAAAAGTCCGGCAAGGGGTCCAAGGGGCTGGGGCAGACCCACCCAGATGCAGCTCTCCCTGGACCACTGGCCACTCCCTGTGGACTGAGCCACAAGGTGGGGTTCAGGACACTCAGAGCCTCCCTCCCACCTCTGGCTCCTTCCTGCCTCCCCACCAGGTCCAACCATGACACTGACAGGTGCTGGTGGGGCCAGCTGCAGATTGCACGAGAGTGGAGGTGGGTGTGTGCCTGGGCCTGGACCCAGGAAACGGGGAGGGTAAGGAGTGGGCAGAGCGCAGGAGAAGGCACTCACACAGGTGAAACGGCAACTGGGGATTCCCCAGGTGGCTCCTCACGAAGTCTCGCAAGTCCCCCACTGCAAAGAGGGACGGAGCAGAGGGCTTCTCAGGACAGGCCCACACGCCTGCTTTCAAGACCTACCTTAAACCCCCACTGCCGGAAGGAAGCCCTGCCAGCCAGGGCACCATCAAGTCAGCCTGGGCATACGGTCCCCACAGGTTGGATTCTGCTCAAACCTTCTTGGCAGAGGCCAAACAGGGATGGGACTCCTTCTTCAGTACCCCAAGGCTCAGCCTGGCTGGACCACCATGCAGGCTGCTACTGGGCCCCGCTGCAGGGGAGGCCCGCTCACCCCCAGCCACGTGCCTCGCCAGGCCCAGAGCATCCCTTGCCTCTTGGTACCCATCACCCCAGTCTGAGCCCTGTCCAGGGGGAAGGCTCCCTCAGAGGCTGGTGTGCCACCTTGCCCCGGCTATCCTGGGAAGATCAGACACCGAAGCCCCCTGGGCCCCTTCTGTAAGGTGGGCCCTGAGCCCACCCTTCCTCTGGATGCCTGGTCGAATATGCTCTGAATAAACTCCTGTACATGAGCCTCCTTCAGCCAGGACTGAGCCCTGTCCCCCTTCCCTCATGGTCTGTGTCCAGGCTCAGAGCCCTCTGGCTGTCTGCAGAGAGCCCAGGTTCCCTGGAGCCCACAGGGAAATGGCCAGTGAGAAGGGCTCAGAGGGCCCCCACCTACCCCTCCACAGCAGGGCCACATACCTGTCTCGCTGGGGCGGAAAAAGCCCTGCAGGATGTAGCGGTCAGGGAAGAGGACCCTCAGAACCACCTAGGCCAGGACAAGTGGAACGGCCATCAGGGACTGTCAGAGTTCAGACTTGGCACAGGGATATGCCCCCATCGGCCCCCAACCCAAGCAGTGTCAGCTGTCCCCCAGTTGAGCAGAGCCAAATCCCAGGCTGGGGACAGAGATGGTCAAGCCTGTGTGCACACACATGCATGCCAAGAGCAGGTGTCTGCTTTGAAACCTGTGGTCTTAGCACTGCAGAAAAGGATTTCAGCATCAAACGCGGGCGCCTGGCTGGTCAGGCAACAGACCATGGCTGCACAGGCCGCCCACCTTCCACGAGCCCTGGTCAGCCCGTCTCATGACTGCCTGCATGAGCCCTGGTGGCCTGCTGGCCACGCGCTGAGACGTCCCTGCAGGGGGGCCACAGGAGGCCCTGCTGAAAGCCCCCGATCCCTGCCCACCTTACCTTTGGGTAGCGCTCCAGTTTCTCCTTCATCTGAGCTTCCCTGAAGGCCTTGGTCACCAAGGGGGCTTCTTCCAGGCGTTTCCTGTGGCAAGAGGGGCGGAAAGCCCAGGTCTCCCCAGTCAGAACAGAGCCCCTCGGGAGCCACTGTGGATTCTGGCACCCTCCCCACAGAGGTTTTGCTAAGGGCACGGGTGCCAGGGCCCTGGGCAATGCCCAATCCTGGCAGCCCCTGTGCACCCTGGGGAAGACCGACCGGACCAGCAGCCAGAGGCAGAACCCGCTTGGGGCAAACCACGGAGAAAAGACAAGATGCTGAGGGGCTGGGTCACCCACCGCTCACTCTTGAGCTGGGCCAGGCGTCTCCTCACGTCATCCACAGTCACCTCGAAGAACTCATCGGGCAGCTCTGCCGGCCAGGCCTGCAGCAGGTCCTCCAGGTCAGGGTGGCAGACCACAGGGTCTCGGTCCACGGGCTGTGGGCAAAGGGCCTCAGCTGACCTTGGTCTCCTGGGGCTCTTGGCCACGCGCTCTCTCCGTCTCTGCCCACCCCTCCCAGTCCACCTGCCAGCACAGGGCTAGGGAGGACTCGGAACAGAGGACAAGGGGACAAGCCCAGACAAGCTCCTTCAGGACTGAGCCCCGTCCCCCTCCCCCACTGCAGCACCCTGACCCATCACACCCTGATCTTGCTCCCCAGAAGGGCCTGTGGCCGCCAGTCTAGCGCAGGCCAGGGAGTCCTGGGGAGTGGGTGGGGGAACTCGGGCAGCTCCCTGCACACTTTCTGCTTTAGTGGGGGAACCCCAAGATTAGGAATCCACTATGGAACAACACCCCTATTCTTGGCCACGTCAGGGGCTCCACACAGGGGAGGCGCAGTGACAGTCACCAAATTAGAGTGTTGGCAAAAACCCCAGCAGCTGTCCCCGCTGCCCTCTCAGCCACAGCCCATGGCCAGGCTGACTCCATCTCTCCCTCCCCTGGGGAACCAACCAACCCTCCCTCTGCCCACCCTGGGGACAGAGGAAGGGACAGCGTCACTCCTAATTGGCATCAACAGCAATGAAAATTACAAGGCAGACCCGCTCCATCTGCGGTGCTCTGGGAGAGTAGGACACCTCCCAGGGGCAGAGGCCACCCCACAGAGCCAGGCTTGACCGAGGTGCCCAGCTGGGCCAGCAGGGCCCATAGTGATCCTGTCCTCTCCCACACAGAACAACAGAGGTATCAGAGAGGGAGGTGGCCCTAGGAACCTACCCTCTGCTCCTGCCCTGTATCACAAGGGCCCCCATGGTCCCCAAGTTGGCCTGGGGCCCCCTTCTACTCCTCCAACACCTGGGGATGGGATGGCAGGCTCTGGGAACGGCACCTCCTTCCTCCCTTCCTGCAGCCCTCCAGCAGCTGGGCCAAGCCCTGGTCCCATGGCCCTGAAGGTGTGCTTCCAGGCCCAGGCTGGTCAGCCCTGCACAACACCTGGGCACCAGCACCCTCAACACATCCACACTGGGGGACAGCCCGACACACACCCGTTCCTGGTGTCTCAGGCCTACACCCAGATCCTGCACATGGACGCCAGGTCCCTGTGGCCCACCAATCATATAGCTATGTCATGCCTCAACCAAGGGCTGAAGCCAGGAAGCCCCTCTGCTTGGGTCACAGCCTTGGAAGAATGGCCAAAGGAGCTGGCTGAGGCCCAGGCAGGGACCCGTACCTGGTTGACCAAGGCTCCAGGGGCTGCCCCTTCCGAGCCACGGCCATGCTGCAGCAGCCGCAGGCAGTCTTACGCCTGAACTCTTTACTAGCTGCCAGGCACCAGGTGCCCTGTGGCCAGTGTCTGCATTCCAACAGGGCCGTGAGCTCGCTGGGGCCCCAGGAGAGGGCAGGCAGGACATGGATGGGCCCAGCGCCAGGAGCCTCCACATCCAGGTCTGGCCAGTCCAGACTGAGATCCTGATGCAGATGTGGCCTCCAAGCCCCAAGCTGAGGGGCAGGTTCTGGTGGCCTGATCCAGCCCCTCCTCTGGAGGGTCCATCCCAGACCCAGAGGATCTGAGTCCACGCTGGCTGCAGCAGGCAGGTGACACAGTGATGGCGCCACATCAAGACTGGCCACCCAGACAGGCCCCTGTGCCCAGAACTCAGCAACAAACAGCAGAAGTCAGAGGCCAGCAAAGCCAGTCCCAAGAAGGGCATGCCATCCTGGGGCATCCAAAAAGGACAGTGGGTTACAAACACATCCACACCCTGGGAAGTACAATGGCCCCGAGTTTTACAGTCTCCCTGCTGGTCAGGTCACAGGGGCAAGAGCCACCAGCTTCATGCTGCAGGGGCCACTGCATTTCCGAGCAAAAATAAAACTGACAGAGATTCTTGTCTCAGACCCACCCTAGCCTCCCAGAGTCCCACTCTGCTCAGGAAGACTGTCCATCCAACAGGACCAAGAGCCAGGGTCCTGCTCAGGGCCAGGAAAGAGGATGATCGATGCATTTCCCGGGCCCCCTGCCCACTGGCTTTCAAGGGCCCCAGGAGCAAGGTGCCCATGGGAGCCTGCGGGCGAGGTTGAGGCTGCATGAGCAGCTGCGGACGGGGCCAGAAATCCCAGGAGCACTGGTGGCGTCTGTGGCTGGGCTGATAAGAAATGTCACTTTGCCACCAAGTGGCAGTGGGAGACGCCAAAGCACTTATGGAGAGTGGAGAGACCATGGCCTGTGGCCAGCCCAGGAGTTCCCACCACAGGGAGGGCCCTGGCGGATATCTCAGTACGGGACGGGAGGAGCAGGCTGAGCACCATCTCAAGTGCCCGGCCCTGCTCACTCAGGACGCTCTGCCCTGCGCCCGCTCTCGACTGCTGTTCCGTCAGCATCCACAGTTCCACACATGGCTCCTGCCCGATGGTTCTGGATGGAGACCAGGTCTAGGGAGGAGACACCCCAGCACAAGAGAAGATTTATGGTGGTACCATGGGGACCCTCAGGGGTGACTTGAGGGGCCTCCAGGAGGGCCTGAGGTCCAAAGGCAGGTAGCCTTCCGGCTGGTGCAGACAGAGGAAGGTGCAGGTTCTGCTGTCCCTGTGGCCAGGACAATGCTGAAATGAGAGATGCAAAGGGCAGTGCAAAGGCAGCGCAGGAGCGTGGGCCCCTCTCTCCCCGCAGCTTGTTTGGGAGGGCTGCGGAGACCTCTACTTCCACCTGGCTGAGGCTGGGAGCGGGCTCCAGGTCAGTAAGAGCTCTTGGTGGCTGCAGGGAAGGGCGTGGGCAGGAGGGGCAGCGCCCGGGCCACCAGGCTCTCGGACGAGGTGAAACTTTTTTGAAGAGCCCAGGGGCTTGGTGTGATTCCTCTCCCCACAAAGACAGACTCTCCAGAGGCTGCAGGGACCCAGCCGGGTGGGCAGATCCCAGAGGCCTCTGTGCAGCCAAGGTGGCTCCCACGGTGTCCAGGACCCACCTGCTCACCAGAGGACAGTTTTCCACCCTTGGAGGGGGCATGGCACCAGGCTGGTTTGTGTCTCACGCGTCTCTGGGCCCAACTTGTGGAAGAAGTGGCCTAGGTCCTCAGAATCATATCCTCGTGGTCAAAACCAGCCAGAAGCAGGTGTGGGAGGTTCCAGGGGCAATGGGACGAGGTGGCCCCAGGCTTTTATCTTAAGTGATAAAAACTCCACCCAAGAGCTGGGAGACACAGGCGGTCGTGTCCACGTTCACATCCACGTTCACGTCCCGCCCTGTTTGTTCTCTCACGCCTGTGCCTGGGACGCCAGGCTTCCCAGCTCTGCTGCAAACTCAGGGCTCTTACAGTCACGCGCTCACCAGCTGCACCCCAGGGCCTCCAGCAGCAGTGCCACAGTGCCCACAGCCCCTCCTGGAAGGGGCTGTCCCTCTGTCTCCAGGTAATCTGTGCCGTGCCCTGCAGTTGCCACCCTCCCCACTTCCTGAGGCGTCTAACTGGCCAGGGAGGAGCTCACTGGTCTGGATGGGAGGGCCCCGGAAGGTTGTTCATGCAGTAACACTACCAATCCAAGGGGAAGCAACTGGACTGGGAGAGTGCAGCCTCGTCAGGCCATCCTGGTTGGAATGAAGGGACTGTGGAGGTGGGTGAGGCTGGACAGGGGCCACAGGGTTGCCCTGAAAGGTGCCTCTGCCCTGGGCCCCGCCCTGGCTCCCCTCTTCCCAGTGCCGTGAGTGCCGCGGCTTCTTCCTCCCTGCACTTCCCCGTGTGCGTGTGGTCCTCGCCTCAGGCCCAAGCAATGGGCTCGGCCAGTTGTGGACTGAACCTCTGAAACCACGAATCAGAATGAACTTCCTCCTCTAAGTGGTTCTTGTAGGATATTTTAAAAAGAAATAAAACCTAACTAACACAGTGCCGATCAAGTCCTAATCTCCTGAATGGGTTCCAGACCTGGGCCCTGCAGGAGATCACAGATCCACGGGAACCTCGAGGTGCCGAGGAAGGCTGAGGGAGGGGCCAGGACCTCCTTGGCACTTCTGACTGCTGGTTTCCACAGGCCACGCCTCCCGCGCTGCTCCAGAGGCCTCCCCGCACCTCCACCCAGAACGTGCACTGGCCTGCACCCGGAGCCCAGCAGCTTCCAAGGACACCACCTTCCGGTCCAACCCCTCTGTGCTAGGAGACCTGGTCTCCTCACTGGTGCCCACGTGCTACAGCCAGAGGAGGGGCAGGAGGACAAACAGACCTGTCACAGTGGAGCCAGTGAGGGGCCAGCTCCGAGGCCTAAGTGTGCCAGGCTCCCCAAATCCTCATAAAAGCCTAAGCACGGAAGTGTGTGATGATGGCCACGTGATGGGCAAGGAACTGAGGTCAGAGGGAGCAGCTGGCCAGCAGCGGGGAGCTCCATGGATGGCCAGCCTCAGTGCGGTCAATGGGCCATGAACCCCAGACTTAGGAGGGAACCCCCTTGATCAAGTGGTCCAGGGAACCTTGTTTCCTGCAAACTCAGAGCCCTGGTAGACTTCCAGAACACAGCCGCCAGTGAGGGCCACAGAGAAAGAAACTGGAAACGAAGCCAGGTGGGCAGGAGAAAAACCAGGAGGGGCCAAGCAGAGCAGAAGGCAGGGGGGCCCCAGCGGTCTGCAAACTTGGTGACAATGGATGCCCAGGCAGCCCAGAGGAAGGGCAGAGAAGACACTTAGGAGGGACACAGAGTCTCCGGGGAAGATGGGGTACCACTGTGTGCAATGTCCAGCCACCCCAGGCCAGTGGCAATGCAGATGCAGTGACCACCCCAGCAGGCAGACCCCGGATAAGGAGGCCCACAGAGCCAGGACTGGGTGTGCAGGGTCTGCTGGGTACCCAGTCCTGGGGCTCTGCTGACAGGGATCTTCCAGGACATGACGGGGAACGCCTGTACACTGCCTGAGGCCAACTCTCCTCAAGGACTTGGGCCCTTGTGCTCTCCCTCAGCCCTCGCCTCAGCCCCCTGTCCAGACGGGGTTCTGGTGAGAGGGAAAGCGAAGCCTTTTCCCTTGAGGCTGAGCTCAGATGAATCACTCCAAGGGATGCTGGGATGCCGGCCAGACCTGTCCTGTTACAGGGCCAGGCACCCTCAGGAAGGAGGTGCTGGGGCACGTGGTCACCACCAAAGGCTCTGAACAGCACAGTGGGAGGTGGCCATGCCTGAGGGAGAGGCCAGGCCTGGACCTGGGCTCAGGGGCTACACAGCAGGGCAAGATGCCACCCGCGTGGCCTGGAGCAGCCACAGCAGCTGGCAAGGTGTCGGCCATGAGCCCCCAGGGAAGACGGCACCTGACCAGGTCTGGGCACAACACCCACAGCACAGCCACACACGGCCAAGGAAAGCACCAAAACAGGAGGTGTCAGGAGCAGGGACAAGGTCCCGAGGAGAGCCGGCACCCAGACCTTCTGCAGAAAGACACGTGGGCTCTCCAACCCCATTCCCACCCAGGTCACCCTGGCCTCAGACACCTGGCACAGTGGGCACACCTCTGGAGGCTGCACTCAGGGTGGTCAGCTCAGAGCGTTCTCTCCAATACCACAATGTCCCCTGACCCTGGTTCACCCCGGCCCATAGAGAAACAGCAAGAGGCAAGGGGCAGACAATGCCACCATCCAGGGCCTCTCCTGCCCTTTCCAATCCCACAGACGCCCCAGACACACTGAAGGTCTGATAAGCTGCAAACAGCTGTGGACAAACAGCCCCACCTGGCAAGAGGACGGCCACCGCTGAGGCTCACAGCACGCACAGGCCAAGGGGCAGGACTCTGCACCCCGCTGGAGGTGGAGAGGAGGGCACCCCGACCAGGAAGGCGCATCCCGGGCACGCCAGCACTGCAGACCTGGCTCTCAGACACCTCTACGGTGGCCAGAGAGCGCCACCCAGCGCCCCCGCGTGCTCAGCAACAGGTTCTCAGCTTCCTTGAGGCCTTCTTCCTGTCCTAACTTCTCTAGTGTGAACACAAGTTACTTACATCACAAAGAAATAAGGAACATTTCTTTAAAAGAAGACTCCCAGGCTGGGGACACAGCTCAGTTGGTAGTTGCCTGCCTTGCATGCACAGGCCCCGGGTCCAATCCCAGGGTGAAGCCAAGCTGAGTGAGCAGGGCGCGGGCACTGAGGAAGCCTGGAGGGGGAGGGGCAGGCTGGCCACCACAAAACAAAGAAGAGCACAGTGCTAACCCTGACCCAGTAGCAGCACCTGCGCATTTCAGAGCACAGTGTCATCCACGCACACAGAGCACACTGCCTACCCAGAGAGCGGACACAACAAGGCTGGAGCCCAGGGGAAGCCAAGCTGTGTGAGCAGGGCGCGGGCACTGAGGAAGCCTGCAGGGGGAGGGGCAGGCTGGCCAGCAGCAGCCAGCCCTGCCTGGGGGACGGGGCCTTTGATCAGGACCAGCCCTTGTGCCAGCAGCTGCCGGGGAGGCCACAGGCCTGGGGGGTGTCTGTTGGGCCCGCTGGCGAGCAGAGGGCTGTGGAGCAGCCTCCCGGCCGTGGAGGGACTTCAAAGGACAGGGCCAGGGGGCGCCGGGCAGCCCAGCCTCTCCCAGCGCCCGGTTCTGATCGCCAGTAAAACTACCTTCTAATAATTAATGTCTGACATCAAAGGCAGGAACCGCCCGGGTCTGTGAACCATCCCGGCCTCAGCGAGGACCTGCCGGTATTTTATCCTGTCTCTTTCTTCTGAGTCTTTATTTAAATCCAAAAACCACACACAGGCAAAGCATTAATGGGAAACTTGGAAACTCTTCTTGATTACTAAAGTGTACCTTTGAAGTTCCCCAAAAAAAGCTCTGTCTTGTTCCAGTCCCCTCCCCCAGGACTGAGGAGGGACACAAAGCAGACACAGGCGCCCTGCGCCCTCTGGGCGTGTGGCTGTTAGTGACAGGAGGTGTGTGTGTGGGTGGGGGGTGCTCCACAATCAACCAGCCACCCGGGCTCCAGATCAAAGGCCTAGCGGGAGGCAGAGGCCAACGCACCCTCCCCTGGCACCTTCCCCAGACCCCCCTGGGCTGGGAGCCCTGGGATTAACACTTGAGGACAGTGACACCCGACCCAAGAGCAGGCCAGCCAGCTGCACTAGCCCCATCACAGAGACAGAGATGGAGAGACACACAGACACACACACAGGCGCACGCACACACCCACCTGGCCCCACTCAAGAAGAGCACAGAAAGGGCAAGAGGCCTCCGGCTGGGGCCTTGGGACTTGGGCCTGTCTCCTGGGAGAAAGACAGCCGCCCGCCCAGGAAGAGTGCCTGAGGAGGCCAGAAACCTGGCAACCAGCTCAACCCAGCACACAGCCAAGGACCCCAGGCTGAGGAGCCTCAGGGCTTCACAAGGGCAGAAGCCAGCAGGGTTCCCCAAGGGGAGGGGGCCCACTGTCACCACCGGACCAGGGCCCACATACCAGGTTGAGCCCAAACTAGGATCTGGGGCTCCCCTCACCTCCATGCCTCACCTCCATGTCCACTCCCCTGTTCACTCATCAGACACATCAAGGACGGTTCAGGTTCAGGGCTCCAAAGACAGAATGCTGGCCAGGACCCTCCATCTCCCAGGTGTACAGCAGGAGGCAGGAGTAGGCGCTGGCTTGGAGGGCAGGATAGATGGGGCAGGCACTCACTAGCTCCCTGACCATCAGTGGTGGCCCCTCCTCACAACAGACCTCTGTTCTAGCACACACTAACCATGTGGCCCTCAACTGCCAGGTCACCATGCACTGGCCAGAGTCCCCCCTCAGCAACTAGAGAGAGGCCTGCTTCTCAGGCTCCCGCAGTTGTGGACAGAGGCACCCAGTGGGCAAGGGCAGGCCCTGGCAGGATGCAGGAGCAGGGGGCATCCCCAGCACAGCATGGAGTCATAGGAAGCAGAGCACAGACAGAACACAGCCATGACCATCTCTCAAAAAGGCAGGAGCTGCCCAAACATGCAAATGCCTTTTTTGAAGAGAAGGGGCAGCTGGCGGAAGGAAGCCCACAGCAACAAGGGTCCCCAGACCACCCAGCCAGGAGTCAGACTGCCAACACCTTCAACACGGGGTCCAGCAGACTGCCCAGGTCAGCAGGAGCTCATGCCTGGCTCCAGATGCTGGCATGGCCCCTAAGACGGCTGTGACCAAGTCACCCTCCTGCCACCCCACTGAACCCCAGGATGTTGAGACCCGTTGGCCCACACTGAGGGCAGCAAGGGCTCCACTTGCTTCCTCCAACCCAATCCATAGAGAGGAGGATGCCGACACCTGACCCAGGAGCAGGCCAGGCCAGCTGTTCCCAGCTGCTGCACTAGCCCATTACCCCCCCCCCCACACACACACACACACACCTGGCCCACTCAGGCCCCCCAGGGCTCCAACGTGTGGCCAGGAGCTATCGGACAGGGTCCACGGCAGGGACGGCTGGGCTCAGTTAAAAGACCAGGGAGCCGACCTGACAGCACTTCCCAGAGCGAGGTAGAGTGTCATGGCCCCAGGCAGGCAGGCTGAGTCACCACCTGGAGGTCTGTGTGCCCAGTCATAAGCCCAGCTACTGAGATGCAGCAGGCAGCAAAGACCTTGTGCCACAGACCACCCCTGGTGCAAACGCTGCGTTCCAGACAGAAAGGTAGGGCTCTGACAACCTGCCTGCCATGTTTCCAAGCTGGCGAAGGCAGAAAGTGACAGTCTGCCTCACACGCAAACACAGGGGTCCAGCCTGAAACCCAGTGCTGGCTGACAGAGAGAATCGCACACTTGAAAACAAAACACACCACGGCACCTGGACGGTCCCAGAGTCATCCCGAAATTCACATCACTTTTTCAGCAACGGGAAAAGCAGATACCTCAAATAATGCAAAACGCTGTTTGCAATAACTACGTCTCACAAGAAAATCTCAGGAAGTCAGGAAGAGTCATGTCCTTAGCTTGACAAAAGCTTGTCATATCATACATCATCCTTAAAAAAATCAGCCCCATACCTTTAAAATCAAGATACCCTTAAAATCCACTCTATTTGCTACTATTCACCAAACACTAGTGACCCAGGAAAAAGACAAGAGGAAACACATGAAAGAAAAGGGCAGGCTGGCACTGACTGCAAAGACCCCAGGGAACTAGGACAGCGGCTAGGCCTGGTGAAGGCCAGTCACAACCAGTGGAACCAGAGCTCTCCTGGACGCCATGGGAACAGTGCCACTAGGACTGGTGAAGGCCAGTCACAACCAGTGGGACCAGAGCTCTCCTAGACACCAGGGAACAGTGCCACTAGAAGTGGTGAAGGCCAGTCACAACCAGTGGGACCAGAGCACTCCTGGACGCCATGGGAACAGTGCCACTAAGATTGGTGAAGGCCAGTCACAACCAGTGGAACCAGAGCACTCCTGGACGCCATGGGAACAGTTCCAAGATCCAGGAAACCACCAGCTCCACGAGGTCTACATGGGGAAACTGACCAGATTCTGCAGGACAGAAGGCTACGGGAAGACACAGTCGGACCATAATGAGGTAATGCTGCCCAAGGAGGCTCAAGGAATTCTATGACGTGTCCCATAGTTACTTCTGTGGAAGGTTCCAGGATGTATTTCAAAGGACAAAGTCTCTGAATAGGTCAGGGAGTCACTGTCACAGGTCTGGGGCCAGCAGGGAGGTGCAGGGAGGAGGCCACGGGTGTAGAGCGTCCCAGGAGACTGCATGACGATGGGCAGACGTGCACAGCTCATGCAGCCAGACCCTGCCGCACACTGTACAAAGGGGTTCCCAGAAGACCACTGCACGAGGGGCTGGGGACACAGCTCATGCACAAGTCCCTGGTTCCTCCCAGCACCACACACACACACACACACACACACACACGTGCACAGACCACTGTGTGAAAGACAAAGCCTCGGAGCAAGAGAAGAAAATCCAAAGATGTCCCCTCCTCTTGGCCTTGGGGTGAGGAAGCACATTCTGAGACCCTGCAAGCACAAACCATAACAATGAAATTCAATGCATCTGAGCAACCAGATTCCATGCACTCTGTTTAACTAAGGGTCATCACAGCCATGACATGTGACAGTACAACCCCAACACCCAAAATGCACAAGCACCTTTCTCAAAGAAACGAGTTAACAGGGCAGAGGACGCCAACGGGTAAAATCATGAAGCTCAGACGGCAGCAAGCAGGGTAATCGGGAGACACAAAACTTCCCAAACACTCTACGTCCAGCGGAAGACAGCCCCAGATGGGGGGGACGCAGCCATGTGCAGGCTGGTGCAGAGGGGCCAGTGACTGAGCAGCAGGTGGCAGGTGCCTGCTGTGAGAGGGTGTGACTGCAGAATGTGAACCAGTCAACACAGGGGCCCAGGACCCCAACCCTGGAAAACAAACACCACGGAGGAGGAAAACCTGCAGACAGGGCTGCCAGGGGCAGGGAGCGGCGGCAGGACAAAAGAGGCCGGGGGTGGGGGCACACAGCAGAGTAGCTACCCGGGCCCACCACAGTGCGGGTCCCCAGTGTCACTGACATGGGCGAGCCCACAGCAGGCCAACACCAGAAGGAAGAGGGCAGCAGGCCATGAGCTCCACAGGATACAGATGAGCCCTGGAGGTCTGTCCTTTTCTTCAGTACAGGGGACTGAGCCCAGGGGCACTCTACCACTGAGCCATACTTCAAGCCCTTTATAGTCTGTATTTCTTTTGAGAGAAGATTTTTTTGAGACTGGCTTCTTGCCCAGGCTGGCCTCAAACTTATGATCCTCCTTCCTCAGCCTCCAGAGTGGCTGGAATTACAGGTATGGCCACCACGCCCAGCACCCTTCTCTGCTTCTAAGACAAGACACAAGAGCCTCCGTGGCACACTGGGCAGGACCTGAGCTGCCTCTTCCAGGCAATCCCCGCCCGCCCCGCCCAGGCTGTGGAGGCCTGGGCAGGAATCAACAGGAATCAGACTCCAAAGGCTGAAGTCTTGCCTTGTCATCTAATGCACCACTCTCCAACTGCCCCCAGGACCTTTGTTTGGAGGAATATAAGAGCAGGTGGCTGTCCCCCACACCTGCTGGGCTGCTGTCCTCCCCTGTACTTTAGAGACAGGGGCTTCTCCTCCGGGGCCTGTCCACAGCCTGTCCACCCCCAGGGGCTGCTTCTCCTGTCCCTGTGCTGTAATAGCTGTAGAATCCTGCCAAGTGGCAAGGCGGACCCCTCCTGCCTCCACAGGGCCGAGTGGGCATCCATGACAACTCAGGACCTTCCTGCTCTTCCTCTGAACCGAGTGTGGCTCACTAAGCACACCCGGTCCACACACTTGAGAGACACTCTTTCTGGAGGTATTGTGTCCCACAAGAGCGCACATGGCCCTGCTCATCAGCACATGAACGCCTACAGGCCCTGGCAAGATGTCCCCAACCAACAGGGCAGCTCCCCAGATCAGACAGCCAGAGCCACCCAGGCACCTGGCTACCCAAGGAATCACTGTGGCTCCCTCCTGGTGCAAGAACGGCACCCCGTGGCCACTTCCCTGGGGCTGACGAGTCACCTTCCAGCTGCTTACAGCACTACAGCCCCCTCCGCAAGTCCCACTGCACAAGCATCAGCACCGGGGCTGAGAGGACGCCAGCCCACGACCAGGCAGACTGGCCGGCACAGGGCACCACCCAGGCCAGGCCTCGCAGGGATGAACTGCCCCTCCAGGAATTTCTGTGACCACCCTCAGAGCCCTCTGGCAGCCCGCCACCAGGAAACTCACCAGCTGCAAAGCCTCTTTAGCAGCAGGATCCTTCTCACAAATAAAATCTAAGTGGACCCTGAGGACATCCACGCCCGTAGGAGTGGGCAGAGCTGCTGCAGTGGGAGGAGAGGGCTGGCCCTCCCCAGGCGGGACACCGACACCTCGGCCGCGCTCTCCTCCTGTCTGCAGGCTGCAGAAGCAGCACCTGTAGATGCCCTGCCTTGGGCAGGGCAGGAACCGACTCTCGGGTTACAATGTCAGGCCAGGCTGGCTCATGGGCAGGCTCTGAGGGTGAGGATGTTGGGTGTCCACTGCTGTCCCTAACACCAAGGCAGGAAAGGGTACACCTAACACCTTCTCCAAACAAGCTCCCTCCTTCAGGATGCAGGGCACCGAGTGTCAGGCCCAGCCATGCCCCGGCCAGGCACGACTAGCTTCAGGTGATGCTGGCCAGAGGAAGAGACCCTCCCTATTTCTGAGCCAGCAGCTGCAGGCTTGAGTCCTGACAGAGCCTGCTTGCTGAACTCCTGAACCTTCCCTGGAACCAAGCCCTTGGGGAGAGGAACCTAGCACATCCAAGAACCTGAGTGATTCCTGGGAAATCTGCAAGGAAGCTATGACTGCTGGGGAAGATGGGGACTTGTGGCACACAGTGGATGAGCAAGAGCCACACCCAGGCGGAGCTGAGGTAGTTCTGGAGAGGATGAAGGCCTCACCACATTTCCAAGGGGACTGGCGGAAGCCGTTTGGCCTTGGCTACGGAATCCAAGAGGGGCCAGGCCGAGACTCCAGGCAGGACCTGATCAACAGGGCGGACTTCACCTGCTCAGGAGTTGCCATGGCTGCCACTGGCCAGGGCCACTGGACAGTGCAGGGAAAGAGGCAGAAGGTGCACACTCCTTGAGGGCCCAGTGGGAAGCAGAGATGGTTCCTGCAGGTGTGCAGCCCCAGGCAGGGCAGGAGCTTGCTCCCAGTAGCCATTCATCCACCCATCAGCACCCACCTGCTGAGACCGCCTCAGGTGGTGGGGGTGGGCATTACTGGGATGGCAGGACAAAGATGGCCCCAGAACTGAGATGCCAAATGCCATGGGACCACAGGGTGCCGCGCTCAACAGGGAGCTGCCCTCACAAGGTCACCGCCAGGGAGGAGGCGCGTCACAGGTCACCCAGGCCAGCAGCTGCTGACCCAGCTGCTTCCCAGGTTCTCTCTCCCAGCACAGTTTGACTGAAGCTGACGAGAATCTCCATGCCAGGGCTGGGGCTGTAGTTCAGTGATTGCGCACCACAGGGTTGAATTCCCCCCAGAAAAACCCTCCCAGCTGGGCAGGAGGGTGGACAGCAGCTTCTCCAGTCTGTGCAGAAGAGCGGGTCAGATTCAGGGTGGCTCCAGGTGGCAGAAACACTTGGTGGTGCCATGAACAGTGGGCATCAGAGCCCATCAGACTAAACACCTAACCAGAACAAGTCACCACTGAGACGCAGCCGTGGCTGCCAGCCCTGGCTGATCAGGTCCCCCTGGTCCACCGCACCCTTACCTCCTGCTGGGGCTCCTCGCCAGGCCTTGACTTCTTGGGTTTGGAGGGACCTCCAGGGCAGGAGAAGGACTTGGGCGACATGGCCAAGGGTGAGACTGGAGACCTCGCGCTCTGCGAAGGGCCCCCCAGCCGCTGTCCCCCACCAGAGAAAGGAACAAAGGGGGCGGACGCAGGCTTCTTTGTGCTCTGCTTTGTCTGAGCGTCTCCTGGCTCTGAGCTGCCCGTATCATCCTGAGACCTCAGGTCGCCCCTGATGAGCCCCCCTGATGTTAAGAGGGGCAGAGGGCTGCCAGTGGCCTGGGTGGCTGACGTGGAGGAGGCCGGGCTTCCTGGGGTCTTGCTCCCCATGGCCCCAGGCTCCTGCTGGCCTGCAGAGTCACATTGCTTCATGACAAACCTGGGGGAGCCAGAAAGTGAGTGGATACCACAGAGCAGAGGACAGGACCTTCTCCACTTTCTCCAGTCCCACCCTCTGAGGGCACCTCACAGAGGGGTGGCCCGAGCTCCCGCACCTCCTCTCCTACTTTCCACATTCCCTCTCTCTTTCCTTTGAGATCTCGGGTTTGTTTTGTTTTCTTTTGTGTGGGGATTGAACCCAGGGGCTCTACCACCAAGCCGCACCCCAGCCCTTTATGTGTTTTTTGTGACAAGGTCTCACTAAATTGCTTAGGGTGACCTTGAACTTGCGAACCTCCTGTCTGAGCTTCCCAAGTCGCTGAGATTACAGGTGTGGCCACTGCACCTGGCCGAGCACACATTTTATTTTTAACTAAATGGAACTCCAAACCCAGTACTGCTCTGCCCTTACCTGATGGTGGCACTGCCCCCGGTCAGCCCCAGTGACTGCAGCGTTGTGCTCCGCAGGGCCTCTCCGCCAGTTACCTGTAGGAAAGGCAAACAGGACTCTTAAGTCCTTCTCCCAGATGCCAGGCAACACCCCAAGCCCTCGCTGATAAAGACCTAGCAGGCCCAGGCTGGGGCTCCTCTGACCAGTGCCCTCTCCCACCCAGGCCTTCCTCTGCCCTTGAGCTCTGTGAGCCCACGAGCTCTGCAAGGTCCAACAACCCGACTTGCAGCTGGTGAGGCCCCGTGACCATCTTTCTCCACCCAGCCTGGCCTCCTCAGCTGTGAATTGAGCCCACTGAGGCTGGGAGAGAAGGATGGGCTGGGTGGGGGCCACCCTGAGGCCCGTAGCCCTGCCCAAAGCTGCCGGCCAGTGGGAATGGATGGGGGGAGCGCACTGAGGTGAGCGCAGAGAACAGGCCCCATACCCACCAAAATTGCCCACCTTGATCTGTGAACACTAGGCCCATGGCCACCACTGGCCAAAATGACTGCCAAGTCTGCCCAGAACAGCCTGTTCAGAGAAGGGCCTCTTCCCCAGCACTCCCAGGCCCCTCACAGCCCACTGCACTGCGGCAGGACGCAGGGACAGCAGACAGCCCAGGCCTCAGGGGTCTAGACACTGGGGGGCCGGTCAGGTTCACCAGCTCCACAGCTGCTGGCCAGGCTCCAGCAGGACCAGCCTCCTCTGTGGAGGGAGCCCGTCCATGGCTCTGACTCTTCAGAACCCTTTGAGCCACAGCGACCCCAGGTCAGAACATAGTCCCACGGGCTCTGCTGGCCTGGCCAGGGTGGCAGTACCCACTCTGCACCCTGTCTGGCTGTGGCCAGCCCAGCTTCTTCCCCACCATGCCACCAGCAGCCACAGCTGCCCTCCAGGCCAGTGCTGCCTCAGGGTCACTAACCTACCTGACTAGTCCTCCCCTCTCAAGGACCACTTTGGGTTGTGTTTTGCCAGGGACTGAACCCAGCACCATACTCCACCACTGAGCAACATCCCGCCCTCAACAGTCATTCCTGACACTCAGCTCTGGATGCACAGGGCTCAGGATGGACAGGGCCCAGGCCCAGCTGTCTACACCCACTGAGCTAACGTAAGCTCTTTGAGGAGCAGCCTCTGGAGAGGATCGTCCCTCTGAGGGCTGAACACAACAGCCAGGGTGCATGGCCACATCCCAGCGGTCAGCCTAGTCCCGGAGGCCTTGTGGCCCATCTCTTCCCCAGGACGCGCTGGCATGAGCAGCTTCCTGGTCCCCTCACAGCTTCAGGTCAGGGGACCTCGACTGGGAACAACAGGGGGAAGTCCTGTCCACACAAGGGCTGTCCCAGCCTCTCAGGGACCGTGTCCCCCACTCTGCCCCAAGCCAGCAAAGGGCACTGGGCCAGGGTTGAAACAAAAAGCCCCTGTGAGGCCACAGGACCAGGCACTAGGAGGGTCCCCACCATGGCAGGCAGGCTGCAGGGCGGCAGGGCCTTGGGGCCAGACTTTGCCTCGGCCTCGCTGTGCTCAGTTTTGAAAAAGATCAAAACACGGAGCAAAGCAAATATTTATTAAAATGAAACCACTTTTGTAACTCTTGGGCTTTGAGAGAAGCTGAAAAAACAAACAGGCCACTGAGGGAGGTTTCGGGAGCAGCCTGGGCGGCGCGGCTGGTCCCAGTGGGCCGGCTGTGCCGCTTCTTTCCATAAAACATGCTGGCTCTCAGGAGCCACCGCCCAGGCTGCCGCTTTGAGCTTTGAAGATGGTGGGCAGTTTCCAGCCTGGAGAGCGGGCTGGGCTGGCTGAGCATGGCAACGGGCAGGGGTGGGTGGCCGGCACCTACCTCGTCCCTCATGTACACACAGACAGGGGTCGCCTCTCCCGGCTGCTGCACGTGCTCTCTGGGTGGAGGAAAGAGTGCTGTCAGGGGCCTCTGGGTGGGACAGCTAGGAGCCCCAGGCACCCAGCCCAGCTGGGGGCAGGGGGCCCTGGGGGCTTAGGGCCACAGCCCTCAGCCAAGCAGCCCAGCCTGGCATAGCCTCCCACACCCCATCCACCCCTGACCACTGGGAGGAGGGAGCCGACAGCCAAGCAGAGCCCGGAGAAGGTCCCAGCCATTGGCACGCAGCCTCGAGAGAGAGGGACCGTCAACCCTAGACAACCCCAGCAGCAGCACGCTGCCAAGGGTGCTACACTCTGCTGTGTGCTAGGCCAGGGCCCGAGACAGGTATCAAGGTCCTGGGATCTGGGTTTCCATCTCAAGATGCCTCTCAGAGGGCCACTGACCCGAGATGGCCAGGACCAGTTCGGCATGCAAAGCCATCAGGTGGACTTGGAGCAAGAGGTAAAGTCCCCAAGGCCACGAGCATTGCCATATGCTGTCCCCTCTGCCCAGCCCATGGGGCTCACTGGGGTGTAGACGCAGCAGTCTTTAAGTACTACAATGCCAGTCCTTGACCACAGAGCACATGGCAGTCCGCAGGGCCCAGTAGATGACCGCAGGGCATGGACAGGGACAGTGGCACCTCCTGGTGAAGCACAGTTCAACACCCGTGGTGTCGAGTGGGACAAGACAGGCTCTGAAGAGGACCTTTACACAGTGAGGCCGTGGCACTGCAAACACGCTGGTCCATGCCTGCCCAGAAGGCCACCTGGAAGCTGAGCTCCCAGGGACCAACACAAGTTGGGGACAAGAGCAGGAATAGGCTGGGAAACACCAGACCCAAAGGGACCCACCCCATTAACACCCCCCACCACCCCCACCACCCCCAGGCATGGTCCCACCAAGGCTGTGCCCATCCCTGGCCCCACGCTCAGCTCAGGCCTGACTGCCCAAATCAGTCAGCCACATGATGTGGGGCAGGGCTCGAGCAGCAAGGGGCGTGGGTCCGCGCTGGCAACCAGAAGGCAGGGCAGAGACTAGGTAAGGCAAGGCTTGGATGGGCTGCAGCCTGGGAGGGCCAAGGACAGGCACTGGGACCACCAGGCAGGGAACCTGGGCACCAAGCGGGTTTGCAGCCCCCCCACCCCTTAGAGCATACTGTAGAGCGTCTGACGGCAAGAGCTCTGCTCTCTTCCTGGGTTACTCACAGCTCCATGGGCCCTGGGAGGTTTGGAAACCAGGAGGTGGGACCTAGCTGAAGCAAGTGGGTCCTCAAGGCACCTGCCTTTGGGGACTCGACCTTGGCCCCAACCCCTCCTCCCCCACCCTGCTTCCAGCCCCTGTGATGAGCAGCTGGCTCCACCACACCCTCTGCCACCAAGCACTGCCACTGAAGCCCAAGGGCTAGGGACCGAAGCCTCCAGAACCACGAGCCAAGATGAACCTTTCCTCCTTCAAGCTGTTGCTCTCAGGTGCTCGGTCCCAGCCACACACACAACCTAAGGAAACGGAGCTCAGGCCACAAGTCGTCTGGGAAAGCCTTGAATGTGACAGACAGCTTCAGGTCACACAGCTGGCCGCACCACTCAACCAGGGACTCCCCCTGGCCCTGATGCCGGCAGAGCGTGGCCAGGGCTCCCTGAAGCAGGGGTGCCACAGCAGGACAACGTCAAAGCCTGGACGGGCTCCGACACGTGGCTTCTCCAGAAGAAACCCAGGTGGGTCAGATTCGCTTGTGTAAGACTGAGGAGCGGCCAGAGGCCAAGGGAGGGCACTAAAATCCCTCCCAGACCTTCAGCCACTCAGACCAGCAAGCAGAGCTCCCTGCCAGGTGGCAGGTCTACAGAGGCCTCCTGCACAACCCTCAGGTTCTGAAGACCTGCCGTGCACCACAGGCCAGGCGAGCCTGGAGGGAGAGACAACCAGTGCACCCGTGGTTCCTGTGGTGCTACCCACTCACATGAGACACCCCTCGGCCAAAGAGAGGGTGCTGGGGGCGCCAGTCAGGTCCCAGTCCTCAAAGGCCAGCAAACATTCCCTGGTCAGAGCCAAGGGCCAGCTTGGATGATTGGGCAGAGCAGAGATGCCACGGCTGCTAGCCTTGGGTACAAGTTCCACCCACCACAAAGCTCATCACCCCCTGAGGGGTAGACTGTCTGCCCACTCAGGGCCCAGCTGCTGTGTGGTGCACCGTGTGCTGGGGACAGGCGGTGTCTGTAACGACTGTTTGGCCCTGAACAAGCCAGAGCTGGTACAAACACACTGCCAAGAAAATTTTGTGTTCCCCACACAAGAATGACACATGCCGACAAAAGCTAGCAAGACCAGCAGAGCCGTGACTGCCGGCAGAGTGGATGCTCCTGCTCAGGGGGCCCGGAGAGCCAGGCAAGGTGTCTTGGCCACCACCACACGACAGTACAGACCTGCTCCCTGCCCCCTGCCCCGTGTTCAGGCTGGAAGGAGCAAAGAGGGCAGCAGCTGAGCCTAGGCGAGTCCTGAGGAAAAGCAGCTGTGACCAGGAGTTCAGAGCCAGCTGTCCACTGGGCCCACAAAGCAATCCTAAGTGCGTCCACGGGCTATGCTCAGAGCCCTGTTCTCACTGCAGCCACTCCCTGCAGCCCACTTGGCGTTCCAAGAAACGTAGGTCCCACTCACAGAGGGGCAGGATATGAGACAGCCAGGGAACGGGAGGCACACCAGGGCGGGAGGCAGTCACACTTGGGGAGGAGAGGAGGGGCTGAGTCCCCTGTGTAGCCAGTTCATGGACTTGACACTCACCCAAACCCCCAGTACCTGCAAACTGACTTGAGAGCGCCCCCTGGGGCGGGCTGGGCCCGAGTGGAGCAGAGGCGGCCGAGGCTCCTTACAGAAGGGCACTCCAGCCTGACTGGGGCTCTGCCCAGGCAGCGAGTTCCAGTCTGGGGACTTCGGCATCTGTGCTCAACACATGTCGGGCTTTCTCCCACCCAGGCTCAGCCCTTGATGTAGCTTCCAGCTTCCCCTTCCTCCAAGCTCACCTGGCCATGCAGAACTGTGCCTGCTCAACAGCTGCTCTGAGGGCTGCCCCACGGGCAGCAGGATGCTACCTGACTTGTCCCTTACACCCCACACCAACCTCCTGGAGCTCCTCACAGGTCCCCCACCTGGATGACACTCAGGCCCCCAAAAGCCCCCAGCATCCGCTCCACGTGCTCCTGGCCTCTGCACATGGCTGTAGACGTGCTCTTCCCAGGCCTGCCCATGGTAACATCTTGACCGCCCGATGCTGCGGCTCATCGCTGAAGGGCACTGCAGCCAGACTGAAGGTCCAACCCAGGCAGGCAGGAGCAGCAGTGGCCCAGACACCAGGGAGACATACCCAGTGCCAAGAACTTCAGGCCCACATAAGGGGCCTCGTCTTCCCGTTGATTGCGTGCTTGAAGAATGCTACTTTGGTACACTGAGCTAAACAAACATTACTAAAATTATTATGTCCATTATTACTTTCTGCTTAACAAGAGTGCTAGGAAATTCTGAGTTCCTTCATGACCTGACGGCCATTGCTTGTGTGGTATTCCCAGAGCTGCTCCAGAGGCTGGGGGCCAGGTATGGGCCACATCCATGTTCAGATGGAAGGCCCTACCTAACATCACTGGCTCCAGCCTAGGAGACCACCTGGTGGTCCCCGACACACCGAGCATGACCCCCATGCCATGCTGATCTCCAGAGGGCTCCCTAGCAGGTGTGGGTCTGCGATCCCCAACCTGAGCACACCTAACCAGGCCCAGCACCTGTGTGGTTCTCATACTCTCCCACTTTCCGGAAGTACCAGGGGGCAGCCAGCTTCTCTCCTGTCCCAGTCTGGGGAGACTGGGGGTCCCAGAACCAGACCACATGCTCCTCCTCACTTCATGCAGACATCTCTGAATCAGGGAGGTCTCAGTTCCCAGTGGACCCTCTGCTCTGTCCCCAGCCTGTGCTCACTGGGCCTGGAGCCCTCACCATGGAACTGGAAAAACACACACACGTGCGCGCACACACATGCACGCACGCACGCACGCACGCAAGGGGCCTCCATCCTGCTTCCCAGTGAGGAGCACCAACTTCAAAGACAAAACTGGTTCTGCACTTCCAGAGCTGAAATGTCTCTTGGTTCAGCAATTTTGGCTCTGGAACTTATCCTAAGGGAGGAGCTAAGGGTGGTCCTCGGCCAGCAGCCCACTCCCACTGCCTGTGCAGGCCACACGCTGGGCAACAACTGGCTGCGGCTCTGGAGAGTTGGTCAGGTACAAAAGGCAGTCCTGTCACCCAGCAGAGGAGGGAAGTGGGAAAAGCAATGAAGACACTCTCCACAAGGGGGTCTACACAATCATGGCCAGAAAGGGCAGGCCAAACCTCTTCCCACACAGCCTTCCCATGTCCATGAGCTGTCATGAACATCCTTGACAGACACTCCAACTGTCACCCAGGCTGTGACCTCCAGACTCCATAGCCTCTATGGCCCCTTCCTCCAGGTGGAAGCGCTGCCCCACCCTCCCCTCCAGCCACACTTCACCATTTACAGTCACCCAGCCTAGGAGGCTTCTGTGAACACCCTTGGCCTGCCCCAGAGTCCACTCCAGGACACTCGGGGCCATGTCCTCGTCTTTGTACCCACCCACCACCAAGATGACAATAAATGAGGTACAGTCCACGAGCCACCGAGAATCCTGCTGCCGTGTGCAGCCCTGGGACCGCCACCCCAGGCAGTACCAGGCCCAGAAGGCGTGTCCCCTGGGGCTGTCTGTCCTGGGTGCTGACTCTCCTCAAGAGACTCCACCAAGCACAGGCCGCAGTTCCCCCCCTGGGGTGTGGGCAACACTGGAACCTTTCTGGGATTCTGAAGGCACTTCTCCACCCACGCAGAATTCCCAGGCCTGCCCTCCCTCACAGCTGCGGAACGTCCGGCATTTCACAGTGATGACCCCTGATGAGGGTCTTCCACACACTCAAACCTTCGGCACTGGGCCCTCAAACCTTCGGCACTGCTCTCCAGAGACCCACAGGAGAGGCTGAAGATCTCACTGGGCTTCTGACTGACCCTCTGCCCTCTTTTCTCCACCCTCCACTAGGGTGCCCACAGTTCCTCCACCCACCGAGGAGGCGCAGCCTCTATCCTCAGAGGAGTCAGCCACACAGCCACCAGGAGGGTGACCAGCAGTGGTCATGAGCCGGCCAGTGGTGCGTGCTGGCCCCAGCCTGGGAGGCTGTGCACACTCTGGCTCTGAAGCCCACAACCAGAGAAGGAGCCAGTCCGTGTGACCACAGCCGCCATGGACCAACACCCTGCCTGAGGCACTCCTGGCTGCACACACACCTGCAGCCCCAGACCACCTTCATCCAAGTGCTCCGTTGCAGCCCATCCCCATGTTGATGACCTTGCATGTCCTCTGAGGACAGTGACTAACACACAGTTCCCAACCAGCCAGTAGCCATCTCGTCCTCTTCATTCCCCTGCCTCAGGGGCAGCTGCACTCCTGGGGCATCCACTCATCTTAAACCTTCAAACCAGGCTCCATCAAAACTGCCGTTGTCAGGGTTGCCGAGAGCCCAGCCTGCAGACCCTAGTGCCTCATCCTTAGTGCAGCTGAGGACAGCTGGGCACTCCACCCACCCACTAGGGTCCAGAGCAGTCTCTCTCTACAGTGGCCTCTGGCAGGCAGAGCCACTTCCCACACACAACCCCCACACCAGGCCCTGTTCTCAGTGCTAGAGACACCCCCGCTCATCTTGTCTACACACCCATGCAACGGAGGGGACCACAAAGGCCCCGAGAATGGAGCAACAGAGCCTCACAGTCAGCACTACTCCTTCTGCTCTGCTGGTGAGGCCTGTCAAGTGAACAGAGACTTCCATCCCACAATGAAAAGACCCAAACTTAAAAGGCTACCACTTTCACACATCCAAGAATAAAGCTTAAACCACAAATCAACCGCCAGCAACTAACACATGCCAATATTATTAAGAAGACCAGCTGGGCACAGTGGCATATACTTGATGCTAGCTACTTGGGAGGTTGAGGCAGGAGGATCCCAACTTCAAGGTCAACCTCAGTGATTTAATGAGATACTGCTGCAAAGTAAAAAATAAAAAGGGCTAGGGATGTGGCTCAGCGGTACAGCCCCACTGGACCCAATCCCCAGTCCTGAGGGATTAAAAAAAAAAGACAATTCATTTTCATGAAGAATTTCACACCACAGAGTTAGTGTCTTTTCTGATCCCCCAAACACTGACCCCATCTATCCAGGGAAAGCAGGCACAGGAAGAGGCACCAGTACCACTCCCTTCTCTGCTCACCAAGCCCCTGGGGGGCCTCTCCGGTCCCCACAGAGCTGGAGGCATGCTCCTGCTCCTCTTGGAGAGCAATGACAAGGCTGTGTCAGGCCTGAAAGCTTAATGAGAGGAGCCACTGGCCACCCACAGCACTGGGTCCTGACCAGTAAATGGGCAGCTTCCACATCCCATCAGTCCTCTCAACCAGCACCACCTGGGGCAAGGCTCATGCTCGGGCCCTGGCCACAAAAGTGTGGGTTCAGACCCTGGGGCCACAGCAGCATGCCTGCCAGGAGCGGGCAAGAAAGAGTCAGGGACCTGCCCACCAACACTCACCTGGTCTGTGCAAAGTGGCTGAGAAGCTCCCAGAGGGTCTGGCCTGAACAGAAAGTGTCCTGCAACCGGGAGCCATCATCAAGCTGCAGAGCAATTCGAACCTGGAAGGGCAGGACGTTGAGAAGTCAGTTAGCAAGAAGAGCAGCTATCCCAACAAACCTCACTTGAATCCCAGGGAACAGAAGGCACCCACCTGGGGAGCACTGCTGCCACTCTGTACACCCTGGAGACACCAGTGGTTTAGGGGCCCTTAAGGGTCGCACCAGCACATGCAGGGGCACAGGTGTGCAGGCCCCACAGGAAGAATCCCTCATGGAAATGCCCCTGGTGCCAGAGGCATCCTCAGAAAGTCACACTCCACTCACCTGGTGCAGCATCACCAGAGGCCCCGAGCCGAACTGCCCCTGACCAACCCCAGAACCCTGAGACAGTAATTGATGTGTGTTGCCAAGTTTCCAGAAATTTGTTACATGGCAAAATGTAACTGACACATGCCATTTTATGAATTTTTATTCACAACTGAGCACACTACTTTTCCAAATCTTTTTGGACTGGTAATTGATCACCCTGGAGCACTGAACCCCCAAGCCACATCCCCAACCCTTTTTATTTTTGAGATAGGGTCTCACTAAGTTTGCTTAGGGCCTCTCGAAGTTGCTGAGACTGGCTTTGGACCTGTGATCCTCCTGCCCCAGCCTCCTAAGCCTCTGGGATTACAGGCATATGCCACTGTACCTGGCCCATATCTATTGTTAATAACTGTGTCCCCATTCAGGAGCACACCCAAACGGAGGCATTCCTTCTGGTCCCTCGGCAAAGGGAAGCAATAGATCCCCTGGTGCACAAAGCCTGGGTGTGGATCTGAGCTCCACCCTCAGACCACACACCTTGGTCCAGCTGCCCTGCTGTTCTCACCATGGGATTCTTTCTTTAAGTGCACATTTACATCAAACCCCAGTAACACAGAGGAGGGACTCCCTGCATGACAGGGTGCCTGGGCCTCCCACTCACCCCGCATACCTGAGGAACCCTGAGGGAAGCCAGGCTCCCTCCCACGCAGCAGCAGCAGAGAGGACCGCAGCAGCAACCAAAAGACCAGTGTTGGGCTCAGTCCCAGCCCACTGAGTCCTGGTCGGCACAATCCAGCCACGGCTTGGGGAGCTATCAATGCCCCAGGGCAGAGCCTCCTGGTCTGATGAGAAAGCACTTTCCCACCACGCAGGGAAAACACAATCACAGGAGAAAAGGCCTGGGCAGCGGCTGGTCAAGAGGACAGTCATCACCCTTGCTGCCGTTTTCATCTGCAACAGAGGCTACCTTCCAAACCTAACAGCCTGGACCTGAGAGACTGTGGTGAGCAGCAGCAGGGCCAGCAAGCCCTGCTAGAGAAGGACGGCAAGGCCTAAGCTCTGCAGCTGCTGGCCGAGGCGTGCAGCAGCTGCTGGCCAAGGCGTGCAGTAGCTGCTGGGGGTCCACCTGGCTCCTCGGGTTCTATATCTTTATGACTCTGTGACCAGACACGTCAGCCTGGTGGGCAAACATTGCTGACAGGCTGAGATCGACGCGGCATCAGAAAGGGACAGACAGACAGAGACCATGACTGGCTTCCAGTGAACCAGGTAGGATACACTGCCCCAGCCTGACCGAGGAAGGCCCCCGGCTCCCTCCTCCTCTTCCAGCCCTTCCTGGCTCACAGCCCAAACGAGAGCCAGGCAAGCAGCCCCCACCTCACTGCCGGCCACATACCTACCGTTTTCTCTGGCCCCTCACGGCTCCGGGACACAGGCACCATCTCTAGTTTGGCATTGTTGGGCAGGTTGGCAAATCTCCACTGGAGAGAGAGGTCCAGCACAGTCCTCTGGAACCTATGGAAAGAGACCAAAGCCACTTGCTGCCCTGCAGACCACACTCGTCCTGACTCCATCCAAACTGCAGGGCAGCTCCCCACTGAGCAGGCCCCATGGCCACAAGAGCAAAAAGTTACAACCTGCAAAGAGGCAGGTCCCCAACCACAGGGAGCTCAGGAAGGAAAGAGAAGTACAGCACTGACTCAGCCTGAAAGCCTGGGAGACAGGGAGAGGAGCAGGAAACTGGCATCATGAACCTCTGGACCCAGAGGCCTATAGACCCTCAAGAAATAAACACATGGGGGCGGGGGCTGGGACTGGGCTCAGCGGAGGAACGCTCGCCTAGCACGGGCGGGCCCCAGGTTCGATTCTCAGCACCACATAAAAATAAAAAGCATTGTGTTGTGCCCATCTACACCAAAAAAATAAATATTCCACCAGTGGAAAGTCTCCCCCTACCACTCCTGCTTCCTCCCATCCTCCAAGGGGGCCACACCCAGGCGACAAACAGAGGAGGCAGAGATTCTAGAGAAACCACACCAGGAATGGGCCAACCCAACATCCTCAGGGTAAACTCAGGGCAAGAGCAGACAGTAAAGCTATAGCCTCCCACCTGCAGCAGCAGTCATTTCTCTGCCATCTCCTGGGGGTCAGCTGTGAACCAGGGCCTGGAGGTCTAAGAGCCTCCTAGCCAGCAAAAAATACCATAAATCCCTGGGAAAACAAGGTGAGCCTGAAGACTTCTCTGAGCCCTAGCAGGGAGGGTCAGAGGTTTTCCAAAGGCCCAGACAATAGGGCTTCTCTCAAAAGCACCAGGGACCAAAAGCCCTGGTGAGTCATAGAGATGGCATCCAAGGAAAGGAGAAACAGGCAGCAGCCCTGAGCCCATCTGGGATCAGCCTTCAAGAGCCTGCCCCTTCCAGAAAGCATGGCCTCACACAGTCACAACTAGTGTGCCTTCTGATGAGGAGCTCAGACAAGGAGCCAGCAGGCAGCCCAGGCCAGGCGAAGGCAGAGCCAGGACCTCAGTGCAAGGCTCCTGACACCCAGCTCAAAACACCTTGGCCGCAGACCCACAAGGAACTCCACACCTGCCCTAGGAGGAGAAGAAGGACAGGCACTGGGGAGCTCACCATGCTGCCTTCGCCAGGGTGGGCAGGGCAGGAGCCACCTGCCCGGGAGCCTTCCCAACCTTCTCATGCCAACTCCCACAGGTCCCAGGACCCGTGTGGAAGCAAGAACCACTGGTCCACCCCAACTGTGACAGATCCCACACACCTGAGAAAAGTTCCTGCTCATCCATCTTAAAAAACAAAGTTACTGGCTCCGATTTAAAAAGAGACATGTGGGGGGAGAGGGAGGAAGGGAGGGGGCATGGGGGTCATCATCACCCTAAGTACGCTTACGAAAACACGAACACGTGACCCTGCTTTGTGTACAACCGGAGATATGAAAAATTGTGCTTTATATGTGTAATATGAATTGTAGTACATTCTGCTGTCTTATCTAACAAATTAAAATTTAAAAAATTTTTAAAATTAAAAAAAAAATAAAGAGAGATATGGATCAGAGGAAATCAATGGGAGAACAAGTAAGAGAACTATTGTCACTCAGAAGTCAGACACTGGACTCTATTTTAATTAAAGTTTAGAGGAAAACTACAGAACTCAGGAGAGAAATTCATGTGAAGTCTGAATACAGAGAGTGGTCAGCACAACTGCAAATGCAAAACATTAGAAACAACTGCTCAAGGTTTTCTGGATTTCTAGCAGTTTACAAAGCCCAAAGGCATTTGGAAAAAATGAAATGAGGCAACACTGATAGTGTCTTGAACATGGCTAGCAGACTGGAAACTGCCAAATAAATACCTAATGTAAGACAGGACAGCAAGTCCAAAGAGAATCAAGAGCAGTGGGCAGAAAGGAGCCTCACTCACCCAGGAGAGGGATGGCAGTGCTTTGTAAACCAATGGCACGGTTAGTGATGACAGGAAGACAGGAGGAAAGCTAATACAGTGTTGCAGTGGAACTCATTCAAACTATACTCATTAACTGGGCATGATGGCCCTCACCTGTAATCCCAGCAGCTTGGGAGGCTGAGGCAGGAGAATGATAGGTTCAAAGCCAGCCTCAGCAGCTTAGCAAGGCTGTAAGCAACTTAGTGACCCGCAGCCGGCTGGCCCTCAAATAAGAAATTAAAAGGGCTGGGGATGTAGCTCAGTGGTTAAGTGCCCTTCAGTTCAATCTGTGGTACCAAGAAAAGAAAAATTATACTCATTGGCTCCAACCAGACACCATCATATGGATGGCAGTCAACAGAGTTGGAGCAACACTCTGTGACAGGATGCTCAGAAATGACCCACCAGTTGAAGCATGTGTCCTGGGATTCTCAGACAGACACAACAGGAGGAGGGACATGAAGGCTGACACCACCCGATGATGATAACTCCTGAGAAACTCCTCCCTGGAAAGCCCTTGAGCTGTGTGGACAAAGCCGAGGCAGGCTCCTGCCCTCTGCTCAACCATCAGGACCACACTGCCAGGACATCTTTAAGATGTAAAGCTTCCCCGGCAAGACAGAAACCCATCCCTCACCAGCACAAGTGTCCTGACACCCCTAGGCCTCAGACCCCTGGAGGATCTTGTGGATCTCCACAGAACTGTGCAGGGAACTCCAGGACTATGCTCTGCCAGAGCTGCCAGGCTCCACCCCGTTTACAGAATTTCTTCCCAGGACCTCTTTGTCTTCAGACCCCTGCCAGAAACTTATACAACCAAATGCACTAAAGCCCTCTGTAGGTTGAATGTAGGCCCACAAAAGACACATCAATGTCCTAACCCCACAACCTGTGAATGTGACCTTATTTGGTAGAAGGGTCTTTGCAGATGTACTTAAGGATTTGAATAAGATCATCCAGGATTACCCAGTGGGCCCTAAACCCAATGACAAGTATCCTCCTAATGCAGAGAGAAGCCATGTGAAGGCAGAGGCAGAGAATAATACAGCTACAAGCCAAGTACCTGGGCCTGCAGAAGCTAAGCTGGAAGAGGAGAGAAAGGACTCTCCCTCAGGACATGCAGAGAACAGCTCTGTCACACCTTGAATTTGGACTTCCAGGCACCAGAAAAGGCAAATATACTTCTGTTGCTTGAGGCCACCCAAGGGGACTCTTCCAAGCCAGAGACAGTACATGTTGGGGGCATGGAAGCAAATAAGACTGGGACCCCACAGCTGAGCCCAAGCACACTCACTTCAGATCGTATTCACTGGGGTTGAAGTCCTGCCGCCGACAGGTGTCCTCCAGAACCTGGGAGATTAAAGGACAGTGAACCTCTATTGTTGGCCAGGGCACCTGCCCAGAAAGGCAGACACATCCATCTGTGCAGAGCCAGCTGCTTGGCTGTCCCGACAAAACCAGGTCTAAGGCCACTGGATCAGCAGCTCAAAGCCCTGTGCAGCTAACCCATAAGTCCTGTCCACTCACCCCTCTTCTAACTAGGGACCTCCACGACCTGCCTTATTTCCACGGTCTATTCATGTGGACACTATTCATGTGGACACGGTCTATTCACGCTCTGGGCTCTCTGGTCCTCACTCCACAGATATCTTTGTATCACATGCCCTGAGATTGTCTCTCCCAAAAAATAAAGTTCAAACTATTCATTTCTGCCCGCTGGTCAAACCTGCCCAGAGACAGACTGCCCTGGGCCTAAGAGTCTTTGAAAACCTGCTCCCAGACCCTGGCCCCTCTTCCCCAGGAGCCAGATCAAAAGGGTCACTCCTGTAGGTCCTGTGGCCCGGCAGCCAGAATTCCCACTCCTGAACTTCGCGTCCCCCACTCCACCCGACCCCGTGGTCTCCTGCCACAGACACCGGTCGCATGTCCTTTGACCCTCACTGTCCCCTACAACAGGGGCTCAATGAACACTTTTAAGTTGAAATCATTCGAGGTCACAAGCAGCGCCCAGCAAAAGCGCAGTGCGTGACTCAGCAAGTCGCTTCCGGACACGAAAGCCGGCCCGTCCAGGGTCCGGGAGGATGAGAGGGACAGGGATGGCCCCCTGCCCCACGCCCCGGAAGGCTGGGCTCAAGTGAGCGCCGCCGTGGCCTCTGGGCCCTCGAGGAGACTCGCGACGCGACCACCCGCCCGCGCAGGGTGCCGCCTCCCTCGGAGACCCCCGGGCCCGAGCCGCGGACCTCCAGGAGGGCGGGGCGCCGCGCGGGAGGCGACCATTGGCCGCCGCAGGCCCCGCCCCGGGCCCCGCCCCGGCGCTCCCGGGCCGCCGCAGAGACCCCCGCCCGCCCCGGGCCGCCGGCCGCACCTGCAGCAGCACGGTACTCGGCGTCACCTTCACCGTGTGGCGCCTCCCGTTCGGGGCCAGCACCGACACCGCGGAGCCCCCGCCGCCCGCCGGGGCCGCCATCTTCCGCTCACGTGACCCGCAGCCGGCTCGCCCTCAAACAACTTTATCGGCAACAGCCGCGACGCACAGCCACGCGGCCGCGGGGGCGGGGCCAGCGCCGGGTCCCGCCCCTGCCGCCAGGCCCCGCCCCCGCGCGGCCAGAACCACGTGCCGGCCGCTGCGGTCCGGGCTGTGCCGCCGGCCGCGGCCCGGGAAGAAGGCCGCCGCCAGGGCTCTTAGGCTTGCGGTGCGCTCCAACGGGCGCGGCGTGCGACCGGGCGGTCAGCCCGCCCCAGTGAGAACAGCGAGGCCTGAGGTCCCGCCAACCCCGCAGCCATGCCCGCGCCGCTGGTCCTCAGTGCCCACTCTCCTGTGACCCCACCCCTCCAGCCCCTGGACCTAGCCTCCCATTCGTCTACCCAGAAAGCCGAGGGCAAGCATCCCTGCCTGGCTCTCCTCACTGACCGAGCGCCTGGCCTCTCTTGTCCCCCTCATCTTCGTGGCTGGAGGAGACAGTGAGATACCCGTGGAGGTGGAGGTGCTGTAGAGACCTCTGTGAAAGTGGGGCTGGGCGTGTGGCTCCCGCGGCAGCGCGCTCGCCTGGCATGCGCGCCGGGGCGCTGGGTCACCCTCAGCACCACAAAAAGCTAAAAAATAAATTTAAAAAAGAAAAAAAAAGACCTCTGTAAAGCTGAGAATAGAGAAGTGGGGACACGTCCCAGGACCCCTGAGTGCGCCACACTCCTAACTTCATGCCTAGAGGACTTCCCTGGCCAAGCCCTTTGCTGAGCAGAGGCTCAGGGGACATGCTGCAACACCCTGGTGGCCTCAGCCATCCAAGCTGAAGGCTGCTGGCTCCCATATTTTGGGGGAACTGCCTTCACTCTCCAGCCACGGGCTGCTAGTCATAGCCACCATTGCACAGGTGTCCCCCAAGCCGCGAGCTTGGCAAAGCTCTAAATTCTGTCCTGGACTTTTGCTGTCCCCAGCACAGCTGCCCGATGCTGGTCACACCAGATATCGGCTTAACTGCCTCTCCTGGGCGCGCGTGCTGTGGTGCTCTGGTAAACAGTATCATCTGTGTCACAGACACGTGATAAACATGGACGACGCCTGTGTAGAAGTGGGGAGATGGAAAAGCCTAGGTGAAGGGACAGCCCACACACTCTGCTACCTGGAACCGTCCCTGAGCCACAAGGTGCCCTGGGGAAACTGGGTGGGTTTGTCCCCACCCTCAGGCAAGACAAACAGATGTCCCAGATCTCTTGAGAGCCTGCAATCCAAGCCACACTGTCAAAAGAATCTGAGCCTATTTTCTTTCAACATACCACAGTTGGGAACCTGCAGCTAAAACTTGGGGCAGCAAAGTGGCATGGATGAGGCCAACATATTCTTCATGTAATAAATAAGCCAGGTGTGAGTAGCTCTTTGGGACCATCAATATCATATTTTCTCCATAACCACTTACCTAACAATTTTAGCATCAGTTGATAAATGGAGCCCTTATATTTATAGCTGCAAAATTATGATTTTCCAAGTTAATCATTCCTCCTACATTTAGCAGTCAATTTTCTTCAAAAAGAAAAGTTTTCCTCTTTTTAAAAATGTTCTTAAGGGGCTGGGGATGTGGCTCAAGCGGTAGCGTGTTGGCCTGGCATGCGTGCGGCCCAGGTTCCATCCTCAGCACCACATACAGACAAAGATGTTGTATCTGCCGAAAACTAAAAAATAAATATTAAAAAAAAATTCTCTCTCTCTCCCTCTCTCTCTCTCACTCTCTCTTTAAAAAAAAAATGTTCTTAAGCAGTAACATGAAAATTCGATATTCTTTCTTTTTTAATTTGTTCATTATTTTTTTAGTTGTAGATGGACACAATACTTTTATTTATTTTTATGTGGTGCTGAGGATCAAACGCAGTGCCTCACATGCACTAGACAAGCGCTCCACCACTGAGCTACAACCCCAACTCCTCATTATTCTTTTTTTAATATTTATTTTTAGTTTTGGTTGGATACAATGCCTTTATTTTATTTACTTATTTTTGTGTGATGCTTAGGATTGAACCCAGAGCCTTGCATGTACTAGGCGGGCGCTCTACTGCTGAGCCACAACCTCAGCCTCTCATTATTCTTTATGATGCTTAAATTGGTCCAAATGTAGACAGTGAGACTTCCTTCATTCTGTTTCCTGCCCTCCTTTTTTGGGGGGAGGGGTCTTTTTTTTGGGGGGGGGTTGGGGATTGAACCCCAGGGTGCTTAACTATTGAGCCACATCCCCAGCCTTTTTAAAATTTTTTTTTAATTGTAGTTGGGTAGTTATAGATGGACACAATACCTTTATTTTACTTATTTTCATGTGGTGCTAAGGATCGAACTCAGTGACTCACACATGCTAGGCAAACGCTCAACCACTGAGTCACAACCACAGCCCCCAGCCCTTTTTTATATTTTATTTTATTATTATTATTTCTTTAATATTTATTTTTAGTTTTCGGTGGACACAACATCTTTTATTTTTATTTTATTTTTATGTGGTGCTGAGGATCGAACCTGGGTCCCGCCCGTGCTAGGCGAGTGCTGTACTGCTGAGCCACAATCCCAGCCCATATTTTATTATTTTTAAATATTTTTTTAGCTGTAGATGGACACAATATCTTTACTTATTTATTTTTATGCGGAGCAGAGGATTGAACCCACAGCATCACACATGCGAGGCAGGCATGCTACCACTGAGCTACAGCCCCAGCCCCCCTTTTTTATATTTTATTTAGAGACAGGGTCTCACTAAATCACTGAGGCTAGCTTTATAAACTTGCAATCTGCCTGCCTCAGCCTCCCAAACCACTGAGACTGTAGGCATGCACTAACGGACCGGGCTTTATTTTAATTTTTTAAATTTTTATTTCTTTTTCCAGGGCCCCGGACTGAGCTCAGGGCCTTGCATGTGCTAGGCAAGCACTGGGCCACTGAGCTAAATCCCCAACTCCAGGCTTATTTTTATATTATTTCAAACTTAGAAGACATCTGTAACAAATCTCTGTCTCTCTTTCTCTCCTCTCTCTCTCTCTCTCTCTCTCTCTCTCTCTCTCACACACACACACACACACACACGTATGTGTGTATATATATATGTATATATATATTTTTTTTTGCGGTACTGGGGATGAACCCAGGGCCTCGTGCATGCAAGGAAAGCACTCTACCAACCAGGCTATATCCTCAGCCAAGAAACCCCTCTGTCTTTTAGCCAGATCAATCATTTGTCTACAGGTGGCACCATTTGCTCCATCATTGCCCTTCTCCACTTGTGTATAAACTTCTTTTGAATCATTTGAGATAAGTTGGACACATTGTGTCCCTTTGCCACTGAAAACCTCAGTGTGCGCTTCTCAGGAATAAGGGCATTCTGTAATAGAAGTCCCCTCCTGTTACACAGAACGGAGGGATCTAACGTTGGCCCCATACTCCAGACCCACCCACAGCTGGCTGTCCAGTGACCCCTGTCCTGCTCTTTTAGGTTTCCATGACCCCCAGCACTTCCCCCTTGCTCCAGTCCTAAAGTCATCCATTTCTTTAGGAGGCCCTGGTCCTCTTCAGAGGGAAATGGGATCCAGAAGCAAGTTCCGAGAACCCAGTGTTCTCATTGCTGCTGAAATGCCCCTGCCTTCCAGCCCCTCCTGAGGCAGCACCGCACTGTAAGTGTTCCAAATGCTGCTAATTCCATCCACACCTCAGCTTTTCCTTTTCTTCCCTCATCCCATATTTGTATTTTTTTTTTGGGGGGGGGAGGTATCAGGTAGTGAACTCAGGGACACTTAACCACTGAACCACACCCCCAGCCCTATTTTGTATTTCATTAGAGACAGGTCTCACTGAGTTGCTTAGAGCCTCCCGTTTGCTGAGGCTGGCTTTGAACTTGCAATCCTCCTGCCTCAGCCTCCCAAGCTGCTGGAATTACAGGTGTGTGCCATTGCACCTGTCTTTTCCATATTTGTATTTTATTGAATCATGAAACTTCCAATAGTTTTTTATCTACAAAAAAAAAAAAAAAGGTAAATCTATATGGCTCAGCCTCACCTCTCCTTTGTCCACAGTGAGAAGGCTTGTTTTCAGTAAATCAATATGTTGATTCTATTGGTCTGTACTGGATTACCTTCCAGGGCTGGAGGTGTAGCTGAGTGGTAGAGCACTTGCCTAGCATTTGTGAGGCTCTGGATTGGATTTCCAGCACTGGAGTGGGCAGGGGGTGGGATAGGGGGAGTCTTCAAACAATTTCAGAGCTACTATAGTAGTCCTGCTAGTAACCACAGACCTAGTAATGAAATTCCAAATTTTTTCCTAGTTGTTTTTGCCCTTAGAATATATCCTACCAGAGAAATACAGAGTATTATGTTCAAGATTCATTTAAGACTGGGAACAATGGTACATGTCTGTTGTCCAGCTACTGGAGAGGCTGAAGCAGAAGCAGTGCTGGAGTCCAGGAGTTAGTGGCCAGCCTGGATTACACAGTGAGACCCCTTATCAGATAAATAAAAAATAAAACTGGGGAAATTTTATTTGAATTAATTATTTTGGGGGGCTTAGGTCAGATTCTCAGGCTACAGTTCAAATGTTTAGGAGGAGATTCATTATGGGGATGGGTTCACATGGTCTTTTTTTTTAAGAGAGAGGGGGACAGAGAGAGAGAGAATTTTAACATTTATTTATTTTTTCTTAGTTCTCTCGGCAGACACAACATCTTCATTTGTATGTGGTGCTGAGGATCGAACCCGGGCCGCACGCATGCCAGGCGAGCGCGCTACCGCTTGAGCCACATCCCCAGCCCTCACATGGTCTTGTAGGCTGGAAGTTCCGTGATCCACTGTCAAAGACCAAGGAGAGTGTGTGTGTGGGGGGGTGCAAATGTGAGTCCTACCAGAGGCCTGAGAGCTGGGCGGGGAGGGGGGCCTGCACTGCCATAAGTCCTCAAGGCTCAAGAGCCAGGAGCCCACTCTCCAAGGGCAGGAAAAGCAGGGAAGGGGCTGAGTGTATCTCGAGGGTAGAGCCTGGCTTACCCTGCCAAGGCCCTGGGTTCCAGCCCCAGCCCAGTCCTCGGCAGTGGGGCAGGATGAGGAGAAGACAGCGTTTTTCCTTCTGTCTTTATGCGCCATTTGTTCTCCAGTGAATTGGGTGGCCCCTGCCCACCCTGGGGAGTGCAGATTCCCTCAGCTCACTGATTCACCCAGAAATCATGTTTCACCAGCTATCTGGGCTCCCCCTAAGCCCAGCCTCGCCCAGCCCCTCTCCCTCCCTCCCTCCCTCCTGCTCCTCTCGTTTTTTTTGTTTGTTTTAATTTATTTTTATGTGGTGCTGAGACTTGAATCCAGTGCCTCACATGTGTGGGGCAAACACTCTACCATTGAGCTACAGCCTCAGCCTCCCTCTCTCTCTCCCTCTCTCTCTTTAATGCATTGCTCGGGTCTGAACCTAGGAGCACACTACTGCTGAAGTGCACCCCGGCCCTTTATTTATTTTAGTATTAATTTTTTTTTAGTTGTAGATGGACACAACACCTTTATTTTATTTATTTAATTTCATGTGGTGCTGAGGATGGAACCCAGGGCCTCACACGTGCTAGGCAGGTGCTCTACCCCAGCCCCTCTGAATTTGATTTTGAGACGGTATTGCTGAGGGTCCCAGCTTGTCTTGAACTTGTGATCTTCCTGCCTCAGTCTCCCTAGTACCTGGGACTACAGGTGTGTCAACACGCCCAGCTAGCCCAATAATTTGACATGAAATTGACCGTTACAGCTAGGTTAACAATTTGATGCATAGTTAGGCTCATTTATTTTGATTTTAACTGAAGTTTAGAGTTTGTTTTCTTCACTCCCCTCCACCCTGCCTCTGGCAGCCAGTACTGGGGATTGAACCCAGGGGTACTTTTCCACTGAGCTGCATTCCCAGCCCTTTTTACTTTTTTTTTTTAAATTTATATCTATTTTTTAGTTATAGGTGGACACAATATCTTTATTATTTTTTTTTTAATGTGGTGCTGAAGATCAAACCCAGTGCCTCATGCTTGCTAGGTGAGCGCTCTACCTCTGAGCCACAACCCATGCCTGGTTTTTTGTTTTTTTTTTTTTTTTGAGACAGAGGTCTCACTAAGTTGATGAGGCTGGCCTTGAACTTTTGAGCCTCTTGCCTCAGCCTCCCAAATCACTGGGATTACAGGTGTGTACCACCATGCTCTACTCTTCACCTCTTTTTTTTATTATTATTATTTTAGTATTTATTTTTTAGTTCTCGGCGGACACAACATCTTTGTTGGTATGTGGTGCTGAGGATCGAACCCGGGCCGCACGCATGCCAGGCGAGCGCGCTACCGCTTGAGCCATATCCCCAGCCCTTCACCTCTTTTTCTTCTTCTTTTTTTTTTTTTTTTTTTTGACTTTCTATTACATTTTGATGGTTCAAAATATATATTGATTTAAGTTATAAGGATAAAGCATGACAGGCCAGCGCCTTCCTCCCAGCTCCTTCCATCTGGCCTAGGACAGAGTGCTTGTGTTGGAATGCTGAAAGGGCCCAGCTGTAGCTCTTCAGTTTTCTTCTTCTACCACAGGTGACAGGACTCATCCTCCTTTGTTCTTTTCCTTGCAGCTTTGAGCAGGATGTCACAGCGTCTGCAGCCTAGCTGGGCATGAGGGAGGCTCCCTCCCCTGCACTCAATTATTCCCTGCTGGCCTGGGCACAGAGCAGACCCTGCTCTGCCCTCAGCCCCAAATTCATGGAGTGGAAGCAGCCACAGCACCGACCTCACAACCTCTCCGGGAGTGGACCCTGGCTCAGCACAAGGCAGCACATCCAGGGTGGGCCAGGGGAGGGCCCTGAGCCTGACCACAAGATGGGGTTGGGGTCTTTGCCCGGGAAGCAGAGGTCTAGGCCTGTGTGGGTCTGTTCTCTGCCTGGTTTTCACACTTCTCCTCCCACTGTCCTTCTGCCAGGAGCTCCAAAGACAAGCCTTGTGATGTGCCCTGCTGTCTAGGCCTGTGTCCCAGTGCCTGGACAGGACTCAGGTGTGTGAGGTGTGACTCTCAGAGAGCCTTCCTCTGGCATGTGGAGCCACCCACCTCTGAATGCAGCCAGCAGCCTGCAGACAGGCAGCCAGAATGCAGCCAGCAGCCTGCAGACCCCTGGGCAGATGAGGACCTGGTCCATGCTCAGATGTGTGAGAGGGACCACATTCTTTCTTTCATTCAATGGGCCTAGGTCTAAGTTGCCCCCCGCTGGCTGGCAGGGTGATAAGCCCCTACTGCAGTGAGTCTCCTGCAGGACTGGTAAGGAAGTCCCCTGGAGAGCACCCTCCTGTTCCCAGCCCCCACCGCCTTCTGTGCTCCACCTAGGTTCTGGGTCTGGAGAGGAGGAGTGGCCCCTCAATACCACCTTCCTTTTGCTCCTTTGCTGCCAGCACCCTCCCTCCTGCTGCAGCTAGACAGCTGTTCCCAGGATCTGCTTTGAATTAAAAGTGGCATGGCCCTTTAAGAGAAGCATCCACCACCCCCTCGGCCCCCTTTGATGTCTCTGGCGCTGAAAGGTTCCCAGTGGCAAGATCTGAGGGTTTGTTTCTGCCTCCCCAGAGGCCACGTGCGAATCACAGGGTGGGAGGGAGGCCAGCGTCAGGTCACATGGCCAGGCGGCCTCTGGCCTGCAGCCGCTGTTGCAGCAGGAGCCTGGGGACCAGCAGTGGGCAGATGGGGCCAGGCTGCAGCTTTGTAGGACTCAGTGACAGCTGGAGGGGCAAGGAGCAGCCTTTCCACCCCTCTCCCAGCACCCAGGGCCCTGACCTCCTTGAACACTGGCTCCTTGTCTGTCCAGTAAGGACGAGGAATTGCTGGTCACCTTGGCGATGCTCCCAAGATACCCAAGAAGCCCCATCTCCACCGAGGAGCTAGGAGGCTCACCCATGCCACACCTTCTGCCCCAGCTTTGGAGTGTGCTAGCCCACATCAACAAGGCCAGCACCCCGCAGGGTCCTCCAGCTGGACCACCTCCAGGCAGGGCCACACAGGGAAGTGACTAGGGCAGGGCTCAGCTGCTGGGGTGCCAAGAAGGGGATCCATCCTACCAAAGTACCAGCAGGGTCGGAGACTGACAGGTCCAGACTGCAGTAGAAACACCCCCGGGGTGTCGGGGCCACAGTGGAGTACAGGGACAGCGACTGTCACCAGAGCTCCATTCCCCCAGTGGAGGGACTCGGATGATAGTGCAGTGTTTCAGTCCTAGGACAAGGGTAAGGTCTACGTGCCAGATCTCCACAGACTGCGCACATCAGGCCTGGTTCCTAAGAGCCAGGCTGGGGGCTTTGGAGAAACTGGGCCTGACCTGTGGCCCTGCCTGTCTCTCCCCTACCAGGCCTGAGCTGAGAGAACCATGGTGACCCCCAGCCTCAATACCATCCCTGCCAGACACCTCTTGGTAAGGGGCTTTCCTCGGGACAAGGGTTTGAGAATCCTGCCAAAGAATGGGAGGGAGTATCGAAAGGGGGGCTTAATCTGTGGTCCCCAGGCTCAGAGCTGGAGGTAGGCTCTCAGTTCACGGGACCAGGGCATCCTCTTGAAGCAGGCTACAGGGTGAGGGGTGACCTTCTCAGTTTCCCTGCCTACACAGGCCTCAGAGGCCAGCAGATCGGGTACAGAGCTGCCCAGCTGGCCACAAAATGCAGAGTGACTAGGGCAAGCCCAGAAAAGCTGGGCCCCAGATGATAGGCAGCTGCTGGACCATGGAGCCACCTTAGTGCTGTTGACGGGGCAAGACATGCAGCATCCCACATCTGGGCATGGAAACTAGGTCCAGCGAGACTGGACATCCTAAACCCTGGAGACCTAGCAACTGGTGAGGTCACTGATCTGTTAGGGCCTCAGGTGGAAGCCCATGCTCTGCTACCTGCCCTCTATTATACCTGCACTCTTTCCCCAGCCCCGCTGTTGGTCAGCCCAGCCTGCAGTCACCCCAACACGGACCCTACCTCTTATTCCCACAATTTTCCAACTTGACTCTCTCTTCCTGGGAATTAGGCTTCTACCTTCTGAGACAGGCCCATGACTCTTGTCAGTTAATTTTGTGCTCATCTGTGCATCCCTGGGTCCCCTCCTCCCAAAGGGGACGGCAGTGAACCAAACCCACGGCCCACCCTATTCTCGGGGTTCTGCTCAGAAGGGGTGAGCCCCCTTGGAGGATCCCCTTTTCCCCAGCTCCCTTGCAGCTAAGTGGGCAAAAGATCTATGCACAGACAGAAGCATCTGCCATTGGCCTGAATGGGAGCTGGGGAAGCCCAGGGGCAGGAGCCCTGTAGAACCTGGCTCTGACATGCAGTGGGCAGCCAGGGAGGGGCAGATACGGGCACACACCATGCCCAGTGTCTTCCCTTCTAAGTAGTCCACAGCCTCCTGTGCCTGGGACCCCGCACACCTTGGTCCCCGAGGGACCGTCAGCACCCACCGTGGAGCCTAGGAGTCATTCCTGTCACCTGTCACCTGTTCCTTGCCTGGAACAGCAGACAGAGCTCCCACACAGCCTGCCTCACTTGATGCTCATGATGACCCTGTGGGGCAGGTACTCTCACTATGTCCCCTTCACGGACCAGGAACTTCAGAGCCCCAGTCCCAGGCCAGCAGTAGAGCCTGGGTCCAAACACAGAAGGCAGGCCCTGTGTCACCCTCTCCATGCCCAGCTGTGCAGGGAGCAGTGACAGGAAGAGCAGCCTACCCATCCTCAGTCCCTCCACCCGCCGGGCCTCAGGCCTCGCTCCAGCTGTCCTCTGGTGTTCTCTGCCCAGCCTGATGACCATCAGCGGTCTGACTCATTGGTGAGTTTTGTTTGGATGGTTGGTTGGTTGAGGTTTTTTGGTACCGGGGACTGAACCCAGGGTGCTCTACCACGGAGCCACATCTCCAGCCTTTTTAAATTTATCTTTTATTTTGAAACAGGTTCTCACTAAGTGGCTTAGAGAGCCTTGCTTAGTTTCTGAGGCGAGCCTTGAACTTATGATCCTCTTGTCTCAGGCTCCCAAGCACCTGGGATAACAGGCATGAGTCACCACACCTGGCTGGTGGCATTTTTTAAAGGTAAAATTCATAGAACATAGAATTAACCACTTTAAAATGTACTTTAAAGGGCTGGGTTTGTGGCTCAGTGGTGGGGCACTGGAGGCTCAATCCTCAGCGCCACATAAAAATAAGATAAAAAATATTAAAAACTAAAATGTACTTTTAAATTCCATGGTGCTTAGTATGTTCACATTGTTGTTCTATCATCCCCACAGTTGATTTTAAGAATATTTTCATCACCCCAAAGATAAACCCACGCCCATCAGCAGCTACTCCCTACTCCTCCCTGTCCCCTGGCAGCCACCTCTGTGCTTTCTGTCTCTGTGGATTTGCCTATTCTGGATATTTCGTATCAATGGAACCACAGCATGTGCCCCTTTGTGTCTGGGCTATTTCATTCAGCATAGTATTTTCAAGATTTATCCACATTGTAGCATGCAAAATATATCTCATTGTAAAGACAGACTGTGTTTTGTTTATCCATTCATCTGTTGGACTTTTGAGTTGTTTTGAGTTGTTAGCTACTGTAAATGGTGCTGCTGCGAACTCTTTCACAAGCCTTTGTCTGAACATCTGTTCTCAGTTCTTTTGGATCTATGGAGTGAAATAGCTCAGTCATATGACAACATTATGTTTGACTTCCTGAGGAGCCACCATCCAGGGCAGTTGCACCATCCTACACACCCACCAGCAATGCACAAGGATTCCAGTTTTTTCATATCCTCACCAACACTTGTTATTTTCGTTCAAAGCTATCCAAGGGGTATGTGATGGTATCTAACCTGAGCTTCGGTACACTTGTCAGGGACACAGCGTCTGGTCTCAGTTGCAGGTGGCCTGAATGCAGAGACCTAGCATCCATGGCTTTAAAGATCTGCCCTCTGGGGAACTTCCGACAGGTGGTAGGGGTTTGAGCAGTCTCAGGGTGCTGTCTGTGGCCATACGGTTGCAGTCTTGTCAGTTATCAGACCAGATGACAGGGGCCTGAGAGGAGAGGGGATGGGAAAGACAGAGAGAAGGCAGAGAAGTTCCAGGAAACGTTGGGTTTGAGTCCCGCTTTGCTTCTGCTACTAGTGTTGAGTAAACCAAAACATGAACTCATTGTGGTTCAATGTGCAGGATAAATCGCGTCACAGCAAATGCCAGAGAACATAATATGCATGTTCTGCGCTCATCCTGGGATTTCCTTGGCAATCATTACCACGGACCTGCTGTGCACTTTCATGCACAGGCTCCCTTAATCCCACAACAGTCCTCTGACAGAGGTATTGCTGTTGCCCTTCTTTGAAGAAGAGGAAATGGAGGCACAGCGAGGGGTCACAAGCCTTGCCCAGGATCTCCTTGTCTGGAAATGGCTCAGGGCCAGAGCGGTGGGCAGCACAACCTGCACAGCCATGCCACCCAGCTGGAACTTAGCATTTCTCTGCTGGGATTTGGAATACAGTCTCCTAAAGTAGAGAGCTCCTGGGGCAGCTTCTTACCCAATGCTGAAGTCCCACCCTTAGTCAGCCTACACTGCTGGCGGGTGCCCAGGATGAAACATCAGCATGGTGAAGCTACTGCCCCTGGCCAGTACCAAACATGACCTTTAAACTGACCCAACAATGGAAGTACAGCAAGTGTGGGTTTCTAAATGAACAGAACTAAGCGCTGCCTTCAGCACTTCTGTTACCTTCTCTGAACTCAGTTGCCATGAGTGTGCACCTGCCCTCAGATGCCTGAGAGTGAACCTGTGTGTTCCTCAGTTTCACTGATGTCCCAAGGTCAGCTGGGGACCTCTTGGACTGATGTTGGGACTTGCAGTTTACACTGGGGCAACTTACACCCCTCAGGTGCCCAGCTCCACAATTCTCAAGAGATCCTTTGGCCTCTGGCCGTATTTTGCTAGGGTAGCTGAGCGTGCAGGTGTGCTTGGGCTTTCTTCCTATAGCTCATCACGAGCTCAGAGACCAGCAGGACAGCACCTGTGTCCAAAGAGCGCTGCAGCTCAGGCAGCGTCCTAGCTACTGTCTCATCCTAGCAGCCTGGTGTTTGCCTCAGAGGGCCGCAGTGGCCTTCCAGGTGAGGCAGGCTCCCACTGCACTGAATAAAGAGGTGGGACCCAAAAGCCCTCCCTGGGTCTGGATCCTGGTCCCAAAAGGCAAGCCTATGTCCTGTCTCTAGGGAAAGATCCCTAGGCTGCAGGTGGCAGGGTGCTGTGCATGAATGGCACTGTGGAGATGGGTGTGTGTGAGAGTGTGTGTGTGTGTGAGTGTGTGTGTGTGTGTGTGTGTGTGTATACATGCCTTCTCTTTCTTTTACCCACCCCCCACCCACCACCACTGGAGTAGAAAGGCTCCTGAGCAAACACCCGCTCCCTTCCCCCAATTTGATTTCTGACAGCACAGGAATTTCATTCTGTCCTCAGCGACCTGAGCCCTGGGACGTGGAGGGGAGGCCAGCTCAGAAAGTGAGGTGACAGGGCAGATGCTCTAAAAAGGTCACCAAGCCGGCCCCTCCTCCGGTCCTCGGCTCCCTCCCCCAGTGGCGGCTGGGTCAGGGAGAAGTTCTTGGGGGTCTTCTGTCGGGGGTGCGGCAGCCTGGACGCTCGCGGGACAATCCCAGACCTGACCCTGCCGCTGACAGACCTTGGTAAGTCATAGCGGTCCCTCTGATCCCAGTGCCTCAGAGAGCAGCCCAGAATCACTCGCTCAGGCGCGGGACAGGGAGACTCCCCCGCGGCGCCGAGCCTGGGCGCCAGGTCCCTCCCGCAGGTCGCCTAGGGAGCGGGGCCTCGCGCCACACCTGTCCGCTCCTGCGGGAGGCCCCGGCGCCGCTACTGCCGGCCCCTCGGCGCGGAGCCCTGTGTCCGCCGCCGCTTTGATCCCGGGGGCCCGGCTGGATAAAAGTCCCGGGCGGCTCTGCGCCAGCGCCAGAGGGGGAACGCAGCCGAGTCGGGCGCACCAGCCGGGCCGCGCAGCGCGAGCAACGCCGAGAAGCCGGGGCCGCGGGGCCGCCCGCGCTGGCCGCGGTGAGCGCAGGGCCCGGGGCCGTTCGGGATACGGGTGTTAGGGCCACGGTGCGGGTCGCCCGCGGCTGCTCTGGGGCTGGACGGGGGCGGAGGAGCACTGCGGCTCCAGGTGCGCGCCCCAGGCCGTCGGGCCGAGCAGCGGAGCCGCGGGGAGAGCGCCCCCCGACGCGGAAAGGCCTCGCTCCTCCCCGCCCCCAGCCGCTCCCAGGGCGGGGGCAGCGGCGCCGGGCTGGCCGCGGTGAATGGAGCCACTGGGGCCGCCCGGCCGCGCTGCCCCCCACGGAGCTGGGCCGGGAGCGCCTCCCGCGGCCGCGACGGGGTAGTCCAGGCCCCTCCGTCAGGCTTGCGGTTTGGGAAGAAAAGGCGATGCCTCCGCCAAGAAAAGAGCGAGCGCGGCCCCCTCCCCCTCCACCGAGCCCGGGCGGCGGCGGCGGCGGCACATCTAACGCGCGGGCACCCGGGCCGCCGCAGCCCCCGCGAACTACGCCCAGCTCGGCCCCCGCTGCCTATTGGCGCGGGCCAGAGCCAGCGCACCCAGACCCTGAGCAGCGCGCGGCCGGCTGAGCGCGGAGCTCCAGCTGCCGAGGCCGACGGCGCCGGAACCCAGAGCCTCGACGCCCAGAGCCCACGCCGCCTCGGCCAGGCCCGGCGCGCGGGACTGAGGACCAGCTAGCGGACGCGGCCGGCGTCCCGTGGCCCAGGCGCATTGGGCCCGGCGCCCCCCTCCCCCCAAGCCACTGCTGCCTCAGGACCGTCCGCTTCTCTGCAGGTGGCAGCGGGCCGGAGTGGCGTGGTCATGGGCCGAAGGGTGTGCGTGCTGCTGCTACTGGGCCTACTGCACTGGGCCGGGGGCGGCGAGGGCAGGAAGACCTGGCGGCGCCGCGGCCAGCAGCCTCCTCTGCCGCCGCCCCCGCCGCCTCCCCCGCAGGGAGCCGAGGCGGCGCTGGCCGCGGGACAACCAGTGGAGAGCTTCCCGCTGGACTTCACGGCCGTGGAGGGCAACATGGACAGTTTCATGGCTCAGGTCAAGAGCCTGGCCCAGTCCCTGTACCCCTGCTCTGCGCAACAGCTCAATGAGGACCTACGCCTGCATCTCCTGCTGAACACATCGGTGACCTGCAACGACGGCAGCCCAGCTGGGTAAGGCCCGCGCCGGCCAGGACCCCGGGAGGCTCATCCGAACGCCCTGCCTTCCTAGCCCGTCGTCCCCGCCGAGTTCCAGGCTGCTTCATCACCCGTGGCACCCGCAGCTACACCTCCCTGCCCCTGCGAGGACTCAGAGACTCTGTGCTGGACCCCTACAGTCTGTGGCAGTTCTCAACTCTCACCCCCAGAGGAAAGGGCTCCCGTCGGGTGCCCAGTGGTGCTGGCCCTGCGGAGGACCTGGCTTGGTGCCTCCCTCCCGGGGGAGGGGGTGATTGGCAGCATTTGAAGACCTGGTCCCCGGCCCAGCGCGAGCACTGACCCCTGGGCCACAGTGCACAGCCCCTTTGCCCTTGTCCTTGGGCGGGGATAGGGGAGTAAGGCAGACTGGAAACAACCTGAGAGTAGCCCTGGCACCAGCAAGAAGAGGCAACACTGGCTATCTCCCCCCACCCGCGCCCCTAGCAACTTGATTTTGGACAGGCAGGAATTCCATCGTTAGCTAGAGGGGGTAGGAGGGGGATAGAAAAACCCCAGGTGCGGCATGGTCACACTCCAGGCCTGCAAACGAAAGATGTGATGCTGGGGATGAGGAAGGGATTGGGAGTGCCTCTGCGCTTGGTGCGTGGACGTTAGGCTGGGACTTGGTGAGAAAACTGCGACACCGCCGCGGTGGCGGCCCCCCCCCCCAGCCTGGCGCGTCCGGTGCCTCCACCCACGCCCAGACCTCTATCGTGAGCACTCCCCACTCTCCCAGTGCCACTGTGTGCCCCAGAGCGACCCCCCCAGCAGGCAGCGAGGTTACAACGGGTCCCGCACCGGGCGGTCCATGGGGATTTTCCACGGACCACACAGCCCTCGAAGCCGGTGCCGTCCCCGCGAGCGCCATCTCCCGGGACTGCCGCGTGGCTCTCGGGGCTGGTGCACTCTGCGTGGGTCTGGCCGCTGGCGCCCCCATGCGGCTATCGTGCGCACAGAACGACAGGTGGAAGCCCCAGCTGACTACCTGCTCCACGCGTTCTTCCCTGCAGTTACTACCTAAAGGAGTCCAAGGGCAGCCGGCGGTGGCTACTCTTTCTGGAAGGTGCGTTCTAGGGAACCAGGAGGGGGAGGGCTTGAGTCCCCTAGATACAGGGGCTAGACCTTGGTGACTGTGTCTGCAGGCGGCTGGTACTGCTTTAACCGGGAGAACTGCAACACCAGATATGACACCATGCGTCGCCTTATGAGCTCCAAAGACTGGCCGCACACGAGGACAGGTCAGCAGTGGGGGGCCTGCTAGCAGGGAGCCTGGAGATGGGGAATAGCCTCAGGGCAGTAAGCTCTCAAAATGAGGTCCTGCAGAAAAGGATCTCTTCACCTGGGACATCCCCATAGCAGCACTCTGAGCTCTGGGAGGCCAGCAAGCACTCTGTCTTACCAGTAACTTTCCAGTGCTGATGGTGGTCACCCCCGCCCTCCCCCCCCAACAAGCTTGAAGCACCTGGTGTAGAGTGGGAAGGCCAAGGGTTGCATCCAGTGTCACAGACTGGCGGGGCATCGTGACCTCTGTGACCTCCCGCAGTAACTAAGCCCGCCCATCCCCCACTTCCCTGGCACCCTTGGCTCAGGCCAGAAGTACCACCCGCCTCCCTTACCAGGGCCAAGCAAGAGCCCCTGTCCCCCACACCCTCCTGCAGTCTCCATCTTTGCACAGCCCCTCCCACAAGAAGGAAAGCTCCACTGCCTGTCTGTCTCCAGGAACCGGGATCCTGTCTTCTCAGCCGGAGGAGAATCCCCACTGGTGGAATGCCAACATGGTGTAAGAGCACGGGGTGTCCTGGGGGGGGTCTTCCCTGGAGGGTCCTGTCCTGAAGGGTTCTTCCTGGTAGGTGTGGTCTTTGGGGGGTACTGTTGGGGGGTCCTGTCCTGGTGGTCTTTCCTGGGGACTTGGCAGCAGAGCAGACTCACAGGTTCCTGTTTCAGCTTCATCCCCTACTGCTCCAGTGACGTTTGGAGTGGGGCGTCTTCCAAGTCTGAGAAGAGTGAGTCTCTGGTTTCCAAGTCCCTTCCTTGTGACCAGGCAGGATGGTGGGCTTCTGGTCCTCACTCCTGAGTGTTCCCCGGGGAGGGCCCCCAGAAGTCCTCTTGCACCTGACCCCCTTCCCTCCAGTCTACCCCCGCCCCAGGGACACCCCAGGACCTTCCTCCTGCTGGCCTGGGTGGAGGTCTTTCTTTCTGCCCAGGCCCTGCCTGAAGCCACCCCTCCTGCACGCAGACGAGTATGCCTTCATGGGCGCCCTCATCATCCAGGAGGTGGTGCGCGAGCTCCTGGGCCAAGGGCTGAGCGGGGCCAAGGTGCTGCTGCTGGCCGGGAGCAGGTGGGCAGGACAGGGCTGGGTGAGGAGGGGGCGGTACCCCTGGGGCCAGATGGGATGGGAGTGTGGGTGGGACGGAGAGGAGGAGGCCCAGGCAGAGCTGGGGTGGGGGGCAAGGTCCAGTCCCTGCTAGCTCCAGCCTGGCGAGGCCTGGGTGGGTAGTGAGGGGGTAGAGGCTGCAACCAGAACAGGGACCACCAGGGGTGTCCTGGAGGTTAGGCCTCCAAGGAGCTCAGGCTGCAGACCTAGGCAGTTGGTCGGGGTCTGCTGTAGACAGCTGCCTCTTTGCTAGGGCTCACAGGTAGAAGGGCTCACTGCCGCCGTCCAGTCTCAATCCTGTCAGGTAGCACCGTGTGTATGTGGAGTGGGTGAAAGGGCCGGAGGCCAAGTAGTTTATCTTGATTTCCAGACCAGGAAATTGAGGCAGAGAGGGTGAGGGAGGGAGGGAAGGACGAGGGAAGAGCTCAGTGCCTGTGCTGCCAGCCTAGGGCTCCATCAGTCCCCTGCCTTGGGCCCTCAAGAGGCCCACGGGTTTTACGTGTGAGCAGGCACCGCATCCACGGTCCAGATGCATCCTTGGGAGGCAGCCAGAGCCCCGTCCTTCCTCAGGGCCCAGGTTGGGGCTGAGCAGGCCCTGGTCTGGGTGTTGGGTGCCACTCCCCGGCCACTGGCCTCACGTCTGGTCTTCCCTGCAGTGCCGGGGGTACTGGGGTGCTGTTGAATGTGGACCGGGTGGCCGAGCAGCTGGAGGACCTGGGGTACCCGGCCATCCAAGTGCGGGGCCTGGCTGACTCAGGCTGGTTCCTGGACAACAAGCAGTACCGCCGCACGGACTGCATTGACACCATCACCTGCGCCCCCACAGAGGCCATCCGTCGGGGGATCAGGTGACCTGGGAGGGAGGGGCGGGCCCATGCTGGGGAACCTGTCCGTGCAAAGGGCTTGGGACAGGGTGGCATCTCTGAGGGAGGAGCTCCTGGGGAGAGAGGACCCACAGCAGCCTGACCTACAGCTGTGGCTCCAGGTACTGGAACGGGATGGTTCCGGAGCGCTGTCGGCGCCAGTTCAAGGAGGGGGAGGAGTGGAACTGCTTCTTTGGCTACAAAGTTTACCCAACTCTGCGCTGTGAGTGGCTGGCCTGAAAGGGGTACGGGGGAAGCGGTGGGAAGTAAAACCCAGCCTGGTCCAGCCTCTGAGCTGCTGGGTGGAGAGACCCCTGTCCTGGCCCACGCAGGTCAAATCCATGCCAGGCCATCAGTCACTCCTGTTTGTCTGCAGCTCTCCTGGTTTTAGCACGGAAATCCTCAGCCCCAGGCAAACCAGGATGGTTGGTAACCCTGTCTACACCCCTGCTTGGGAATAAGCTTTAGAACTGAATCCCTCCGCTGTCCCCCGGGTGGCATGGCCTCAGGGAGGCCCCACACTCTGAGGACCCCTGGGGTCCCATGCAAAAGACTAATTCACCAAATTTTGGTCAAATTAGAGTCCCTGAGACTCAGGCCAAGAGCAATTTCTTCCTTCCTTCCTTCCTTCCTTCCTTCCTTCCTTCCTTCCTTCCTTCCTTCCTTCCTTCCTTCCATCCGGGATCAACCCCCCAGGGATGCTTTACCACTGAGTTACTGTCCTAGCCCTTTTTGTTTATTTTGGAGACAGGGTCTTGCTAAGCTCCTTAGCACCTTTCTAAGTTGCTGAGGCTGGTCTTGAACTTGCAATCCTTCCGCATCAGTCTCCTGAGTCCCTGGGATCACAGGTGGGCACCACCATGCCCAGCAGCAAGGGCAGACTTTAAAGAAGGAAAGGAGTGTGGTGTCATTCAGTAGTAGAGGCTCTGGGTTCTGTAAAAAAGGAAAAAGGAGGGACACACTGGAGGGAGAACCTGGCCGGCCAGCTGGCCTCTGAGGCTGCCAGAGAACTGGCCAGGACCTCAGCACCAGGCCAGCCCTCTGAGCCAGGTGCCCTCCCAGGCCCAGTGTTCGTGGTGCAGTGGCTGTTTGACGAGGCCCAGCTGACCGTGGACAACGTGCACCTCACGGGGCAGCCAGTGCAGGAGGGGCAGTGGCTGTACATCCAGAACCTGGGCCGCGAGCTGCGCAGCACACTCCAGGACGTGCCGTGAGTATGCTGGGGACCCGCTCGCGCTCGGCAGCCCCCCCCAATCCTCAGTAAGCCACCCGATTCAAAAGCAGATCTAAAGTGGCAGGAGAGTCATCCGTCAGGGACAGCCTGCTGCTGCCTGGCAGGCCCCAGAGGGGGAGGCAGACTCCGAGCAGGATTTGTCGGCAGAGGTCAGGGTCAGCAGGGTGTGCTGGCAGGTGGGGACCAGACCCGGGCAGGGGAACAGCTGCCTGGCCACAGACAGGAGGACTGGTCCCCAGCCAGAAGATGGGGTGCAGGGAAGCAGGGTGGAGCACGGGGGCTGGCGGCACAGGGTGGGGGGGCTGGGGGCCCCAGGGCTCAGGCCGCTGTCTCCTCCCCCAGGGCCAGCTTTGCTCCTGCCTGCCTCTCTCACGAGATCATCATCCGCAGGTCAGTGTCCCTGGGCCCCGGGCCCCTTGGTCTGCAGTACTCACTTCAAACACCTCAGGCTCCCACCCGGCCTGCACTTGTCCCCCCTCAAGCCCCCCACCCCTGCCTCTACTGACGAAAGGGCCTCTGGGGGTCGTCAGAGACGTTCACTGAGTGGCTGGCTGTGAGGCCAGGATCACACAGGCCCCGCCACAGTGATGGCCCCTCCTCCGTGACTCCCACCCGGATTTCTGTCTGCAGTCACTGGACAGATGTCCAGGTGAAGGGGACCTCACTGCCTCGGGCACTGCACTGCTGGGACAGAAGCCTCCACGACAGCCACAAGGCCAGCAAAGCCGCCCTGAAAGGCTGCCCCGTCCACCTCGTGGACAGCTGCCCTTGGCCTCACTGCAACCCCTCATGTCCCACCATCCGGGACCAGTTCACGGGGCAGGAGATGAACGTGGCCCAGTTCCTCATGCATATGGGCTTCGATGTGCAGACCGTGGCCCAGCAGCAGGGACTGGAGCCCAGCAAGCTGCTGGGGATGCTGAGCAGTGGAAGCTAGGGGAGCCTCCTGGAGAAGCAGCCAGCACCCAGGGCCGGGCCAGCCCTGCCCAGGGCCACCTCTTGGTGACTGGCAGGACCAGCCAGGACTCAGCCACACCCACTTGGGTGTGGATGCCCTGCGCCTAGCTCCTCTCCCTTTGCCCTCAGGAAGCCCATCCAGAGGGCAGCCTGGAGACCTTTCCCACACCCACTGGCCTCCTCCCAGCCCCAGCCCCAGCCCCCGCCCCCGCCCCCAGCCCCCAGCCCGTGGTGGGGAGGGGAGCCAGAAGCGAAGCACTGGATCCCTCACCCAGGAGCCCAGACAGCGTCCGGCCACCCCAGCTGATCATGTCCTTTTGTATTATTTTATAAAATGACTTTTTTATGACTTTAATATTTTTAAGAAGGAAAATAAGCAAGAAATATATGATGAATGATATTGTTTTGTAACATATTTTTTTAAATATTGAAAAAAAAAAGAAAATGAAAGAAGCTCACGCTTCGACCTGGTTATTTGAAGGGTGGCTCTACTCAACTCGCGCCTCAAGGGCCCAAGGGGCTGGGAAGGGCTTGGGGGTCACGACACTGACCCCTTCCTGCGTGCTCAGTGGCCCCCACTCCACCTCAGTCTCGTTCCAGCCCTGAGGAGGCGCTGTTCATTCAGCAAATCCCGACTTTCTGGCATTGGCAATGACGGCTCACAGGTTTTCCATATTTTTTTTTAATGGGAATAAAGTCCAGTAATGTCACCCCTGGCCCGTGCGGGCAGCTGACCTTAAGGTCACTCTGTGAATCTGCAGGGACACTAAACAAAACACAGACACACTTTACCTTTTCACAAGCTTCAGGACGGCTTCTCCACTCTCGGCCTCAGGCTCCCCAAGAGGGAGAAAAGAGAAAGTCCCGAGAGGCTGGCGGAGAGAGAGCGAGCCCGTTCGGAAGTGAGCGTTTATTGGGGGGACTCTTGTTCTTAGAAAGTTTCATCCAAAAAAGGTCAGAAAGGACAGGGTTACCAGGTGAGTGTAACTCGACCCTGAGGATGACACCTACACCTGAAGACGTGCCTTCACCCGGGTTGGGGGCTGAGACAACGCCCAAGTCACCACAAATGTAGTGACTGGACAGAGCTTCTCGCTCCAGGACTGGAAGGTGTGGCTCATTCAGAGTGGCTCCTCACACAGTAAGAAAATAACATCAGCCAGGCACAGGGGCACGTGCCTGTAGTCCAGTGACTTGGGAGGCTGAGGCAAGAGGATCCCAAGTTTGAGGCCCGCTTGGGCAACTTAAAAAACCCTGTCTCAAAATAAAAGGACTAGGGCGGGGGTAGCAGCTCAGTGATACAGTGTTCCTGGGTTCAATCCCCAGTACAAAAATAAATAAATAGCATGAGCTTTTTCACTGTGACGATGGCATCTGCACCTTCAGTGTTGTGCAAGGCCAGCTTTGTCTAGTTTGAAAACATACCGCTGCAGAAGTACCGTTCCCTACCCAGCTAACATTTTCTTAGAAGTTTCTGCATTTTTATTTATCACGATGTCACTCAGTCATAGAGCTAAAAATCTGAAAGGTACAAAACTGTGAGGGTGAAGACGCCCCCTCCCCACCTTGCTTCACTTCCAAGAGCAAATACGTGCGTGCATCTTCTGTTCCGGCTGTTTCCACCCCTGACTATCTTGGACACAAGGACAGCTTCAGTTGGGAGATGCTCCTGGTCCTCCAACAGGCTTTGTGTCTTATACGCTCTCTGGGTGCAAAGGACATGTGTGAACAGCTTTGGGTCTTCATTGCTTAGTGTGTGGGCCAGCAGTCACTTACGTTAACCACAGAAGCAGGATGGTTGGGACATAGGCAGAGAAGAGAGATTTTTTATTTCTATTTTGGCCCTGGGGACTGAACTTGGACTTGAGCACCAAGCCACACTCCAGCCTGTTTTTTGTTTTATTTATAGATAGGGCCTCAGTTGCTGAGGCTGGCTTTGAATGCGTGATCCTCCGGCCTCAGCCTCCCGAGCTGCTGGGATTACAGGTGTGGGCCACTGCACTTGCCTAGGGAGGAGAGTTTTTGTTTGTTTGTTGGGTTTTATGTGGTGCTGAGGATGGAAGCCTTCTGCCACTGAACCATGACCCAGCCCGAGGGAGGGGTCTTGCTGGTGCCACGGTTGGTGGTAGCAACCCTGACCTTGGGCCTCATGGCTGAATTCCTGAGCAAAGCCGTCTACGTGAATCCAGGTGTCAGTGCTCCTACTTCCTGCCGGGCGGGTTCTATCCTAAGCTCTAGAGAGGCCCTGAGAAGGCTCAGCCTGAGCTCTGTATCTGGCTCCCAACCACACACATCAGGAACCTACAGCTCCATTCCAAAAGAGGGGACAGCCATGTGGACCCTGACCTTCTTGGAGCCTAACTCTGCCGACCATTCAAGGCAACCCTGACTCTGGGAAGCACTGAGTAGGACCACAGCTGCTCGTGTTGCCCTGGCAGATGTAGCCCTGCTAAGTCCGGCCAAAGCACACTGAGGCCTTGCCCTGACCCAGGTGGGCCTTTCGTCACCAAAGTCCACTTCCTCAGGTCTCCTCCGTGGGCCACCCTACAGGGTTTCCTGCAGAAATCCATGGAGTCCCAGCAGCCAAAGGAGACAGCACAGGAGGTTTGCAGAGCCCCAAGGCTGGGCATGGGAGAACACACACCCGGGGTAGCTGTGAGCCTGGGAGGGCAGCCTGGTCCTCAGGCCTCCTGGGTGGGCTTTGGACCACCCTCTCCATGAAGGAGCCTGGGCAGTAGAGGAGGCTGGGGGACCCGTGGGGCTGGGGTGCCACCTTGGCTGGGGAGACGTTCAGAAGGTGGGGCCTGCCAGGCTGCTGCCAGAGCTGGGCTGGGTCACAGGAGGTGCTGCCTGTCTGTGCAGAGAGGGAGGTAGGCAGCAGCTTCGGCATGGTTCCTGCTGCGGGGACCCAAAGGCATCCAAGACAGCTCTGTGTGTCTGGGCGCCGCCGACACATTGAACACGACACTGTGGGTCAGGCCCAGGGGCATTTTCCCAGATGAATAAACCCTTTCTCTGCACGACTGTGGTGAACAAGGAATACGTCAGGCTCACCTTGGACGGGTGGCGAGTCTGTGCTGGGCTTTCCTGCCAGGACCAGAGACACAAGGAACCCCAGCCTGCAAGGACAGAGGGCGCTGCGAGAGCCACCCTGGAGACCCACCCTGTTCACTGAAGCCACCCGTGGCACAGGGCCCCTCTGCACTCACCGCTCAGCCTTTCCAGACATGCTGGGGTCTCACACTTTCTGAAGGAGCAGCACCGCTCAGGACAGGCACCCACACCTGGGCCTCTCCTCTCCACAAGGAATGGCCAGAGCCACACCTTCACTGTTCAGGAGCCTGACCGTGGGATCTGAGCTCCGCGTCGACATCCGTGATACATTTCAGCCCCACACTGAAAAAGAGCCAACAGGGCTGGGGTGCCAGTGGCTGGGGACTCGCCTGGCGTGAGCAAGGGCCGAGGTTTGGCCACCAGCACAGGGAAAAAAAGAAAAAAAAAAAAAAAAGAATAGAAAAGTAAAGCTCTTGGGGCTGGGGTTGTGGCTCAGTGGTAGAGCGCCATCTAGCACGTGCAAGGCGCCGGGTTCCATCCTCAGCACCACATAAAAATAAATAAGTAAAAATAAAGATGTGTGTTCAACTGCCACTGAAAAATGAACTTTTGTTTTTTAAAGTAAAGCTCTTGAAGGACAGAGCTGGGTTTCTGCTTTTGTTTCTTCCTTTCTTCTTTCTTTCCCTGGGGACCAAACCTGGGCACTTTACCAGTGAGTTACCGCCCCTGACCTTTAAAAAAAAAAAATTGTAGATGGACAGCATGCCTTTATTTTATTTTATTTTTTAATTTTTGTGTGGTGCTGAAATTAAAACCCAGTGCCTCACATGTGCCAGGCAAGTGCTCTGCCACTAAGTTACAACCCCCGCCCATTCCAGCCCTTGTGATTTTTTGAGATAGAATCCTACTAAATTGCCCAGGGTGACCTCCAACTTGTGATCCTCCTGCCTCAGCCTCCCAAGTTGCTAGGATTACAGGCTTGTGCTACCACACCCAGCTTTCCCTCTCCTCTTATATTATCCCTGCTTCCCTGAACCAAGGCCACCTAGACCTTTGGGTCCCTTTTGGTCCCCCACACCAGGCCTTTCTGTCTGCCACACCCTGGCACCTGCTGATCACTCTGCCTAACACTTACCTGGGCCGGCCTTCTCACTGAGCTCACAGTCCTGTGGTCACCTCCTCAGAGTGGCCCCACGTTCTCGTCTCATACAGGAGTCTCTATGCAACACATTGCAGTCCACGATTGCCTCTTTTGTGGCCCAAGTTATGAGGATTTTTGGCTCCTTTCTCCACGTCTGTTTCTCAGTGCCTAGAGCAAGGTAGGGCACTGTGCAATCACAGGGAAAGATTCACTTAGTGAAAATGTTAATTAGAATGAGAGAAAAGAATAATATATTGCTGGGTGGTATGATCTCAGAGACTTGGGAGGCCAAGGCAGGAGGTTCACAAGTTCAAGGCCACCCTGGGCAACTTAGCAAGATCCTGTCTCAAAATAAAATTTAAAAAAAGGGCTGGGATTGTGGCTCATCGTAGAGTGCAGGCAGGACCCGGGTTTGATCCTCAGCACCACATAAAAATACAGGCATTGTGTTGTGTCCATCTACACCTAAAAAAAATTATATATATAAAATAAATAAATAAATAAATAAAAACAGCTGGGGATGCGGCTCAGTATTAGAGCATTTGGGTTCAATCCTCAGGACCACAAAATAAAATAGTTCTAAAAAAAGAAACTCTAAGTATAGTGGCACATGCCTGTATTCCCAGCCACTCAGGAGGCTGAGGCAGGAGGATCACAAGTTCCAGTCCAGCCTAGCAACTTAGCAACACCCTAATTCAAAAATTAAAAAATGGACTGGGGATGTGGCTCAGTGGTAAAGCAGCCCTGGGTTGAATGTTGAATTCCTGCCACAAAGGAAAAATAGAAGGAGAATGAGAAGAAAAAAAGAAACTTAATTTCTTTTAAAGAGATAATTTTAATATTTATTTTTTAGTTTTCGGCGGACACAAAATCTTTGTTTGTATGTGGTGCTGAGGATCGAACCCTGGCCGCACGCATGCCAGGCGAGCACACTACTGCTTGAGCCACATCCCCAGCCCCAGAAACTTGAATTTTTGTAAAAGCAAATTTTGGGTCTGGGGCTATAGTTCAGTGGCAGAGCGCTTGCCTAGCGTGTGTGAGGCACTGGGTTTGATCCTCAGCATTGCATAAAAATAAACAAAACAAAGGCATTATGTCCATCTACAAGTACAAAAAAAACAATTTTTAAAGCACAAATTTTGTAAAGGCAAGGTTTTTTTTTTGTTCATACAAGAATATGCATTAGCTTTTAAGTTTTAAAGCATGATAATTTTTTATAGTTGACAATTTTTAAAACTAGTCTTCTTTATAGTAGTTTAGAAAGTATTTGATTTATTTTGGAAAAAAAAATTTAAAGTCCAAAGAACAAGCAGAGGCGCCGAGTACTGTCTCATTTCACAACTAAACACTCGGGTCACTCCAGCTGAACTGGGCTGCCCCACATAACCACACAGAGACAGAGAGACCTTTTTCCTTGGGTCCTGTGACGGCCCCTCTGACCCTAGGGTCCCTGGAAAGACAGAGAGAGAGAGGAGAACGTGCTGAACCCTTTTATGGGGGAGAGGCCATTCAATGAGGCAGGGGGTCAGGTGGCGGGGTGAGTCTAGCTTCCTGACGTCGGCGGCCAGCAGGTTGACTGACCTCTAGGAAGGCCGTGCCCATCTCAGGAGCTGTGCGGGGGTCATGGCAGAGCGAGGCCTGCCCAAACAGAGGGGCCACAGGAGTTCAGCCCACCCTGTGCGCCCAGTGCCCAGAGTCCACACACTCAGCCCACGGCTGGCTCCCCACATCCACATTCCCATCTCTCGGGGCCAAGGGGCGCTTGGTTCCTGTGTGGCAGCTTCCGACAGCGTATTCCCTCTTAGAAGTAGCTGCAGGGGACATTCTGGGGTCTTGCCCAGCCCCCCCCACCCCCCGTCTCTGAGGCCTACCCACCCACATGGCCTCTTGTTGGAACAGTGGACGGTGTCACCCAGGTGCCTGTGCAGGCTCCTCCCACGACCCCCGCAGGCCTGTCCTCTATCCTCTGCAATGTGACCCTAGGGCGCCTGCCAGCCCGCACTGAGGTCAGGGCACCCCCCACACTGCTGAGCCTCTGGGTGGCCTGCGGCTCCCTTGCTGCGCAAACTTGACCCTTCGTTTCCACCCCTGAGGAGCAGGTGACTCAGAGTCTGCTGTTGTGAGTCCAGGCAGATGGTGGCTGGCTGACTGCTGGGGCCCTGGTGTCTGGGATTTGAGACACAGCCCGTGTTTGGAGCTGCTCTGGGCTTTCTGGGCCAGCCTTGGATCAGCTGCCCAGTCTGCTTCCCAGCCCAGGGTGCTGAGCACGTCGGTGGGTAACAGGGTCAGGGGGTGAGGACCAGGGGCTGCCCCACTAGAGACAGAAGCCCACTGTGTGGGCACAGGCCCGGCAGCAGAGCACACAGCACTTTGTTCAGACAGGGGTCTCCCTATATGAGCCTGCTGGCCTCAACTCCAGGGCCAAAGCCATCCTTCCGCCTTGGACTCCCACCAAGCTAGGTGCTGCATGAGGGTCTTGGGGTCAGCCTTGGGAAGGTGGCTGGGAGCCCAGTGGCTAGAAGAGGAGGTAGATTCTGCTTCCCATTTCTTCTCACACAGCCCCTGAAGGCCCCTCTTCCGAGAAGGAGCTGATAATAAGAAGGGGAGACAGCCACCAGGGCTGGGGCGGTGGCTGTGCCTACACCCCGTCCTCTGCTCCTCTGGACACTTCATTTCTCATCTTTAGGTGAAAACATGGAGGCTTGACCCCCATCCACAGGCAAGAAGGGGTAGGGGAATAGGGTGGCAGCAGGGAGCCCAGCCTCACGCAGCCTAGGGGACACTTGTGCCCCTAGGGGACACCTTGGCGGGTGGGTCAGGAAGAGCCACACCCTGAGGCAGACACCGAGGCTGGGTGGTCCACCAAGCCAGGTGCTTCCCAAGGTCTTGGGGAGAGCCGCTGTGGGACGGAGGGTGGGGCGGTGGCTGGGAGCCAGGGCTAAACAGCTTCAGCATCGGCGCGTGCAGAAGGGTGATAAGGAGACCTCTTCGGCTGGCACCGCCCTCCCCAGACTCCAGCCCACAGGGCCTTCTGGCCTCTGACAAGCCCAGGACTCCCCATCCCCTCTTCCTCCCTATCCCAGTGCAGCCCCTGGAGGACACAGCCTTCTCCTGGCCGGGTCCCTGCAGGCTGAGGTGGGCCTGGAGGGGGCTGGCAGGGAGCCCGCCCACGGCTCTGGGGCTGCAGGCAGTCACAGCTGCTGACTCTGGGACTGCTATGGTGGCCTCCAGGGTCACTTTCGCTCAGAACCCAGAGTCCACTGGTCACTCTGAGGTGCCCCGCAGGGCTCCTAGGATGGTCTTTCCTTGGTCGAGACCTCTGTTGCCTCTTTGTGCAGGCCAGCCTGATGCCCCTGGGGACACCATAGGCCCTGGCAGTGCCGAGGCTAGGTTGCCCCGAAGTGCCCAGTGCCTCAGGTGCCACAGCCAGCTGCTCGTAGGTGGCAGATGTGGGCGGACAGAAGTAGAGGCCAAGGGTAGGGGCAGAGGGACTGGCTCTGGGGTTGGACCTAAGGGCTGGTGGCACCAGGAAGGTTGAGATGGCCTGGCAGCTTAAGAGGCTGAGGCAGGAGGATCTTAGTTCAAAGCCAGCCTCAGCAACTGAGCGAGGCCTTAAACAGCTCAGCAAGACCCTGTGTCCAAAAATACACTTTTAAAAGGGCTGTGGCTGGGGCTCAGTGGCCGGGCACCCCGGGCTTCAATCCCCAGAACCAGAAAAGTAAATGAATAGATAAGAAGGTTAGCACCATCCGTGACCACCGGACCAATGTGGTGAGGAGATCTGAGGTCGGGCCCTTGCTGCTGCTTTGGCAACACTGAGATGGAGAGATGGGCTGTGGGGATCAGCTCCGTGGTCCCCGCACAAACAGTGGCTGCTGCCAGACGCAACGGCACACACCTGTTGGCCCAGGAGGTGTTTCTGTGTACTGCAGGGACTCCTGTGGAAGGGTCCCCAGGGACACCCTGGAGCGCAGGAGCAGGGTGAGCTCCGAGAGAACGCTGCCCTTGAGAAGCATCAACAGACGCCAAGACCCCTGGGCAAGGCCGCTGGGGACCAAGTGGACACCTGAGTGGGGGCCCCAACCAGACGGCTGACGTTCACAGGCTCTGGGTGAACTGTCACATGAGATGTCCCCTGCCGGGTTTTTCTGCCACCAGCCTTCAGCTTGGAGCCCAACCAGGAGGAAACAGGCAGACAGACTCGTTCTGAAGGCCAGTCTGTGAAAGTCCTGCAAAGGTCAGTGTGACGACACCCAAAGAAGGACGGCTCTAGAGTAAAGAGTGGTGGAGGCCCGGATGGCCACCCCAGGGCATCCCCCGGTCAGATCTGTATTCCAAGGACAGGTGGGGACGTGGATCCGGACATCATCGCTATGTCGTGCTTCTCTAGGAAAATGGCCTTGCTCTGAGGGGCCACTATGGAAGTGTCTAGGGCCACACTGTCACATCTAGAACTAGAGCTGATTGATTAACTAACTAATGGAGGTGCAGACAGGGCACACCATGACCAGTTCCTGGGCGCGCACACACACCAAGAAAATCCTTGACTCTGGGGGAAGGAGGCACTGTGTTGGTCACACTCTTGCAACTCTTCCCCAGATCTGAAGTTCTTCTGACTACAAGCTGAGGGAACATCTATGAAGATACACCAGGACATTCGTGTGTGTGTGTGTGTGTGTGTGTGTTGCTGGGAATTGAATCCAGAGCCTTGTGCATGTGAAGCAAGCACTCCACCACCTGAACTATATCCCCGGTCCTTTTTTTAGTATTTTTTTAATTGTAGATGGACACAATACCTTTATGTCATTTGTTTATTTTTATGTGGTGCCTTGGATCTAATCCAGTGCCTCACACATGCTAGTCAAGTGCTCTACCACCGAGCCACAACCCAGCCCTGGACATTCTTTGTGTGTGTGCGCGCTCATGCACATACTGGCATTGGCACCCAGGGCCTCACCCGTGCCAGGCAAGTGCTCTTGACTGAGCCACCTCCCCAGGGCCGACACCATGACATTTTAACAGGGGTTTGATGCGGTGGAATTTTAGGTAATGCTTCCTTCTTTCTCTTTTCTTTACTGACTGGGTCTGAGCATCTACTAGCTTTACAATCTGAATTTGCTTACCATTTCAGAAACACTTCATAATGCATTAAAATTTCAGCATGGGGTTGGAGTTACAGTTCAGTGAGAGGGTGCGGGATCATAGCATGTACAAGGTGCTGAAGTCAATCCACAGCACCAAAAACAAACACATAGAACTCAGTTTAAAAATGGAGGGCGTGGGCTGGGCTGGGGCTCAGTGGTGGAGCACTGCCGAGCATGTGTGAGGCCCTGGGTTCAGCACCGCATATAAATACATAAAATAAATACATACAAAATAACTAAAATTAAAAAAAAAATGGAGGGCTGGAGTTGTGGCTCAGTGGTATAGCACTCGCCTGGCATGTAGGAGGCCCTGCCTGGGTTTGATCCTCAGCATCACATATAAATATAAAAATGGAAGATCCACTGACAACTAAAAAAAAAAAAAAATAAGGTGTGGTGGTGCACACCTGTGATCTTAGCGATTCGGAGGCTGAGGCAGGAGGATCATGAGTTCAAAGCCGGCTTCAACAACTTAGTAAGGCATTTAGCAAGGTACAGTTAGCCAGGTACAGTGGTGCCCATCTGTAGTCTCAGCTGCTCCAGAGGCTGAGGCAGGAGGAACACTTGAGCCCAGAAGTTTGAGGGCAACACAGCAAGATCCGGTCTCAAAATAAATAAATAAACCATAAATAACATGAAACAGGCAGCGCTCCGGTAATCCCAGAGACTCTGGAGGCTGAGGGAGGAGGACTGCGATTCCCAGTCAGCCGGGGCTACTCAGCAACGCCCTGCATCAAAATGAAATGAAATAGAACAAATGGCTGGGGTCGAGGCTCAGCAGCTGAACACCCGGGTCCGTCCTCAGTAAAAACTGACTGAATAAATAGCACTAGGAGTGTAGCTCAGGGGTAAAAGCCCCCGAGGGTTCAATCCCCAGCACCAAAGACAGGGCCAGGCTGGAGATCATGGCCAGAACGAGGATGGACTCTTGACAAGTGGCCTGGGGTCTCCACACTTCACTCCCCTTCCCCAGAGCTCCAGGGACAAGGACAACAGGGTTCTGAAACCCAGCAGAACTCTAGAGGCACTGTCTGGGAGGGGTGGGGTGAGTGACAAGAAGGGAGCCCCCCAGGTCCTCCCACCTCCTGTGCCCCTCCCCCAGAGCTGGCTCTGGAGGCTGCTGGGGCTGGGTGTAGGGGGCAGCCCCTGCTCTCTGCATTCTCCCCACCCGCCCCCCGTCACTGACCGGACTGAAGGATGCAGGTGCTCAGGCAGCCCAGGGGTTAACGTCCCAGCAGAGAATCTGCGTGGGACGCAGGGGTCAGATGCTCCTCCTGGACGTGGACAGGCACAGAGGCTGCTATTCCGGGGATCTGATGGAGGTTGTCTATTTATAGCTGCAGGGAGGGGGGCGCTCACCACTCAGGCGGCTGAGAGGCTGCCCTGCTGCAATGTCACCATCGTCACTGCTGCTGCAGGCTGCCGGCACCTGCCACTACTGCAGAGGACAGAGGGCCCCCAGGCCATCAGGAACCCCAGGGCCGTGGGGCACTGCGTGAAGCCAGGAGGTGGCTGGCCAGATGGGAAGCACCGTGGAGCCCCCCGGGGGTGCATACCTGCACCTGGGTGCTGTGACATCCCCAGTGGGCACAGCCCGGGTACTGCAGCTGACCTTTGGCTGTACCACCTTCAGCCTGGTTGCCCACCGGGGCGGCTTTGCGGGCGTCCAGGGCACCTTCTGCATGGCTGCCTGGGGCTTCTGCTTCGCAGTGTCACTCCTGGTGGTGGCCTGTGAGTTCACACAGCTCCATGGTTGTCTCCGCCTCTCCTGGGGCAACTTCACAGCGGCCTTCGCCATGCTGGCCACGCTGCTGTGTGCCACGGCTGCCGTCGTCTACCCACTGTACTTCACCCGGTTGGAGTGTCCACCTGAGCCTGCTGGCTGCGCAGCTAGGGACTTCCGCCTGGCGGCCAGCGTCTTTGCTGGGCTCCTCTTCCTGGCCTACGCAGCGGAGGTGGCCCTGACACGGGCCCGGCCTGGCCAGGTGGCCAGCTACATGGCCACAGTGTCAGGGCTTCTCAAGATCGTCCAGGCCTTTGTGGCCTGCATCATCTTTGGGGCACTGGTCCATGACAGCCGCTATGGGCGCTACATGGCCACCCAGTGGTGTGTGGCCGTCTATAGCTTGTGCTTCCTGGCCACAGTGGCCGTGGTGGCTCTGAGTGTGATGGGCCACACGGGGGGCCTGGGCTGCCCCTTCGACCGCCTGGTGGTGGTGTACACCTTCCTGGCTGTGCTCCTGTACCTCAGCGCCGCTGTGATCTGGCCGGTCTTCTGCTTTGATCCCAAGTACGGGGAGCCCAGGAGGCCCCCCGATTGCCCCCGCGGCAGCTGCCCCTGGGACAGCCAGCTGGTGGTAGCCATCTTCACCTACGTCAATCTGCTCCTCTACATCGTCGACCTTGCCTACTCCCAGAGGATCCGCTTCGTGCCCACCCTGTAGCCTGGCAAGTGGCCACTGGCCCATCTCCACTCTCTGGCTGGGGGTTACAGGCATGCGTGGGTGACCCAGGTGAACAGACGTGAGGGCGAGCAGGAGGGAGTCGGAGGGCTTAGAGTAGACGTGTGCCATGGGCAGAGGACGCTCCTGGACTTCTGGCACCACTCTGAGGTTGGGTTGGATGGGGTCTGAGGAAGGGTGGGGCCAGGCCCTGGGCAGGAAGACAGGGCAGCTCTCTTCCCATCTCTTCCCGTCTCTGTCTGTTTCTCATCTCTCTCTGTCTCTGTGTTTCTCTCTATCTCTCCATTTCCCAGTCCTCCCTGGGTCCAATACTGACCGCCCTCATGTGGGAAACCTTGGAGCAGGTGCTGCTGGGACCCGTTTTAGAGATGGGGACACGCAGGCTAAATGGACTTGAGAGGTGGAGCAGCATGTCCTTCAGTGTCTGGACATGGCACTCACGCTGGGTGACATGTTAGAAAGTGGACGATTCCCAGAGGAGTGGGAAGGGTCCCACACAAGCCCAGGAGCACCAGAGTCAGGCCCCTGGAGTGGACTGGAACCTCCTCCTCCTTTGAAGGGGCAGTGCCCAGAACCCTGGGGAGGGAGCTCTGCTGGAAACTGCTCCAGCTCACAGAGGAGGAGCCCAGGAATCAGGACCCTGCCTCACGGGCCTCTGGGGAGCCAAGTGAGGACCGTGCTATGGCCACCCAGGGCTGCCTTCCAGAGCTCAGAGGCTGGAGATGGTGCTGGTGGCCTGGAAGGGCCTGCTGAGCTAGCAGCACCACCAGAGCAGAGTGCCAAGGTGTTGGGTTCCCAGTGATGGAGGCCCTGCCCAGTGCCCACCATGGGCTGTGACGCAGCAGCTTCTGTAGAGACTCCTGCGGGAGGCTGGCCTGGTGGGCAGTCCTGACACGGGTAAGGGCCCGGCCTGGGGCAGTCGCTAGAACATGGAGCCTGGGCACCAGGCATCTAGCTGCCTGCTGCTCCTGACCATCAGGGCCCACTGGCACCCACATCCTCCACGCTTCAGCCAGCTTCTCCTGCACAAGAGCCCAGCCCAGGGCAGGCCACCGGCCACCAGAGCAGGAGCATGTGTGCAGCAGTTGTCAGTCCCTCAGCTCACGGCTGTTCCCAGGACCCTGAGCAGTCAATAAAAGGAGACTTATTTGCACCCCAGCTGTGGCTAAGCCTTCTTTGCTGAGGGGCTGTGCCCGGTGACACCTCCTGGGCTCCCGGCATGCCCTGGGAGGAGGGTCTGCACTGGGGCCTGGCTGAAGGAAGACGTGGCCCTAGGAGCACCCTGGGCTCTGGAGTGCAGGGAAGGCTGGGCCTCATCTCCTGAGGAACTGGGCTCCGTGAAAGGGACAGGCAGTGCTCTCCTCCTTGGGGGGTGACCGTCCAGGAGGGCTCAGATGGGCCAGTGGGGGAAGGAGGGTCAGCTCAGCCCCCTCCTTCCTAGAGGCCTGGGCACTCATCCCACACCTCCACCTGGGAGTCTCCGAGACTTGGGGCAGGGGCAGAGGTGCTGCTACCCTTTCTGGACAGCCCTTGCTGACAGCTTCTGAGCAGCCCTGAGGCAGGCCCCGATGGTCCTGTGGTACCACGTAAGCCACGTGGCCTTGGCTGGCTGCCTGGAGAGGGCACCTGGAGTCAGTCAACAAGCTGGATCTGGACCCATGTCTTCTACTTGGAGGGGGTGGGTGCTTAGGGCTCAACAGCAGATCCCCAAGGGCAGGTAGACAGCAGATCCCCAAGGGCAGGTAGACAGCAGATCCCCAAGGCCAGGTAGACAGAAGATCCCCAAGGGCAGGTAGACAGCTACTGGGTCTTGGGGCTCAGAAAGCTGGGGTCAGGAGGTCATGTCACCAGATAACAAAGGAGCAGGTAGGCCACGTCCATCCTGACTCTCAGGGGAGGGCTGGACATGATCCAGGAGGGACCCTGCTTTCTTCTTTCCTTCCTCCGAGAGACAAAGCTTTGAAACAAAGTACCTGTCACCAAGCCCCACCCCCACGCCCCCCCTCCTCACTGCCCAGTGGCTTTCTGCCCCCCCCCCCGCGCCCACCCCCTCCACCCCCCCCCACCCCCCCTCCTCACTGCCCAGTGGCTTTCTGCCCCCCGTGCCCACCCCACCCCCCATCCCCCCAACTACCCCCACCCCCCCTCTCCTCACTGCCCAGTGGCTTTCTGCCCCCCGTGCCCACCCCTGCACCCACCCCTGCGCCCACCCCACCCCCCATCCACCCCCCCACCCCCCCTCTCCTCACTGCCCAGTGGCTTTCTGCCCCCCGCGCCCACCCCTGCACCCACCCCTGCGCCCACCCCACCCCCATCCCCCCACTACCCCCACCCCCCATCCCCCCACTACCCCCACCCCCCATCCACCCCCCCACCCCCCCTCTCCTCACTGCCCAGTGGCTTTCTGCCCCCTGCGCCCCCCCCACCCCACCCCTCTGAGGTAAGGCCGAGGAGGGGCCTGGGAGAAGGGCTTTGGGAGGCTCCTCTCAGGCTGGTCCTGCCATGGTTTCTCCCGGGACCAGAGGATGGTCTTTGCTTTGTTTTTGGGAAAGAGTGAGATGTGTGGTCACCGCCTGGAGAACAGTGACCTGACACAGGGAGCTCTGTTCTGGGAGTGTAAAGCAGACCTGGCCTCCTGCCACGGGTCTGAGCTGCACTGTGGAAACCCACCATGACCCCAGGCCCTCCCTTGGAGTGCAAAGACCAAACTCCTCCCTACCAACAGGGCCCTGGTGTTGGTGGTGACAGTTAGATGTCAAGGAGAAGGAAACCAGGGGGACAGGACAGAGTTTGCAGCCAGGCCTGGAGGACAAAACATCTTAATCGTTCTCAGGTTATTTTCTGAAGCAGCTTGTCCTCACCCTTTTTTTTTTGGGAGGGGGGTGTTTGGTAATCCGGAATGGAACCCAGAGGTGCTTGACCACTGAGCCACATCCCCAGCCCTTTTTCAAATATTTTATTTAGAGACAGGATCTCACTAAATTGCACAGGGCCTCGCTATGTTGCTGAGGCTGGCTTTAAACCTTTGAACTCTGGTGATCCTCCTGCCTCAGCCTCCAGAGCCACTGGGATTACAGGCGTTGCCACTGCACCTGGCCCACAGCTGGTCCTCATTTAAGACACAGAACAGAAAAAAATGATACAGGACACCTCTGCCCTCGGTGGGGGGATGGGTTGTCGTGGTGATCACTTTTTACTATGCCATGGTGCTAGACTACCCTGCAGCCCCAACACAGGGAAATAGGTCCTGGGCATGCCCTGGGGCGCGGGAAGGATGACTACAGTCCTGTTCTCCCTAAAACCCAGGGCCTAAAAGTTCCAGGAACTTGGGGAGCTGGGGCACTACAGGATCGTCCTCCCCAATTTACGAGTTGAACACCACCTGTTCGGAGTGTGTGTAGAGGCCTGTGACCACAGAGTGGCCAGCTTCCAAAGGTGGTCTGCGAGGAAGCTCTACCCAGGAGACACCCACCCGGAGGGGTCTCCCGGCCGCTGCCTGGAAGCGCTAGCGCCTCCCACCCGCGGCGGCCGGAGTGGGGCGGGGCCGACGGGCCGGCCTCCGGAATGATGCAACACCCCAGGCTCCGGTCGCCGCTCCCGATTGGCCGGCGCGCGGCGGCTGCACCGAGGATTGGCCGGGGCAGAGGGGGCGGGGCCGGGGCGCGGGTGCCGCGTGGCGGGCGCGGCGCTGCGGCGGGACTACCTGCGCGGGTTTAGGTGGGCGGGGGTGCCGCGGACCTTCTGCTGCTGGGGCGCGGGCAGGCGGGGGCTCGGACGCGGAGGGCCTCCTGGCGCTGGGTCCTCTCCCGGTCCTCTCTCATTCCCGGCGGCTCCCTGGCTCGTCCAGAGAGCTTGCGACCCTCGACAGCGGGCTGGGGACTGCGTTGTTATGGGTGGGGGGAGCTGGGACAGTTACCGAGCGGGACGGAGGGGCAACATCCAGTTAGGCTGGCTGGGTTAGGAGGTCGGGGGACGCCTGGCCGCCTGGGGAGTGCCAGCCCTGGTGCTGACCACCTAACTTCCAGCTCTCCATCGCACCCTGCAGGGCCGAAACCAGCTGTGAGGGCTTCGGGCTTCCGGCCTCCAGGCATCATGAGCGTGGGCTTCATCGGGGCTGGCCAGCTGGCCTTCGCACTAGCCAAGGGCTTCACATCAGCAGGTAGACTCTGGGGTCAAGAAGGGACCAAGTGGATGAGGTTGGGCCCCCTTACCCTGGGTAGGGCTGGGGCTGAAGGTGGGGGTCTGAGTTACATGGCTTGAGTCCTAAGGGATTGGAAGCTTCCAGATGTTTGGGGTTCCTCTTTTATCCTGAGGGTGGGATTTCTCTGCAGCTTCTTCCCCCCAAAGGTGGGAGAGAGAGAGGCCGGAATTGGCCTTGAGGGAGGAAAACTTGTCTTGCCCACCCCAGGTGTCCTGGCTGCCCACAAGATAATGGCTAGTTCCCCAGACATGGACCTGGCCACAGTTTCTGCCCTGAGGGTAGGTACTGGGCAGAGGGTAGGCAGGAAGGCTGGGTTCCGAGAGTCAGTGTCTGGGGCTGGGTGTTGGGCAGCCCTGGCAGTGGCTGTGCCTGGGCCAGAGTGTCTCCAGGTCCTGCCTCCTGGCCCTGCCGATGGCTTCCATTGCTGGTGGTATGCAAGGCTGGTGGGAGCAGTGCTCACAGGGAGCCTCTGGGAGTCAGGCAGATGGAGCCATAACAGAAGGCCAGACAAGACACACCTGGGGCTGAATACAGCTTCAGTTTGTCACCTCTGAGTCAGGATTGCAGATCTAAGGGTAGGCAAGCTTTCAACTTGAGACTGTTACCCATACCTGAAGAGCAGGCATCTCTGGAGGCTGCATCCTGAGATGGGGAGGGGGATGGGATTGTGGCTTGGATGTAGTGTCCCTTTTCTGTCTGCGAAGGGGACTCGTTGAAGAACAGAGTGCTTCCTACATTTCTGGGTGAGAAGGCAGCTGAGGGTGTTCCAGGCTCTGTGCTGTAACTGGCCCAGCAGCCCCTGGGTGAAGCAGAGGGGAGGACAACTTCTGGGGCAGTCTGAGTTGCCTTACGTTTCTGCAGAAGATAGGGGTGAACCTGACACCCCACAACAAGGAGACTGTGCGGCACAGTGACGTGCTCTTCCTGGCCGTGAAGCCGCATATCATCCCCTTCATCCTGGATGAGATTGGCTCTGACATTGAGGACAGGCACATTGTGGTGTCCTGTGCGGCTGGTGTTACCATCAGCTCCATTGAGAAGGTGGGTGCTGTGGGCTGGGCTCACGGGGCCTGCTGGGGTGGGGGTGGGGATGTGGAGTGCACACAGGAGCTCCGTGCCTGGGCTCTACATCTGTGAGTGGTCAGGAAATGTTCCACTAGGACAGCATGTCCATACTTATGCCTACCTGGGGTGAGGATGGGTGGCCAAGGCCAGGGTGACACACCCCGTTTCTTCTCCAGAAACTGACAGCATTTCGACCAGCGCCCAAGGTTATTCGGTGCATGACCAACACTCCAGTTGTGGTGCGAGAGGGGGTTACCGTATATGCCACGGGCACCCATGCCCAAGTGGAGGATGGCAGGCTCCTGGAACAGCTCCTAGGCAGCGTGGGCTTCTGCACAGAGGTGGAGGAGGACCTGATTGATGCTGTCACGGGGCTCAGTGGCAGTGGCCCTGCCTATGTGAGGGCTGGTAGTAATGGGTGGTGACTGGGGGGAGTTGGAAGTTCCTAGGGTTCTGGGGTACCCTCTGTTCCTGCTTCCCTTGGAGGCCTGGGTGGGAACTTCATGGCTGTGGGAACTGGTGCTCTCTGGCACTGAGCTCTGGGCCACAGAGGGAGAGGAAGAGAGGCCAGGACAGTGGCTCAGGGTGCCTTCTCCTTGCAGGCATTCACTGCCCTGGATGCCCTGGCTGATGGCGGTGTTAAAATGGGACTTCCAAGGCGCCTGGCAGTCCGCCTTGGGGCCCAGGCCCTTCTGGTCAGTGTTTCCTGATCCTCTGGTGAGGGTGGTTCCTTGCCAACTCTGACACTGTCCACAGGGGCAGATGGGTGGGGAGTTGGCTATTACTGTGCTGGAGTGGCTGGGGACGGTGCTTGCAGAGGCAGGGCGATGGCCCATCCCCATGAGTACCTCTCTGGCTGCAGGGAGCCGCCAGGATGCTACTGGACTCGGAAGAGCACCCAAGCCAGCTCAAAGACAACGTCTGCTCTCCCGGAGGGGCCACCATCCACGCCCTGCACGTGCTGGAGAGTGGGGGCTTCCGCTCCCTGCTCATCAATGCTGTGGAGGCCTCCTGCATCCGCACACGGTGAGCACCTCTACTGCCCCGTCCTGCCACCCATTCCAGCACACTAGAGCCTTGGCCTTACAGGGGCAGCTCAGGGCACAAGGAACCCCGAGCTTCCTGGAGTCAGTCTGAAGTGCCCCTCACCCCCTTCCACAGTCCTGTGGGCATCGACATGTGATGAAAGCTTCTCCAGGCCTGCACTGCCGTCCCTGTGCAGTGTCATCAACATGGCCAGAGGACTGGGTTGGAAGGGGTCCGGCTTCAACACCCTCCTGCCCTGGCTGGGGATTAAGGGAGTTAGATAAGTGTCCTGTCCTGGCCCAAGGAAAGCTTGGTGAGAGTTGAAAGAAAACTGCTTGGATTCTGCAGCTGGTCCAAAGCGGAGCCAGGTCTACAGGGTGGTCGGCAGCACCTTTCTGGCCACAGTGCCCACTGGCTAGTGCAGACTCCCAGACTACTGAGTGGCACTGCCCGACAGCAAGCCTCACGCAGGGCTGCACTGCAGGGGAGACAGGAGTGGCAGGAGGCTAGTCCTGCAGTCAGGCAGCGAGAGCTCAGGGACTGAGGCATGCCACAGAGAGATGTGTGACCCTGAGCCACCTTGAATGGGGTTAGTGGGAGCCCTGCAGCTGTGTAGGGAAGGCAGGTCATACGGCACAGCACCACTGAGGTGGGCAGACCCTAGGAGCTGTGGCCTCCAGAAGGAGGCAGAGGCCTGAGCCCAACCCTTGCTACCTGTCCAGGGAACTGCAGACCATGGCCGACCAGGAGAAGGTCTCACCTGCTGCCATCAAGAAGACTGTTCTGGACAAGGTGAAGCTGGACTCCCCTGCAGGGGCCTCTCTGTCCTCTGGCCCTGCCAAGCCACTGGCCCGCAACCTGGCCTTGGCAGGCAAGGAATGATGCACCCTGCCTCCACCTGCTCTCCCTCCTTCCCTCCCCACCCCCTCCTCTTGTTGTTTTGCTCACCCTGGGCCTGGAGTCATGGGATTCAACAGATCCTCCCACCTGAGCCTCCAAGTGCTCAGACTGCACGTGCATATTACCGTGCCCAGCCTTTCTCTCCGCTTCTTGGTCTCTTGGCTCCAGGCTCTTGTCCTGGGGGGTCTCCAACCCTTCAGTGGGCATCTGCCCACAGTCTGGGTCAGCCGGGGTTGTGGCCAGGGAAGGGCATATCACCTTTCACTGGGAGCCTCCATGGTTCCCAGGCTTCAGCCCATAACAGGGATGGGCTCTTTGACCTCCTCACACCCCGAGCTTTTTATATAGCTCCAGCCTGAGGTCTTCACCTTCCTCAACCCCAGTGTCAGCTGGTGTGGGCTTGCCCCTTCTTTTTGCAAAGGTCAGTGGTAGAGCACCTGGCATGGCAAGTCCCTGGTTCCGTTCCTAGCACCCAACACAGAAAGACCCAAGGGCCCTTTTCCACTCCCCACTCACCCTCCCTCCTGTGTGCTGGCAGAGGATCACGGGCGCCTTGAGCTTGGTGCCAGGGACCCAAGTTGTCTTGGCCGGCTGCCCAGCTTCCTTGATCTTGTTGAATATTTGGGAAGAGGACTCCTCGGGTAGCTGCTGAACTTGCAGTGACCACCAGCACACTCAGGCCATCACACTCCTGATCTGCCTGGTGGGGTGCGTCACTTCCCTCCCGACCCTTTAGGTTGAATAAACCGGTTTCTGAAAGTTCTCAGTGCCCTGACTTCTAACTGCCACTTGTGAAGGAGGCCTCTGCACCCGAGTGTAATGCTGAGGGCCCAGCCGGCAGCTCATGGCCCAAGCCCTGCAGTCCCAGGGCAGCCAGGCTGAGGCCCCCAGAAACAGAGGGCTGGGAGCTTCTGGGCCTCACCCATTACAGACTTGCCTAGAAGCTGGCACTGACAGAGGCTTATATCCAGCTGTGGCCAGCAGGGCCAGGTTCCTGATGAGAAACCCTTAAGGAAGGTATATTGGAGTTTGCTACAGAAATGGAACCCATAGGATACACCCAGAGAGACCCTAAAATGGCAGGGGGTGGGCTAGCAGGTTGGAGACCCTAACGCATTGGCAGGACAAGCAGTGTTCTAGTTCAAAGTCTGGCAGGCAGGAAAAATCAATATGGTAGAGAAAATCTGAAACTGTGAGTTGGAAAAATTCTCCCTTACCTGGGAGAGGGTGGATCTTTTCTGTGACTTAGGCCTTCAACTGATTGGATGAGACCCACCTACATCATGAAGGGCAATCTGCCTTATTGAGTGACATTTTGCTCTTACCTGATGTTAAATTCAACTGATTTATGTGTTCATCTCAGGCAGAAATGCCTTAGCAAAAACACCAGAACAATGTTTGAATAGATAGCTGGGTACGATGTGGCCCCATCAAGGCCACACATAAAGTGCACCCCCATAGGAGGCTCACAGACTGGAGGACACTGCTGGGATCAGCAGCAGTGGACACTGCTCTTGTGAGGGGAAGTACCAGGCGTGTGGGGGCCTCTCTTGGGGTGGGGAGCTGAGGTCGTACTCTTCCTCTTGGCGGTGGAGAGCCCTGGTCCTCCCCACACACTGATGTGGACCAAGATGAGGGTGGGTGGGTTGGGTTAGCTGTGGACACAGCCAGGGCTGGGCAAGGAGGACCAGGATGACATGTCTGTAGGCCCTTCCTGAGGCCTGGGCCCCAGTGCAGACCCCTAGGCTGTGTGGGTAGGTGGGCTCTGGGCTGGGCAGTGAACTTCCCAGCCTCCTAGCCATGGGCACCCAAAATCATTCCCTTCTCTGAAAAGAGTCCTTGGCAGTATAGGAGACCCTGATGTCCTCCCCTGAGCAAAGAGACTGACCCAGAGGCCATGTGTCTGCCCGATGACTCAACTGTTCCCTCCAGGTCAAGGTCAGTCCCTATTTGGGTACCTCCTGTCAGGCACTGACCCACAGAAAGATGAAGGCTTGGCACAGTGCACCTGGTCTGGGCATGAGGGAAGCCAGCAGGCCAGCCAGGTGCTTCAGGTGAGGCACAGTCCCGAAGAAGGCAGGGCCTGGGTCCAGAGAGGCTCTGCAAGGAGGTATTGGTACCGGCTTATTCAGAACATGACTGGGATGGAGCTCTACAGTGGTGCATACCTGTGATCCAGCACCTCAGGAGGCTAAGGCGGGAGGGATGCAAGTTCAAGGTCAGCCTGGGCAACTTAGATCTTTAGATCTTGTCTTAAAAAGAAGAAGAAACGAATTTTTTTAAAAAAGGAAGGAAAAAAATAATTATAAGGGCCTTGGACGTAGCAGTGCTTATCTAGCACACATGAAGCCCTGGTTCAATCTCCAGCACACAAACAAACAAACAATAAAATTAATTAATTAAAAATTATATAGAGAGAAGGTGCCAGATTTCAGCAGGCAGGCTTGTGAGGCTTCCCAGTGAGGCTCCTGGTTGGGACTGGGTTGGAGCCAGATCAAGCCTGAAAGAGGGTGTGGGGCAAACTGTGGGGACATGTCTATCTGGAGCCAGCAAGAGGGTGAGCCCAGCAAAGCCAGGCAGGGACACACCTTCTCACAGATCCAGATCAAGCTGATGAAGAGAGGGCTCCAGGGACGGGAAACCCTCACGGTCCCTGATGCTGGCTGCTCTGATCCCTCCCAGTCTTGGGGTACAGCTTGGAGTGAGCCACCCTGCCCTTGGCACAATAGCTGGAGGATGCAGTAGGAGAGCCAGCTCCTTCGGCTTGGTCCAGCTTCTCCTGTTTCCTAGCTGGAATGGCCCTTGACACCAGCCTGTTTGGCTGGGGCCTTTGCCCTGTTCACCTCTGACAGTTCTTTCCTGTACCAGGCCAACCCCTGTCTGTGGTCCCTATGCAGGTCAGGCTTCAGAACAACTAGGTCTGAAACCCCTGCAGGCAGAGAAGGAAGGTGTCCACCTGCACAGAGAGAGAGAGCAGGAATAACCCCTGTCTGGGTGTGGATTCCAGCCATGTCCCATGTACCCTCAGCCTCCCTGTGGCCATCAGGCTGGGGCCTGCTGCTCTCAGGAGGGGGCAGTGGAGTGCTCAGGTCAGCCCATGGAGGGTGCAGACTAGCTTGAGAAGGGGCTGTGGGGGCCAGAGGCTGTCAGAGAGTTTCTTGCAGATGGTAGTATTCAACTATGGCGGGAAACAAGGTGCTGGAGGTGTGGAGAGAGCCTGACCAGGGAGTCAGGCCTGAGCATTGCCCCCAGCAGAGGTTCCACAAAGATCAGCCCCTAAGGTGCTTGCACCCATGGGCTTTGCATCTCTTCCTTTATCATCCTCATCCTGGGTGCTGGCTCAAGGGGGCGCCACGGAGCCATTCCCCTCATCCTTTGTTTTTGTTTTTGGTACCAGGGATTTAACTCAAGGATGCTTAACCACCTAGCCACATCTCTAGCTTTTCTGTCTTTTTTCTTTTTAAATACTTATTCTTAAGTTTTAGGTGGACACAATATCTTTATTTTACATTTATGTGGTGCTGAGGATTGAACCCAGTGCCTAGTGCATGCTAGGTGAGCACTCTACCATTGAGCCACAACCCCAACCCCTCTTTTTTTTTTTTTTTTTTTTTTTTTTTGAAGAGAGAGTGAGAGAGAGAGGGGGACAGAGAGAGAGAGAATTTTAACATTTATTTATTTTTTCTTAGTTCTCGGCGGACACAACATCTTCGTTTGTATGTGGTGCTGAGGATCGAACCCGGGCCGCACGCATGCCAGGCGAGCGCGCTACCGCTTGAGCCACATCCCCATCCCCTCTTTTTTTTTTTTTCAATATTTTAATTTTAGTTGTAGTTGGACACAATACCTTTACTTTATTTTTATGTGGTGCTGAGGATTGAACCCAGGGCCTCGCACATGCTAGACGAGCCCTGCACCTGTGAGGCACAACTCAACCCCTCTTTTTTTTTTTCCAAACATCTTAGTTGTAGATGGACAGTATGCCTTTATTTTATTTATTTATTTTTATGTGGTGCTGAGGATCAAAACCAGTGCCTCACATGTGCTAGGCAAGTGCTCTACCACTGAGCTACAACTCCAATCCATCCCTAGCCCTTTTAAAAATTTTGTTTTTTTTTCCCTTTCTTTCTTTCTTTCTTTTTTTTTTTTTTTTGGTATCAGGGATTGAACTCAGGGCACTCAACCACTGAACCACATCATCCCCAGCCCCTAAAATTTCTTATTTTAAAAAATATTTATTTATTTATTTTTTTGTAGTTGGACACAATATATGTGATGCTAAAAGGCTGTGCATGTGCTAGGTGAGTGCTGTACCACTGAGCCACAACCCCAGTCCCTAAAGTTTCATATTTTGAGACAAGGTCTCACTAAGTTGTTTAAGGCCTCACTAAGTTGCTGGGTTGGCCTCTGTGGTACCTTCACTCTTCATTCAGGGGCTCTTTCTTCTGTCATTTCACCTTCTTTTTGCGATCTTCTTGCTTCAGCCTTCCAAGTTGCTGGGATTACATGCATGCATGCCTGGCCATTGTTGGTTTTGTACAATAGAAGTGGAGTGCCTGGCTAGGTGCCTTGGGGCACACCTGTAATCCCAGTGACTTGGAAGGCTGAGGCAGGAGAAATGCAAATTTGAGGTCAGCCTGGGCAACTTACAAAGACCCTCAGTAATTTTTTTTTTTTAAAGAGAGAGTGAGAGAGGAGAGAGAGAGAGAGAGAGAGAGAGAGAGAGAGAGAGAGAGAATTTTTAATATTTATTTTTTAGTTCTCGGCGGACACAACATCTTTGTTGGTATGTGGTGCTGAGGATCGAACCTGGGCCGCACGCATGCCAGGCGAGCGCGCTACCGCTTGAGCCACATCCCTAGCCCCGAGACCCTCAGTAATTTTGCAAGAATCTGTCTCAAAATAAAAAATAAAAGTGGCTGGGGATGTAGCTCAATGATAAAGCATTCTGGCTTCAATCTCCAGTACAAAAAAAAAAAAAAAAAAAAAGTTGAGGGCTTTCTGGGTGGGGCCTGGTGCCTGGAATCCCAGGTAGTCTTGAGTCCAGGAGTTCAAGGCTGGTTTGAGCAACTTAATGAAATGCCATTTCATTGGAAAAGAAAACAGAGAACCCATCAAGGGTTTTAGGAGTCATACAACAAGCAAATTAAATCCCTATATTTTGTGAGACTCCAGCCATGCACAGTGCAGGGGTCAAAGATAAAGGTCCCAACCCACTCCTCTAGGGAGCTCCTGATGGTAAGAGCCAACCAAGCTGGTCAGTGGCACGTGCCTGTAATCTCAGCAACTTGAGGCAGGAGGATTGCCAAGTTCAAAGCCCTAAGTAATGAGAAAATAAAAAAGGCTGGGGATGTGGTTCAGTGGTTGTGTTTCCCTGGATTCATCCCTAGTACCCCAAATAAAACAAAACAATAAGACAACACCCGGAGCTCTACCCAGAGATGGTGGAAAGTTCTGGAGGTCTGCAGGGCGGATAGCTTTAGAGGGTCCTGGGTTGGCCTCTGTGGTACCTTCACTCTTCATTCAGTGGCTCTTTCTTCTGTCGTTTCACCTTCTTGCCCACCTGGCAGGACGGGTCATATTTCTTGGCTTTACTCCAGATAAGAGAGGAGGACTGAGTAGAAAGTTGAGAGGTTGAAAGGAACAATTGCCTACCTCCCATTTCCACGTTGCCCTTTGTGACTTCCTCTGCTGGGAGTTTTCAAGAGCAGTGGTGTTTCCTTACAGAAAGTGCAGGCGCGAAAGAAATGGGAGAGAAAAAGTGCAACTGACGACATTAACTCTTTTCCTTTTATTTTTTAAGGGGGAGTCTTGTGAAGCCTCCCAGGGTGGTTTTGAACTCCTGCCTCAGCCTCCAGAGTAGCTGGGAGTACAGGCATGTGCCACACCTGGATCGCATCAACTCTTTGTTTAACTGCACACTTACTATGCGGCAAGACACCGCTTGGGAGCCCCTCCCCAGGCGTCATCTGTAGCGTGGAGTCTTGGGAATCAGGGCCACTGTGAATGTTCTCCGAGGCCTGGTGCACACTGCACAGTTCCCGGGACTTAGGCTGGGGTTTCCGCTCTGCTGCGCGATCTGGGACCAAGGAGGCCTAGCGGCTACGTGGGGTAACCAATGGCATAACGGTGCCAGAACTTGAACCCCGAAGGTCCTCTCCGTCAGACCTGGAGCCTGGGTCCGCGCCTACATCTGGAGGCACGGCCCCGGTGGGCTACGCCCACAAGTTGAGACTGGCGCCGCACCTTCCACACCGTTCCATCCCGGGGCCCAGCTGCCTCCGGCTCCCCCCCCCCCCCCCCCGAGGCACCGCGGCGGGGGCGTGGCCGGCCGGGCGCGCGCCCGGGCCTGGTCCCGCGAGAGCCGACCAGGCAGAGGGGTCGGGAGCGCGGCGCGTGTTGCTAGGGGCGACGGCTCCCGGACGCGCAGGCGCAGTGAAGCACGCCCGCCCGTCGACTCGCCGCCGCCGTGCCTTCCCCTTTAAGCTGAGGCCGGCCGCGTCGCCGCTTCATGAATGGAGCCCACGTGACCAAACATCATGTGACGTCTGAGGAGCGGCGGCGGCGGCGGCGGATCCCGAGCCCGGTCCGGCCCGGCCTTCCCAGTGCGCTCGGCTCGGCCCGCGCAGGCGGCCAGCACCCCCAGCCCCGGCCCGGACCCCTCGCGCCGGCCCCAGCCCCGCGCGGCCCCGTCCCGGCCCGCCCGGGCCCGCAGTGTGGTGAGTGCGCGGGGCCGGGGCCGGGGCGGCGGGGCAGCGCGAGCGGGGCGGCGGGGCCCGGCCGCGGGTGTGTTTCGCGCCCCGTCGCGGCCCGCGCCTCGCTTTGCCCACCGGCCAGGACCCAGAGCCTGGTCACCGCCGCCGGGTGCCGTGGGCCCGGAGACGGCGAGGCCGAGAGCGGGTGGCGCGCGGCGGACAGACCCCGGCGCCCCGCGGGGGGCGCGAGGGAAGGGCGGGGCCGGGCGGGCGCGGGGTCCGCGGGCGGTCGCGCCGGGCCGAGCTGCTGACTCATCAGGTGTCTGTGGCGCCTCCGCGCGCTGGGTCCCCGCGGGTCGGCAGGGGCGGCGGCGGCGGCGGGGAGACCCCGCTGCGCGGCTTCGGCCCGCCACGCGCGTGCGAGCCCAGCGGAGACGTGCTGAGTCATCAGCATGAGGTCACTCGGTGCTCCCGCTGACGCTCGGCTGGGGCGGGGGCGGGGGCCGGGCCCGGCCGCGGCGGCCGGAGGAGGGCCAGGTGCGGGGCGGCGAGGGTCGGGCCCTGTTCAAGTTTTGCGGACTGCGAGGAGGGCGTGGGTGTCGCGCTGCAGGTTTTCTCCCGGGGTGGAAGGTGAAGCCCGGGCCTGCGCATCCCTCTCAGGCAGTTCCCCGGGCAGCTGGCCCTGATCCCACGGCTGGGGCAGTTCCCCAAACTGGGAAACAGTTTTCTGAGTGCGAAGATGGGAGGAGCTTAGGTGGGTTGAGCTTGCCCGGCTGGGAAGCAGGCATTCTCTGCGACTGGTAGGGCCCGGCGACTGGTCTGGCCGGCCAGGCTGGGCCTCCCCTGATGGAGAAGACAGGAGGCAGTGGGAGAAAAAGGGGTGTGTGACATAGAGGAAGCAGGGACAGTTTTACCAGGAAATTGCGAATGAGAGGAAGTGGGGGACCTAGACAGCAGGTGGGAACCTTGGGTTACCGGCATGGTATAGAAGAATGCAGTTCCAGTCCCCCTAAAGTTTGCCCACGTGAGTGTGGGGTTTCAGTGTGGTGTAAAGTTAGCGAAGACTGTGCCCTGATGGGTGTGTAGCCTAGTAGCTGGGGGTTCAGAAGGTGACAGCCTGAGAGTGGTGTGGCTTTGGAGGGCTGGAGCAGAAAAATAGGCACTTACTCTTCTGTACTGCTTCTTTTGCTCAGGGTTCCTGGCTGGGTTAGGCTGACATTGTGGTTTGCACTCAGGGATGCTCCCAACCCAAATGCTGTACTCTTACTTAGACTCTTGCTTACTGAACCCTGGGGCTTGTAGGGGCCAGGTGTTTTCACACTTTAGCTCATCCTTGGTGTAGAATTATTTTGTCCCAGGAAAATTCAGAGTTCCAGAGAGTGTGTGTGTGTGTGTGTATGTGTGTGTGTTTAAGTCTTCTTAGTCATTTGTTTCAGTGGAAACTAAACTTTCGATTGTTTTCGAAAGGTGATTGGAGAGGATGGGTCTGGAGTTTCAGGTGCCAGAGCATCCAAACTCCTGCCTAGGAATTTTGGTAATTAGGGTTTGCAGGCCAGGACGAAGGAGCAAGGACAGCTGTCTTGCCACTTGCTTTTCCTTTCTTGGCTCTCAGCCTTGAGTGGTTGGCCCAGAGTCTCTTGGAAGTCTTTGGGTGTGACCAGCAGTGCCTCCTCCATGAGGCAGGGTTGGCCTATAGGTAAGCGAAAGGTGAAGGATGCCTGGGCCCCTTCACCAGGCTTCAAGACCCCAAGGAGGGCTGAGATGAGGTCAGTGCCACAGGGCCAGGGAACGAAAGCGTCAGGGTCAACTCCCGTACACTCACCTGACTCTTTGGCACCCCTTGATCATCCAGCCTTGGGATCCCCCTCCTCTGGCTCAGTGTTTCTCCAGGCAGGCAGCTGGAAGCACCAGCTTGCTGAGACCTGCCCTTCCCCCACCATGCACACATGCACACACACATGCACACACACACCTTTGATTAGGAGACGATTGGCTGTACTTGTGCTGAGTTCAGGCCTTCTGCAGAGGGTGAAATCTGTTGAGGAGGCACTTTTTGGCTCCCAGCTGCCACGCTCGGCACTTTTCTATGTGGTCTCCTCAGGAAGTCACCATTGTCATTGTGCTTAGCAGTCAGGGTAGGGAAGGACAGGGGTGAGAAGAGCCTGTGCCAGGGCAGCATCCCTGCATCCTGTCTGTGCTCAAGGTGGGAGAGCTCCTGTAGGCTCTGCTCTGCAGACCTGGCTCCTGGAGTGGGCTTGGGGCCAGCATGTGGGACAGGCAGATCCCCTGAGGACCTGTAACTCTGATCTTCTGCCTTTTGATCTGGAAGAATTCTTGCCTCTCTGATGCTCTTGGTGGCCTGGTGTGGCTTCTCTAGCCTATTCTGCATGCAACCTGGTCTCTGGGTGCAAGGCTAAGTGATGTAGGGTCTCTAGTGGGAACATGTACCCCTACTTCCCCAGCCACACTCTATCTCCCCTGATGAGGGTGAGGGTGAGAAGTCCCCTCAGCCCCCCTTCCCCACAGTTGTCTGAAGTGCTTGGCCCTGCTCTCCAGTTACCTCCTGTATCTAACCTGGAAAGGAGTGGGTAGTACACTGGGGTGGTCTTTGCCCAAGGGTCTGGTGGAGGCTGAGCCGGGTGGAGATTCCCTGGACTAGGTGCACAAAAATGTTCTGGCAGGGCTTCAGAAAACAGAAAGTGAGGTTGGGGTGCCAAAGAGTCAGGTGAGTGTATGGGAGTTGACCCTTGTGCTTTCATTCCGCGGCCCTGTGGCATGGACCCCAGACAAGGAGTCAGAGCAGTCAGGCTGACTCTTGCCTTCCTCCAACTGAGCAGGCCCCCAGTGCGGGTAACTGGGGAACTTTGTGAAACACCCTGGTGGGGGTGAGGCAGGGCATAGGATGCTGCAACTTAAAGCCACAGGATGGTTACTCCATCATTAAAGGAGGTGGACAGGGAGGACTGGTGGGGTCTGGAGTCTCTTCCTAGCTGGATAGCCTGCTAACTGGAAAGTGGTGGGAATCTCTGACCAGCCCTGAAAACACAGCATAGCTGGGAGGCCCACCCCTGACCTCAGACATCTTTGGGAGATTGAGGCCTGAATCCCCAAGGGACAACCCCCTGAGCCCTGGAGGGAGCAGGAACCTGAGGACTTAGAGGAGACAGCAGTAGGAGGTGGGACCCTAGGATACACAGCACAGTCGCTGGCTGGCCCTCACCTGCTTTTGGCACCAGCAGCAGGTCTCCTGGGGCGCTGGCTGTTGGCTGGCCTCAAGAGCAGGCTGGGCTTGGAGGGAGGGGTATGCTGAGTCAGCATGACTCGCCAGGCACAGTGAGCTCTGGGGCAGCACTGGGGTTATTTTTAAAGCTCCGCTTCCTTCTAGGCTTGCCCCTCCCGCAGATTATTCCTTCTAATCTCTCCCCCTGCCCCTTTGTCTTGCCCCTGGCTCCCTCATAGCCTTCAGTTCCCCTTCCCCCATCAGATCTCCCTGACCTGGTTCTCTAGGGGCAGGGTGGTCAGGAGCAGCCCAACTCAGGAGAGGCAAAGCCCAAAGGTACCAGGGGAATGGGCATATTAGGGGCAGGGCTCTGGGGGCTGGGTGGCAGGCTCCCTGGAAGGATGTGTAGGTGAAACTTGTGTGAACTGGGGAGGGCAGGGCAGGGATGGCGTGGTCTGCAGGGTCCTGACCCCTGCCCTGTGTCTTGCAGAGTGGCTGCTCACTGTGCCCCGGGTTATGACGACCCCTAATAAAGGAAGCAAGGCCTTGAAGGTGAGTGGGCAGAACAGGGGAGGCTGTGGTTGGGCAGCGTGGAGCGAGCGCCCTGCTCAGCTGCCACCCTGCGCTCTGCTACTGTAGGTGAAGCGGGAGCCAGGTGAGAATGGCACCAGCCTGACGGATGAGGAGCTGGTGACCATGTCGGTTCGTGAGCTGAACCAGCACCTGCGGGGCCTGTCCAAGGAGGAGATCATTCAGCTGAAGCAGCGCCGTCGCACACTCAAGAACCGGGGCTATGCGGCCAGCTGCCGTGTGAAGCGGGTAACACAGAAGGAGGAGCTGGAGAAGCAGAAAGCTGAGCTGCAGCAGGAGGTAGAGAAGCTGGCCTCTGAGAATGCCAGCATGAAGCTGGAGCTCGACGCCCTGCGCTCCAAGTATGAGGCCCTGCAGAACTTCGCCAGGACCGTGGCTCGCAGCCCTGTGGCCCCAGCTCGGGGCCCCCTTGCCGCCGGCCTGGGGCCCCTGGTCCCTGGCAAGGTGGCCGCCACCAGTGTCATCACAATAGTAAAGTCCAAGACGGACGCCCGGTCATAGGGACATGTGGGATTGCCGGGCAGGTCTTCGAGGGGCCACTAGGCGCATGGCGAAGTCAGCAGCCCTGTCCCACTTCTTCCTCCTTTTCCCTCTCCTTCCTCTTCCCCTTCTCCCTTCCTTTCCCTTCCCTGAAAAGCACAACCTGTTCCCCAGGGGCACTGGGCTGAGCCCCTTTGATCTCATCTTGTCGTCAGTGCGTGTGTTTGTACGCTGGGATTGGTCAGTTCGGTGGTGATGTTGGGTTGCTCCTAACCCTCTCAGTACCTAGGCCATGCAGGCTAGGAGTCTAGAGTGGGCACTATGGGAATGGACAAGAGAATGGGAAAGCCAGTGAGCAAACTGGGCCTCAGGGTCTGCCCTCCCCTCCTGGGTGCCCACAGCCCACAGCCCACAGGCTGCCGGGCTCAAATGGGACTGGAGGGGTTCTCTCTCTTCAGACCTGGCAGGCAGCTCAGCTCAGCCCAGAAGGAAGAGAGGGGCTCTGCTCTGAAGAGTGGGGTGTCCTTGAGGGCCCTGGACAGGTAGGTCACCTGCCTGGGCACTGTGGGTGCTGGGGCAGGGGCTCTGGCGCTCAAACCTGACACGGTGCACTGAACAAGACCAAATCACTGGCCGTGAGTGTGCGTGGAAGGTATGTCAGTGTGTCCTGCAATGGGTCCCGTGTCACTGTTTACATGACCTATTTGTGTGGTTATATAGCCCTTTATTTAAAAGAGAAGTTCCTTTTACGAAGTTATTAAATTATATGTTTAAGAGCTAAAGAGAAAAAAAAGAGCTGCAGAGTATTTATAAAATTGTCTTTTAAAAAAAAGCAAGTAAAAAGAACATTTGACCATATAAATGGAAAAGGGAAGAAAGTATAATAGTAACTTTGCTAGTTTAAAAAAAAAAAAACCCAAAAAACAAAAACAAAAAAATCCCTTCTTGTAAACTTACGGACAACTCTTTGTGGCTGTTGGAATTTAGTTTTTATATACACAGAGTTATCAGACATTATTTATAAAACTTAGTTTAAAAAAAAAAAAAAAAGCCAAGCCGCGCGCCGACCAGAGGCCGTCCTCTTTGATATCTCTTTTGCAATTGTACCGAAAGTGACTTACTACTCCTTTGCCCTTCCTGCTTCCGTCTCTTGCCGGTGCCGTGGTGTTGTCCGTGCCTGGTGAGGTTTTGTGCAGCCCGTAAAGTGCTGGTGCTTCTGGTGACCTTTGACCTGTGGCCGTCCCTTCTTGTGTATTTTCCCGTGTTTGTTTTTTGGGTTTGGTTGTGTTTTTGCTTCTGCTGGCTTGTTGGACCTCAGCCAAGCCGGGGTCCCTGATGGCGCCTCCTCTACTGGAGTGAGGGCGTCTGCCTGCCAGCCCAGCCTTTTCTGCTTTCAGAGCCTGCCCCTTGCCCAGGTAGTCTGCCAGGGGTCTCTGCCACTCCCACCTGTGCTGAGCCTTGGCTTCATTGGTGGGTCTGTGGCTTGGGCTGACCCACTGGCTGTGTAGGTGAAATTGAGGGGGCATCCAGAGCCTCAGTGCTGCTTCCACAGTCACCACCCCTGGCCCTACCTGGGTGGTGGTATTGCAGGGACCAAGGAGTCACTGTGGGTTCCCACAGGGCCATGGCTAAGCTGTTCCTGGCTGTCTTCCTCCTGGCTTTGGCTTTATTCCTGTAGGCCACAGATGGGGTGGGACACTCAAGGAACCCACCCTAATGGGTTGCAAATCCTACTGCTCACTTACCCCTTAGCTGTTTCCATGCTGTGGTGTGTTGCTTCCTGCGCAGAATGGACAGGGCCCCACCTGGGGAGCCCATTCTCTGCTTCACTGTGAGGGCCTAGGCAACTTCCACCAATTCCAGACAAGGGCTTGGACTCCAAAGCTGGCTCTGTCCCTTCCCTGCTAGTCTCTGCTGGCAGCTCTTGGCTCCAGGCCCTTCTTCCTCCTCTCTTTGGGAATCTGTGTCTTCCAGGGATCGCTGCTCAACTTGGAGGTGCTTCTCTGTGGGGTCCCAGCCCACTTCCCTGTTCCAGCTACCTGGCAGAGGCTGCCAAACTTCTGGGCTTGGTTCAGGAAGCTCCTCATGGGATGTGACCAGAACTGGTGCCTATGTCCCTCTGCCCCCAAAAGAGGTATAGCCCCATCTCTGGGCATGTGGCTTTGGCCTCTAAACAGGGTTGCTGGTGTCCTCTTAGGGGGGCCCTGGATTCCTGAAAAGCACAGGAATGTGGGCTGGTGAGAGGAAAGACTTCCGATTCATGGACAACAGGATTTTCACCCCGAATTCGATCTGGTGTGCTGTGGGGTGGGAGCTGGGCATCTGCCAGCTCCAGTCTTGAGGGGCTTCTTTAGTTTAGGGTGCTCAGACAGACCTGTTGGTACCTGTGGCTGCTACAAAATGGGAATTCTGACTTGACTGAGTCACCTGATGACTTCATGCCTTCCTTCAGTCTGGCTGTCTAAATGGGAGGCAGAAGCAAGCTGCTGCTGTTGGCTACAGCAGCATAGTTGGAATGGATCAAGTTTGTCCCTAACAGGGGGGTAGGGGCAGGCCCTGTATGTCGTCTGGTCCTGGCTGGGGTGGGTGGGGTCATCACCGCCAGGTGATGAACAATGCTCTCCAGGTGTAGAGCTAGAGAGCATGTGGTGGGTGCGGTGAGGAAGAGGTTGGGCCAGTGCTGAGCAGAAGTTGCTGTCTTGGTTTGGTGTACAGAAGTAGCTCTGGGGTTGGTGAAGCTGGAGCAACTGTTCCTTGGGTCCATCAAACCAGGGCCGCACCACCCCTTTCCCTTCACCTTGATTTCTTGACAGTAAATCCTGTGTCCACATGTGACTATTGGCTGTCTTTCTGATCCTTGTTGATTATGTTTTCTTGCTGTGAGGGTATTGTGTTCTTTTTTAACTCAGCTTTTCTGACACAGTGAATTGAGGGTTTTGGCTGAGGCCAGGTCTTCCAGACTTGTCCGCCTAGTAAACCATAATGTGTGTCTTCCCTCCTATCTTGACTTTGCCCCCTTCCTCCTTTATCCTAATGTGGATGCTCAGATTTCAGAGGGGAGGGGGAAAAAGTGAACAGGTCAGCTCTTGCCAAAATCAGTGGCCCCAGAGAGCTCTCCCTGTGGTCCCTGGCTGCTGCTCCAGGGTGGTGCTTCCCTCAGTAGAGGCGCTCCATGACTGCTCTGTGTTGTGTACTAGGCTTTCTGCTCCACAGGCCTTCCTGCAGGCTACTCTCCGTCCACACTTCAGGTCTGTATGCACACCTCTGTCAGCAGCAGCCTCTTTGTGCAGTGCCTGGGCTGACATCTCTGATCAGCTGCAGCCTGCTTTGGGATGGTGGTCCGGCCATATCCCTACTGCCCCCTACCTGGAATAGCCAGTTGGCCAGTGCTCCCATCCACAGCTGGCAAACCTGAGCCACAGCCTGCTGCACCATTTCCGCTTTGGGATCTTGTGACTTACATTTTTAGGCTGTGGTTTGGTGAAAGGAACCAACACGTTAACGATTTTTTTCTCCAGAAGCCACTGAATAATTCTTTTTGGCATGTTTTTACCTTCCGGTTGGCTGTCTGGTTTTGGAGCAGTTGTAGAGAGCAGAGTACATAATCAGTGTCACCCAGAGGCAGGGCCAAGCTTTTCATGGCCTATTCTGCTCTGGCTTGTGCATCTTGGTCATGTTCTGTACCTGCTGGGCCACCTGCATACATTTCCACCTCACCCCTTGAGCAGCAGCATTGATACTAAGTGTCGCTTGAGTCTGAGGTGGAATGTAAGAGTGTGTCCCTGTGAGCTGTACTTGGTGACAGCAGTTGGGTTTTCTGCCTCTCTAGCAGCCTCATGTCCCAGCCTTGCCCTTCCTTCCATCCCTCCATCCGCTAGTCCCTGAAGCCTTTAACCAAACGGGAGTGGGTGCAGAAAGCCTTCTCCTGGCAACTTAGGGCAACAGGACAAGGGCTACCCTGTGTCCAGCTCTGTTGGTCTCCTGGCACTGAGAGGTGTGTCCAAGCAGAGTTGATCAGCCCCCGTCTGCCCTGCAGAGGGCTGAAGCCAGGGGATGTTGGAGGGGGTACCCTGAGATCCGCTGGAGTGAGGGCCGGGGTTCTGGCTGCAAGGAGAGGCCCAGGGGCCCACACCGTGTAGGGCGGTCAGGGACCTGGCCTCGGCGGGACAGCGGTCTTGGTGCCCACCCGCGCCCTGCGCAGTATTTATTGCTAAGTTATTGTCCAGGAGGGGCGGCGCTGGGCCTGGCCCCGGGTATTTATTGCTGTACATAGTGTATGTTTGTGATATATAAGGTTTTCTTTATTTTGTATATGATCAATAAACGCCTTTTAAAGAGACCTGCAGGTGCTTCTTTGGGGCGACGCGCTGGGGCCGGAAGGGGCGGGGGCGGGCCCGGCGCGCGCATGCGCCCGCCCGGCTGCTGGGCGAGGCGGAAGCGGAAGCCGGAAGCGCGGTCCCGGAGCGATGGCTGCCGGCGGTCTCAGCCGCTCGGAACGCAAGGCGGCGGAGCGGGTCCGGAGGCTGCGGGAGGAGCAGCAGCGGGAGCGACTCCGCCAGGTAGGCTGCCGCCGCGCCCGCGCCCGTGCCCGCCCGCGCCGCCGCTCACCGCCTGCCCGCCCGCCCGCAGGTGTCGCGCATCCTGAGGAAGGCGGCGACCGAGCGCAGCGTCGAGGAGGGCCGGCTGCTGGCCGAGAGCGAGGACCTTGTCACCGAGCTGCAGGGCCGGAGTCGGCGGCGCGAGGGTCTCAAGCGGCGGCAGGAGGAGGCGAGTCCAGCGTGGCGGGCGGCGGGCGGCGGGCGGCGGTGGAGGCGGCGGGCGGTGTGACCAGTCCCGGCTCCCGGCAGGTGTGCGATGACCCAGAGGAGCTGCGGAGGAAGGTCCAGGAGTTGGCCGGCGCCGTCCGGAATGCCAAATACTTGGTGGTCTACACCGGCGCGGGCATCAGCACGGTAGGGACCGCGGCGGGCCGGGCGGGTGTGGGCGCCCCCGTCTGGGCGACTGACCCGGAACAGTGCAGTGTAGAGTTAGGTCACCACCCAGTCGCAAAGACAAATTCCACCTTTAAAGCAGCTGTAAGGTCTCCTCATTTCGCCATTCACGAAACGACTTGATATAAAAGTTAAGTAAGGCAGACTTAAAAACGCTTCATCTGGGCTGGGGTTGTGGCTCAGTGGTTGAGCACTCGCCTAGCATATGTGAGGTCCTGGGTTCGATCCTCAGCGCCGCATATAAATAAAATAAGGTTAAAAAAAATAAAAACAAAAAACGCTTGATCTCTTACAAACACTAAAAATAAACAGACGGAAATAGGTGTAGAAGCCAACTTCCTTCTGGCACCCCCTCTTGAAGTTAACGGAGTTAATGGATGGACCCAGGTTATCCATTCAGTGTCCTGATATTCTGCTCATTGTGCTTTCCCCACCTTGTAAGGAAGAAAAATAGAAAGCAACCCGGTAATAATCAGAATATATGGGCAAAGAAATGTACTGGGTTTTGAGAAGTTTGATGAGCTATCCTGGACTGTGGAACAGAGCTAGCTTTGAAAGTGTGACTCACAGATCATTTAAACGCAGTCTGATCAAGGAGTGTGAAGTGTTAGGTATGTGTAAGCCCAGCAGAAGTGGACACAAGTGATTTCTACTCTGAGGAAGTTAGGTGACAGTAATCAGCCATGTAGACAAATAAACAGAATGCTGACTGGGGTTGCTATCCCAGAAATCCAGACACACCCTCAATACTCAAAACTGGGGCATCCATCCTGATGGGCTTGCTGCAGGAGGTATTGAATTGGGGCCATGAAAGGAGGAAGATTTACAGGTGAAGCGGGCATGAGGCACTCCAAACATAAAACAGCAGAGGTTCAATAGCAAGAATGTGCAAGGTGAGTTTGCTGCCTTAACTTGTAAATACCTAGAGCCCAAGCATCTGGGGCCCCTCCTTCACAGCCATGTCTAAAAATCCAGTAGGGATTATTGAGGGACAGTGTTGTCACCTTTTATAAAATCTAATGACAACTAAAAGCCACATGCAGCTAATTTTGTCTGTTATTGTTTGAATAACATTGAATATACTACTGATTTTTTTTTTTGTTGTTGTTGTTTTGTTTTTATACAAGGGATTGAATCCAGGGGTGCTTAGCCACTGACCCAAATCCCCAACTGTTTCTATTTTTTTATTCTGAGACGGGCCTTGCTAAGTTGCTGAGGCTGGCCTCAAACTTGGAATACTCAAGTATTACAAGCCTCTTTCTAGCTGCTGGGATTACAGGTGTGTGCCACCATTCCCAGCTCTGTTCTCCTTTTGAAATGTGACAGAGTGGGCGTTTGTCTTGAGATTAAACAACAGTGAGGAGACAGGGCTTCCCCAGAGAGGAGCACAAGATACTTGGATCCTGTTTGCTTTCTGCTTTCTTTTTAGGATTCGTTTATTTCACTGGACCAAAAGTTTGGAAAATTAAGCAGTGTGTGGTGGTACATGCCTGTAATCCCAGAGGCTTGGGAGGCTGAGGCAGGAGGATCACAAGTTTGAGGCCAGCTGGCAACTAAGTGAGAACCTGTCTCAAAAAATTAAAAGGGCTGGGGTGTACCTCAGTAGTGGAGCATACCTGGGTTCAGTCCCTGGTGCTTTAAAAAGAAAATAAATGAAATTTGGAAAATTGGATGTTTATCTCATCTGGAGAGGTTGACCTCTGTGTGTTGAGGTACAGTAGTAATTATTCAGTGTCGGGATAAAATAATTTGGACAGAGGAGTGCTCCCACCCAGTGGCTTGCCATTGCTAAGTATTTCTTTAGCAGGCTCTGAAAACACAGATGAACCTGATCAGTTTTCTACTCAGTGTGGTGAATAGACATGGCCACAGATCTAAGCCTTGCACTCAGCTGGAGAACCTCCCACAGAAGGACAAATCTCCATGGAGCCTGGATGGATGAGCTGGGCTTGGCAGGAAGAGGAAATACAGATGGAGGGAAGGAGCTGCATTGGGACACACTTTACCTGGCATCGGGCAGATAGTTGTGGAAGTAACAGAGGCCAGTCTGTGGGTCAGCCTGCAATGTGGCATGTCCCATTTGGAGAATTCTGCAGATACACACAGTGATGACTTTTCCTTGGGCTTTTTTCTGAATGTGCAGGCAGCCTCTATCCCAGATTACCGGGGCCCTAATGGAGTGTGGACACTGCTTCAGAAAGGGAGAAATGTGAGGTGAGCCTTCCCCCATGGTTGAGCAAGGGCCTAATGGCCTGGCCTGCAGCTCCCTTATCTCCGCTTTTCCTTCTGCCCAACAGTGCTACCGACCTGAGTGAAGCAGAACCTACGCTCACCCACATGAGTATTGCTTGTTTACATGAACAAAAGCTGGTAAGAGCACACTGACTGGCATACACACCCAGGGCCAGGCCTGGGACCCAGAGCCGTAACCTTAGTACCCAAGTGGGCAGCTGCATCCCACCTCTGCCAATTGACCCTATGATGATGAACAGCCCCAGCAGGTCAGACTCCTATTTGATCCTGTGGAGTTTCCTCTTCCAGAAGAAAGGGTATCCCCTGCCCTGTACTGTTCTCTCCAGGGCCAGCTTAGAGTGTCTCCAGATTCTTTTGCATTGCTCCAGGCGCCTTGGAAGCCTCCTTAGCCACATGTTAGCTTGTCAGAAATGTCTTCAGACCCTCTGATGAGCACCTTCAACCTAGTGGAAAAGGGGGATATCTTTCTGTGACCTCAGGGACCTGAAATAGATGATCCAAGAGGGCATCTGTCTGGAGCAGAGTGGTCATACCTGCACCCAGAGCCTTAAGTCACTTCCCAGCCTCATAGGGACAACACAGATGCTTGCCTTCCCAGCTGCTCTGGGTGTGTCAGAGCTGGTAGCAGGAGAACACGGTTCCTCCCAGTGATGGGGCCCTACCAGGTCCTGGTGGTATGCATCTGCCCCATACTTTACCTTCCGAGGCTTTCTGTAGGGTCATAGTTGTACCTGGTCTTGGGAGCTCTTGGCCAGGCTGGGCTAAGAAGAGTTTCACCGTTGTAGGATGTTTCCTCCATTTCCATGCTGACTGCCACCATGTCCTGCCTTCCAGGTACAGCACGTGGTGTCTCAAAATTGTGACGGGCTCCATCTGCGAAGTGGGCTGCCACGCACCGCCATCTCAGAGCTCCACGGGAACATGTACATTGAAGTGAGCAGTCCTGCGGGGACACAGGGCCTGGGTGGCAGGCAGGTCCCACTCACTGTGCCCTTTTGTCCTCAGGTCTGCACCTCCTGCATCCCCAACAGGGAGTATGTGCGTGTATTTGATGTGACAGAACGCACTGCTCTCCACCGACACCAGACAGGCCGGACCTGCCACAAGTGTGGGGCTCAGCTCCGGGATACCATTGTGCACTTTGGAGAGAGGGGAACTTTGGGGCAGCCTCTGAACTGGGAGGCCGCAACAGAGGCTGCAAGCAAAGCAGACACGATCTTGTGTTTAGGGTCCAGCTTGAAGGTATGTGACAACAACGTAGTAAACCCAATTGGCAATGAGCCTACCTGCCTTATGTGCACTGGACTCTTTCTCCAGCCTGGCTCTTCACATGTGTGTGCTATTCTCAAAGGTTCTAAAGAAGTATCCCCACCTCTGGTGCATGACCAAGCCCCCCAGCCGGCGGCCCAAGCTCTACATTGTGAACCTGCAGGTAACTTGGGTGCTCAGAGCTAATTTCTTTGATCTGAAAAGCCAGAAAGACATCTCACATCCATATCGCAGGAGGTGCAGTACAAGCCCGGGTGGTCACCTGGGGAGTGCTGACTGAGTGCTCACCCAGTGCTGACTGGCCCTGCGGAGTTCAAGGCTACAGGCTAGGAAGTAACAGGGACTTCTTGATTGGTTTTGTTTTGTTGTGTTTAGTACTGGGGATTGAATCCAGGGGCACTTTATCACTGAGCTACATCCCCACCCCTTTTTATTTTATATCTTGAGGCAAGGCCTCCGTAAATTGTTGAGGGTCTTGCTAAGGTTGCCCAGAGTGGCCTCAAATTTGTGATCCCTCTGCCTCCACCTCCCAAGTTGATGGGATTATAGGAGTGTGCCACTGCACCCTGCCTCACTTGCTTTTCCTGTCTTCAGTGGACCCCGAAGGATGACTGGGCTGCCTTGAAGCTTCATGGGAAATGTGATGATGTCATGCAGCTCCTCATGGACGAGCTGGGCCTAGAGATCCCCCTCTACAACAGGTGAGTGGGCAAGCTGGGTCAGCCCTGTCTCCTCCCCTCCTTGGTGGGCCGTGTCTGTCTGCTCCTGTGAGCTGAGCGTGGAGGAAGCTCTGAGGTGTTGTGAGCACTGTATGAGGTGGTCTGAAGCAGGTGTCCTCCACAGCGACTGGCCTTGGTTTGCCAAGGTGGCAAGACTTCACGTGTACACTTCTCTCTGGCTGGTGTGGTCCCAGTATCCCTTGCAGGGAGAGGGCATCAGCCAATTCGTTCTACTTGACCTTTCCTTGTTGACCTCTCAGACAAACCTGAATGGAAAGGGACCTGGAGGGGATGAGGACTTGGCTACTCCAGTCAAACGGAATCTCATTGTCCTTGGTTTTGGGAGTTGGTATATTTGGGGGAAGCTTAACCTGTGCCTTAATGCGGAATTTGTGATAATTTAGATTTGGTGTATGTGTTGAGTAAAAAGTTTACACTTTCTTTCTCTGTGAATTTTCAGGGTCTTATAGGGGAAATCAGTAACTTCTTTTAATCAAAGGGTTCAAGAAATTAAGGATCCCTTCACCTCTGGGCCTGGCAATTCTTGTATGTTATGTTTGTGGTGTTCTGTGACGTGGGCCTATTGTGTCCTGTATTTTTTTTTTTTTTACATTAACTTAGCTCATTTTCTTTATCAGTGCTTATATGTACCTTACGTTTATAACATGTGGTTCTACATCTCAGTCAGACACATGATTTCTTCACGATGTAGTCTGTGGGCCGCTCCTCCCCAGTCAGCTGGCCATCCTTCTCATCCCCGTTGTGCAGTCTGGGAAGGGGAAGAGGGTCTGGTCCACCTGCCCCTGGCTGAACAAAAGAAAGGTGGGGCCCAGCGTTGCTAGTGACCATCCCTGGAGACACAACCCCCCCCCCCCCAGGGCTACTGCCATCCTACCCTGTGTGAGCACAGCCCACTAATTGTGGATGAGACACTTGAGTTCGGAGGAGGCCAGCTGGGGTGGGTGCTGGCCTTTGAGTTGCCACCCAAGGAGATTTCCTCTCCTGCAGCTCTTCTGTAGCTTGGTGAGGATGCAGCTACCACCAACCAAAGCCCAGCCATGGTTAAAAGGCAAGGGATGGGGAGGGAAGGCAGGTGACCTCAGGCAGCTTCCCTGTGCTGGGGTGGGTTGCACTGAGAGGGTGCAGACCTGCCTGATGCAGCCTTCCTTTCTTGGTAGGTGGCAGGACCCAATCTTCTCCCTGGCGACTCCCCTTCGATCTGGTGAAGAAGGCAGCCACAGTCGGAAGTCGTTGTGCCGAAGCAGAGAGGAGGCCCCCCCTGGGGACCGGGGTGCCCCACTTACCTCAGGCCCCATCCTAGGGGGCTGGTTTGGCAGGGGCTGTGCCAAACGTGCAAAAAGGAAGAAAGCCACATAACCTGGTGTTGATGAAGATAATTGGCACTTTGCAGATGGCTGGAACTCTTGTTCAGGGGCCAGTGTCACAGTCAAGGCCAGGTTGCCCCCAAAGGGTCTGGTGGGAAGAACTGGGGGGTGACAGGTCACCTTGACGTTTTTTAGCCATTTGTCCTTGTGGGAAGCCCCCTTGCACTGCACAGTTGCCCCCATTATGGGCTTGACCATCCAGGACATCCCCTCTCTATACAAGAGGTGGCAGCAGGCCTTTCTGGGAGGACAGAGCCGGGTCCATCCCAGCCTGGTCGGCAGAGGAGCCCATGGCTGCCTTACCTCACGCACCAGGCTACTCTCAGGGCCTCCCCAGTTTCTACTCCTTACTAAAAAGCTGACTTTATAGAGATCTCTGTTGGGTATGCGGCAAAGGGGCGGTTCTGAGCCTTGGCTCGGAGCAGACCTTTCTTATTAAACATTTCTGCACTGTGTTCGTGTCCGGATGTCTGCTGTTACGCTCAGTACCGAGCGGCCGCGAGCCGGCTCCTGGGCGCAGAGGTTGCTTAAAAACTCCGCCACTGTTGTACTGAGGCGGTGGCGGAAGCACCCGTGCGCGGTACCAGCCAGTCCTTTCTGCCAGGTGTGCGGCGAGTCACGGAAGCCAATGTGGCCGGGGGCGGGGGTGGCGTCTGCCATTGGCTGCGCTGGTGGGCGGAGGGGCGGTCGGGCTCGGAGATGCTGATCATTGGCTGCTTGCTGGGGGCGGGGCCAGGAGGTGCTCTCCATTGGCCAAGTGCTGCTGGGTGTTGGGCGGGGCCTGAGGGCGGAGCCCGGTGTTGGCGGCTCCTGCCATTGGCCATGCGCCGCGGGTGAGGCCCGCGTGACGCCGCGCGCGGGGCGGGGCGGGGCGGCGACGCTCGGAGTCACCGGAGCTGCGGGACCGCACCGCCACTGCGGGGCCATGATCCGTAACGGGCACGGGGCGGCGGGCGGCGCGGAGCGGCCGAGCCCAGCGGGCAGGCGCGCGGTGCGGGTGTGGTGCGACGGCTGGTGAGCGGGGCGGGGACGGGCGGCCAGCAGTCTCCTCCCGGGTCCGCGCCGGCAGTTGCCCGGGGGCCGGCCCGCGCCTGCGGTCGCGCCCTTCGGTGTGCCACCAGCCCCGGTCGGGTCGCGGGGGCCTAGTCCAGGGTTTCCCTGATGTCCCCCTGGGCTCCTCAGAGACGCCTGCCGGCTTGGGCTTGGAGCCTTCCGGGGCTCTGTCGCTCCCGGCTGCGCGAGGCCAGCCGACGTCCGATCACTTCGAGGTTAGGCGCGAAATGTGCAGACGCTGATGCAGCCGGCAGTGTCCTTCCGGAAAACTGGAGATGCGCCCCTCGGGCGCACACTGGGGACTGCCAGGTCGTCCGAGGCGCTATGGAGCACACAGGCTCCCAGCCCGCGGTGGGTCAGGAATGCCATGGGCTTCTCTGGCAATTTAGAGGAGGTCATTGTTTTGAAGAAACTTTGGGGCTGTCAACAAGTAGAAGGAAAGTTGACCTTTCTGATAGCTTGCTGCCCTCAGTGATTTCACAGGCCTGCACCTGATGGAGTGGGAAAGGACCTTGGCTAGTCAGCCCATAGCTCCTGAGAAGGCTTAAAGGGAGCGGGCAGAACCTTGTCTCTTTTGCACCTGAGTCACCTTGGGAAGAGGGAACTCGGCTTCCTGTGGTACTCTGACCTTGGCCCTGGCCAGGGGCCCACCCCAATCAGGCCACAGGCCGCAGTAGCTAGGATTCAGTGTCACTCTTTCCTCCGTGTGTTCCCCCAATCCAGCCTCTGACCCCTCCTCCCATCCATCCTGTGCAGAGGGCACATGGCTGGATGAAGTTGACCCTGGGCCTGAATCCTGTAACCCCACCCAGTTTGTCTGCTGGGACCCCCTGCACTGTGGTGAGAGTGGTAAATGGCTATTCTGAGAGGGGAGGGGCGGGCTGCTCCAGGTCACCTGATCACACCTCACAGGGGATGGGGATCTCTGGAGGGAAGTAGAGCAACCCAGGGCCCAGCATTGGCCCACAGAGGATTTCCAGGGCTGTTCCCAAAGTGTGCAGGAGCACCTGGGGCCCAGCACATTGCAGGGGCTGAGGAGCCTTGAACTGGAGAATGCACTCATAGCTAGACTCGGATTTGAGGATAAGAGCTGGAGAACCCAGTGACACAGGCTGTTTTTCACTAAGCCAGGCAGTGGGGGAGGAGCCAAAATTTTCAAAACCAGTGATTCCCAGGCTTCTTTGGTTGGAGTTTTGGTTTTGTGTTGACCCCAGGGACCTCAAGATAGAATAGGATCCAGACCCAACCCACAATGTTTGTTTTAAAGTTTAAAGTGACTCCCCACAGCAGGTTGTATTTAGTGAAAGAAGGAGACAAGTGCAGAGACCACCTGAGGCCTGAGCAGTGACCACAGCCACCAGTGGGAGAGTGTCCTGGGAGCTCCTCAGCCTTGCTCTCCTCCAGGCCTGTCCCTGGGTGCACCATCCTTGCTAGTCCTGACACTGATAGGGTCCTGACCTCTGGCCCAGGATCTTGGGGGGTGGACATCTTAGTGCCCACCTCCCTGCCGAAATTCAGCTTCTGGATAGATCCTGGGTAGCAGTTTCCCATGGTGTTTTCTCAAGAGAGCTGTCTAATGAATTCTGGAAGGATCAAAGCTGTGCCCCACAATGCCCCTTACCACCTACCTTCCTTGACATAGGGCCTGACTGCCCTGTCTGTCCCCACAGCTATGACATGGTGCATTATGGCCATTCCAACCAGCTGCGCCAGGCACGAGCCATGGGAGATTACCTGATTGTGGGCGTTCACACCGATGGTAAGGTGCAGGCTGCTGGCCCACACCACCCACAGTCTGACAGGGTCTCTGACTGAAGGAAACCCTGTGGGACCCTGGGTCAGGTAGGGCAGGTCCACACATCCTTCCCAGAGCTGGGCTGTGAGTGAGCTTGGCAAGCTCAACCCAGCTTTGCCTGACTGAGGAAGGCCCCGGCTGTAGAGAACAGGCTGGTTGCATTCATGACGGGCTCCTTGGCTATGCAGCCCATCCCCTCCAGCCCTGTCCTGGCTCCTGAGCGCCTAGACTGAGGGGCTGTCCTGTTACCCAGCAGATGCTCTGATCCATTTTGCTGGCCAGAGCACAGCGGTGGTCTTGCCCCGTGGCCTGAGCACCCAGTGAGAGGCAGGCTCCCTACTACACCCCACGATAAGTACAGGACAGGGCGGCTCCTGAGGAAGGAGCCTGGGGGGCTGGAGGTCACCTCTCTCATCCTTGTCTTTTCTTGTGGTCATAGAGGAGATCGCCAAGCATAAAGGGCCCCCGGTGTTCACCCAGGAGGAGAGATACAAAATGGTGCAGGCCATCAAGTGGGTGGACGAGGTGGTGCCGGCGGCTCCCTATGTCACCACCCTGGAGACGCTGGACAAGTACAACTGCGACTTCTGTGTGCACGGCAGTGAGTGGGAGGGCCTGGGGCTGCGCTCAGGTCCCGGGTGGTACCTGGCGATGGCGGGCCTCCTCCCTGTGGGCTCCAGGAAAGCTCTGCTCCCTCCCCAGAAATAAGTGCACAGATACTGGGACAGGCTGGGGACTGAGAGGGGAGCTGGGTGCTGGCTCTGGGCTGAGCCTCCTTGTCTTGGTGTGCATGTCACTCTCTAGATGACATCACACTGACTGTAGATGGCCGTGACACCTACGAGGAAGTGAAACAGGCTGGGAGGTACAGGTAAGTCCCCAGGTGGCCTACCAGTCAGGGCACCAAGGGCAAGGGTTCCTTCCAGCTCATTCTTGGCCGCTTTGTGGCCTCCTCTGAGAAGAGTGTCTGGGCTTCTGGCCAAGACTGGGGACACAGGAGGGGGAGCGCTTGTTGTGGCCCTGACTTCATGGCAATTCCAGGGCTTCAGAGAAGTGTTACAGGCAGAGCTTAGCAGGGATGGCCAGGTTCTTGATCAGAGCTGTGAGCAGGGCCACCACCGCCTAGCACAGCTGGTGAGTGCCTTATGGGACTTGTGCCCTTTGGGAGCTGGCTTTTAATTACTTTTTTTTTTTTTAAATTTATTTATTTATTTATTTATTTTAGAGAGAGCGAGAGAGGAGAGAGAGAGAGAGAGAGAGAGATTTTTTCAGTATTTATTTTTTAGTTCTTGGCGGACACAACATCTTTGTTGGTATGTGGTGCTGAGGATCGAACCCGGGCCGCACGCATGCCAGGCGAGCGCGCTACCGCTTGAGCCACATCCCCAGCCCTGGCTTTTAATTACTTTAAAGACCTAGTTGTGGCCAGTGGCTCCTGCAAGAAATGGGGCAAGCTGGAATTCCCTTGGCAGAGAGGGCATGGTCAGGCAGGACCTGGGTGTGAGGGAGGCTGGGGCCTGATGCAGAACGGGGACCACCCTGAGTCTGCCCTGCCTGCTCCCAGCACCAGCACTGCAGGAGTGGGCCTTAGTGATCTTCTGCTCTGCTCCTGCTTCTCCGTAGCTGATCTCAGTACGGGGCTCTTCCCCATGCCCCAGTTCTGTGTTCTGTTGTGGTCAGTGCAGAGAGGTACACAGGCAGGGTTAAGGTCATGTCCCTCAGGTGGGGTCCACTGCAGGTGGAGCCTGATAAATTGGTCCAGGACAGAACCCCCCCATACTCCCTTTGGTCCCCCCAGAGAGTGCAAACGCACCCAGGGCGTTTCGACCACAGACCTCGTGGGCCGCATGCTGCTTGTGACCAAGGCCCATCATAGCAGCCAGGTGAGTGCAGGATGGGGCAGGGTCCCTGGTTCCCTGGGTTGGGGACAACCCCCTTCCCCCTCTTTCTCCTCCTCAACCTCTCCTCTGGTGGGGGAGCCACAAGCCATGCAGTCCTGGGGTTGGCAAGTCTGGAGGGCGAGACCCTCAGCGGCTGTCCCTCCTGCACAGGAGATGTCCTCCGAGTACAGGGAGTACGCAGACAGCTTTGGCAAGGTGAGTGAGCTCTGGCCACTCAGGCCACCTGGGAGTGCAGCCAGTGCTCGGCTGCCCCTCCTCCACCACCCACACTCCCCTGGGGCCTCTCTTTAGAGAAAGACCAGCTCTCCTCCCTCCCTGCCTGGAACTGACAGGTGGCCTCTAACCAAATGGCCTGCCCCTCTCTCCCTTTGTAGCCCCCTCACCCGACACCTGCCGGGGACATACTTTCCTCAGAAGGCTCCTCCCAGGTGACCAGATGGTGGCCTCAGGGTGCTGGGTTCCCAGAGGGCTGTGTCCACAGGCCACTAGGTTCTATACCTCATGGTGGTGAGTCCACCAAGTGGAGCTGGTGTTAGTCGCAGTACCTGCTGTGGCCATTAGGCAGAGCCACAGCCCTGCCAGTGGCAGTGGCCTTGCCTGGACTGGTGGTGGTGTCCCTGCTCCTGCCCTGTTCTAGGTACCTGCCTGGAAACAGACCCAGTGGGCCTCTGGGTTGTGGCCTGCTGCAGTGGGGGTGTGAAGTCCTGACCCATAGTGCCCACTGCGTCTGCTCCCCAGTCCCTACCATGACAGACAGGGGTATAGGCAGCCCTATACCCAGAAGAGTGGTCCCAGGAAGGAGATGGACAAGGGACATGCCTGAGAGGCCTCTGCTGCTGACCAGCTTCCTCTTTTGGCTGACAGTGTCCTGGGGGGCGCAATCCCTGGACAGGGGTGTCCCAGTTTCTACAGACATCCCAGAAGATCATCCAGTTTGCTTCTGGGAAGGAGCCCCAGCCAGGGGAGACGGTTATCTATGTGGCTGGTGCCTTTGACCTGTTCCGTATCCTCCTCTGTATCTCTGTGGTGCCACGCCCACACCACGGAAGGGGAACCTGGGCCACAGGCCCCTCAAGGCCCTGGGACTGGGCTGGGGTGCGGGGAGAGCAGCCTGGCAGGGAGAAAGAGTGGTGAGGTGCTGAGCCAACTCCCTGGGAGGCTGGAGCTCTCTGCCCCCTTGCCTGTTGTTGCCTCTTGACCTGTATACAGATATTGGGCACGTGGACTTTCTCGAGAAGGTGTACAGGCTAGCTGACAGGCCCTACGTCATCGCCGGCCTGCACTTTGACCAGGTCTCTGCCCTGCCTCCTTGTTCCCCAGACCCAGACAATTAACGGGCCATGAGGCCCTGGTGGGGCTCCAGGGTGGACGTTGGGCACAAGTGGCCTGTGGATGAACGAGGCTTCAAGTGCCTTTTGAAAGCAAAAGAGACCTCCTGGGTGGGTGAGCTTGGGTCTCTTCTGGGGTCCAGAACCGTTCTGCCTGGCTCCTCTCCTAACTCCTGCCCATAAGGGATCACTGGGAGGGAGAATACCCGGTCCACATGAGGCCCTGAAGCTGAGCTGACCTTGCTCTGCCCTTAGGAGGTCAATCGCTACAAGGGGAAGAACTACCCCATCATGAACCTGCACGAGCGGACCTTGAGTGTGCTGGCCTGCCGGGTGAGCACGGGCCAGGGGCCAGCCCGGAGGGGAACATCCCCTGGCCTCTCCCTCCAAAGGCTTCCCTGAGCCAGGGTGTGGGTGCCTGTCCATCCCACTTGGTAAGGTGGTCTGGCCTCCTTGGTGGTGTTTCTCCCCAACTAAGGAACCCAAGAGGCCCAGGAGGTAGGACGCCGTGGGCTCCCTGGCCAGCCAGCCCCAGCCCTGCCTGTCTCTGCTCGCTCACCTGCAACCTCAGCCCTGCATCTAGGGCCATCTCCTACCATTCTCCAATCCTGCCTGCCAGGATTGGGGACCTCTGCTACTACTCCTTGTCCCAAGCTACTCTGCTCCTTGTCCCCACAGTATGTGTCAGAAGTGGTGATTGGGGCCCCATATGCGGTCACAGCAGAGCTCCTGGGTCACTTCAAGGTGAGGCTTCTCATGGGGTAGGTACTTGGTGCTGCTGTGGCTCCCAGAGAGGCATCTGAGCTGACCCCTGCTCCCTTCCCAGGTGGACCTTGTATGTCATGGGAAGACAGAAATCGTGCCTGACAGGGACGGCTCTGATCCCTACCAGGTGGGTTTCACTGCTCCCTGATGCACCTGCCTCTGGGATGGCACAGAGATCCTTGCTGCCGTGTGGCTCCAGGGGACAGGGAGGCAGGTTGCTAATGAGCACCAGTGATTGCTCTCCTGGCCCTGTGCTAGTCTCCCTCTGGGGCAGGGCAGGGACAGCTAGTTTCTGTGGTCAGGAGGGAACTCATCTCTCTCTCCTTGAGGCTTCCAGGAACCCAAGAGGAGAGGCATCTTCTATCAGATTGACAGTGGCAGTGACCTCACTACGGACCTCATTGTGCAGAGGATCATTAAAAACAGGTATCCCCAGGGCCCCTTGGGGGTACCAAGCAGCTGCTAGCAGAGGGAAGATTCCCTGGCGCAGCTCACCATAGCCCGGCCCCCAGGTTAGAGTATGAGGCACGAAACCAGAAGAAAGAAGCCAAGGAGCTGGCCTTCCTCGAGGCCACAAGGCAGCAGGAGATACAGCCTGTGGGGGAGGGCGACTAGACTTCCCACTGGAGGACTGTCACGGAGAGCCCCTGTGCTGCCGGCGCCTGCCCCGCTCTGCTTCTGCGTCTTGGAGTTTGGCTCAGCAATTCTAAAGGAAGCTACAGCACCACCCACTAACTGGCCTGGCTCCAGCAGGGCTGGTGGGGAGGGCACTACTCCTGCCTGCCTGCAAGGTGCCTGTTTGTAGTGGGCTCTCAGCTCCTCCTGCTGAGAGAAGGCATCCGGCAGTGGAGCAGCCCAGCAGGCAGGATGGGCAGAGAGGACCAGTGATATGAAGGCTGTTGCTCCTGTGTGCTTCCATCCAGTGGTTTCTAACTGCTGCTCCTCCTCCATCTTGGAGAGAGATGACCCTCCTGCCTGGCTGGAGGCTGCACTTCCTGCTTATCCAGCTTTGTGGAAGGCACAGAGTGGATGGCTTGGGGAGCTGTGTTCCTGGGGTCACTCCCCATTGGGCACCCTGTGCCCTGCAGCTCTTCCCAGCACCCTGTGCCTGGCTCCAGGAAGGTGCACTTGTCCTGCTGCCCTCCCAACAGACTTCCTGGTCTTGATTTGTACATCTCTGGTGCAGCTGAATAAAGCCTGCTGGGAAGTGCTGTGTCTGCCCCCAGCTCACCCACCCACCACAGGGCTTCTGGAGTGGCAAGACCAGGAAGGCCGCAGAGCCTTGGGGCTGCCTACCAATGGGGCTGGGAGGCAATGATTTGGCATGTCTGTTGAATACAGATGCAGGAATTAGGGCTATAGGTGTGGCTCAGTGGTACAGCAAGGCCCTACCTAGGGTACATTAGTCCCTGGGCTCATTCCCAGTTCTGCAGAAAGAAGAATATGAAGGTGCTTTCCAGCCCAGTGCCCTCCCACTTTGAGCTGCTGAACCAGGTGGGAAGGGGCAGGTTCCTCTGAGGAAGATGGGCCTGCCCTTTCCTTTTAATCCAGCTGATTTTGAGGTCTGCTTTACAATCCCAACAGAAGCCTCACCCACTTTCCCTCTGTGCCCCCAGTCTCAGAAGTGGGGTGGTCCTCATTTTCAGACCCCTGAGCTGTGGGATTCCTGAGCAGAGAGGCCAGGCAGTGCCTGCAGGCTAGATCTGGTAGGGCCTGGCTGCCTGGCTGCTGGGCTGGGCAGAGAACAGGCCTGGCCTGGACAGGCCAGCACCTAGAGTATGCTGCTGCTTGCACCCTGGAGCAGAGGCTGGGGACTGATCTGCACCAGCAGCAAGTAGAGGCTGGGCCCAGCACCCCAAAGACACATCGTCCAGCCAGGGGAGACTCCCTGCTCACCTGCCACTCATGGAATCCCTGGGTGGAGGGCTGGCAGGTCCAGCTGGCAAGGGCACAATGGGGACACCCTGAGAGGCAGACCGCAGAACTCTGGGCCTTCTGTCAGCCCTGCCAGGAGTGGAACAAGAGGGAAGCAGCCAAAGGTCCCAGCTCATGCTCTAGGGGAAGACCCAGAACCTTTGAGTGTGCGAAGGGTGAGGGGAGCCAGCTTGACCAGAGGAGAGGGGCACCTGGGGCACCCTAGCAGGAACCCTGGTTTTACTGGCTAGGCGGCCACTAGTCTGGGTGACTTCGGGGCCCGCCCTGCTCGAGGCCCACCCCTCCAGCAGTCCCCCTCTGAAGACTTGACTGAGCTTCTCCTTTATTCATTTGGCGGATTACTGCACGGGGGCCGGGGAGGGAGGATCAGGGGTGCCATCTCGCGAGGCAGGTCTGGGGGTCCCTGAGCTGGCAGTGGGCGTTGGGGGCACCCACCGGGCCAACGAGGTTGGTATTTTGGGCTGGGGGGGCTCAGGTGCGATGGCAGTCGGCGGCGCGCAGCGACAGGAAGACATCCGCCTTGCACTGGAAGGTCCCGCCTCCGCCGCCGTCAGGGAGCCGCTGGCAGCTCTGCAGGTTCGGGGTGACCTCCTTGACGCACACGGCCTGGGTGGGCGGTGGAGGCTGAGGGGGCCGCCCGCACCCACCGGCCCCCGCCGCCCTCCTGCGCGCACTCACGAGGCTCCGCAGGCTGGGCCGCAGCTCCGAGGAGGCGCCCGCGCGGCGCTGGAGGCCTGTCCCGACGGCGAGCTCCGAGCGCCGCGCAAACGGGGATCCACGGAAGCCGGACAGTAGTCCCGCGGCGCGGCCCACCGAGTAATGGCTGGGCCCGGCCGCCGGCTTGTACCACGCGAGGCCCTGTGGAGCCAGCAGCAAGAGCAGCGCCAGGGCCGCGGCCACCAGCGTCGCGTGCCGGGCCATGAGGACGCAGGCAGTGGGAGGGCTGGGGAGCGTCCAGGTGGAGCCTCAGAGCCTGGCCGCCTTATATCTACTGCGGTGACAGGGCGGGGGCGGGGCGGGAGGGGACCCGTCAGCGCCCCGCAGGCATAGGGCACGCAGGAGGTTCCGGTGAGGCCCACGCAGCATCATGCTGAGGCGCACAGACCCTCCCACTGACCCGTCCAGCCTGGACTGACAGCACTAAACCCCCAAATAGCCCAAGGAGCCACCCCCCACCCCGTCCCCAGCACTCCCGAGACTGTACCTGCACAGTACTCAAGGGACAGATTCTCCCTCCCTAAAGGGGAACTGAAAACTCTTGACCATAGGCATCAAAGTCCCTGGGTAAAGCATGGGGGCCACGGTCTGGTTCATGCCCATGGTGGAAGCTTCTGTTACTGGCTGGATCCTATAGGAAGAGGAGGGTACCAAGGCCAGGAACCAACTTTGGGAAGGCCAGACTAAGAGACTGCAGACCCCAGGCCGCTCCCTGCCCAGCTCTGACCCTGTATGGTGGTCCCTGAGATACTTCCACCTGGAGCCTTCCCTGCATTCCTTCAGCCAATACTGGGCACACAGGAGACGGCCCAGAAATAAGACATACTGAACACCTCCTGCACGCCAGGGCCAAGGCCACAAACAGGGCTCAGTCCCTGCCTAGGACAGGTGGGAGTAAGGAAGGGGTCCTCCCAGGGAGGTAAGAGGATGCTTGGGAAGAGTCCGCAGAGACCAGTGGGGTGACCCTCCCACAGGAGTTTCTGTGGCTTCCTGGAACGGGAGGCTAAGGGGGGGAATGCTACAGGGTTTGATGAGGACTTTACAGAGGTCCTGACCTGGGAGGAGGCAGGCAGCAGAACAACGGGATCAAAGGGCAGGAACTGGAAGCCCCCATGTGCAGAGTGGGGTGACTACTAGGTTTGTGATCTCCAGAGAAACTCAACATTCTGGGAGGTCTGGTGAGCAGACCAGAGATGGGTGGAGCTGACCCACCCGGAGGAAAGGACCCAGATGGAACTCAGTGGGAACTCGAATGGCAGGGAAGCCAAGAGGGAGGCTTTGTGGCTCTAGAGGGTTCAGAGGTTAGCCTGAGGAGGCTGAGCCCTGGCAGACAGGTCCTGTATCATAAGAGGCTTCAGAGAGGAAGAGGGCAGAACTGATTCCCAGGTTAGGTTCCCAGGAGTGGGGCTCCACACTGGGCCCGGGTTCCGGGTGCCTAGTAGCAGAAGCTACTAAGAACAGCACAGGAAGGACGGCAGTGGAGACCAGAGGAGCCTACCGAGAGCTGTCCTTCCAGGACACCTGGAGACATCCCAACATGGAGAGCCTGCACTGGACCTGGTCTTCAGTTTGAACAGAGGACAAGGTTCTGTGAGAACAGAATGCCATAGCCATCTGCAGCCCACCTGACACTATCAGAACTTGCTTAGGGACATCTTCCTCCTGCCAAGGCCTGAGTGAGGGTTCTGGGGGTGACAGCCATTAAGAAGCCCACTGACAGGACATGGCTGCTGTGCCTCCCCTTGGCGCACACACACATTCCGGGCCTTGATTTGGCCATGCCCTGCCCCAGGCTCTTTCATGATTCTGCACTTTCCCCAGAACTGTGACTCAGGTCTGATGAGGACTTCAGCGGCGTTTCATCAAGATGTTTATTCATGAGAGTTCTCATATCAAAACACTGCAGCTTCATCAATGTGCCAAGACCCAGGCAACCAAAGCCTCCGGCAAGGCTCAGGTCCTTTAATGAGTTTTATTTATTGAATAAAAGCGTCAGCATTGTGATGGAAAACAACAAACAGGCTCCAGTCCTTGTTTCAACCCTGTCACAGCCCAAGGACTGTCTCCAGACCATGGCCATCGGGTCCCACTAGGAAAAGGGGGACTCAGAGGCCATCTTGGGGTGGGGGAGGGGGTCCAGGTGCAGCGTGGGTGCCTCACTCCTTGAACTTCCACTCCTGCCGGCACATGGGGCAGTGCTGCTGTACCTGCTGCGCGTTGAGCCACTTGAGGATGCAGTGCATGTGGAAGCAGTGTGAGCACTGGCCCCACACCAGCGGGCAGTCATCGCCAGGCACCTTACCTGCAGGAGGGCCAAGATGGGACAGCATTAGAGAGGGCCCAGCATTCTCAGGCAGGCTACACAGAGCATGTGGCAAGCCAAAAGGGGTCCCAGGACATCAGGCTGTGGCTCCTACCCCAGGCCAGTACCTCTCCTATCTCATGTTTCAAAGACAAAAATCTGGTCAGGCTCGCTTGTAATTCCAGCAGCTTGGGAGGCTGAGGCAGGAGGATCACGAGTTCAAAGCCAGCCTCAGCGATTTAACAAGGCCCTAAGCAATTCAGTGAAACCCTGTCTCTTCAATAAATATCAAAAGGGGGGGTGCTGGGGAATGTGACTCAGTGGTCAAGCACCCCTGGGTTCACTCCCTGCTACCAAAACAAACAAACAGAAATCAGGGTTATGACCAGACTCATTCTCACATAGCCCACCCCTACCAAGGTCTGCCTTGAGATGAGGCCCCACATGGCTGGGCACCAAATCGGGAGGTCACGAGCCACTTGTAGGTTCAAACAGGAACTCCTTTATTGCCCGAACTCCACCGGCACTCCACGCACACTCCCTGGGAACTCTCTCCACCCTCAACAAGGCTCCACAAGAACTCAAAAGTAGCAGGAGCTGTCCTATTGCCGGACAGCAGGGGTCTATATACAACTGAATACACAGCCTGTTTCAATCCAGCATCATCCAGTCACAGCAATTATACACAGCTTAACTCATCCTCTCAACCTCTCATCATCCACTCAACCTCTCTCTCATCATCCTCTCAACCACTCCTTCTGGCAAAATGCCATGTGCCATCCCTACTCGCTGTGGCTCTCAACACCCACCCCTACCCCAAGTGAAATAGAGGGGAGCTTAGCCACCCCCTCAGAGGGGAGGGAGTCTGGCTGGACCACCAGGACCCTGTACCTTTAGAGCTTGGGTAAAGAGACAACGTCTGACCTCACAGGCCTTGGGGACCATCTGTGGACTCTTGACTCACTGTGATAACCAGAAAGTAACATTACTGGTCAGATGCCAAGGAGCTGATCTGAGCAGTGAGCTTTCTCTCTTTATCAAAGCAGGAGGGGTGGAGACCTAGAAGATCCTCTCCTTGGACTTCAGGGATTTGGTGACCTACAAGCATCCTGGGGACACTGGTATTTAAGGGCCAGCTTTCTTCCCACGTATAGCTTCAAAGGGCCCCATCTCCAAGGCCAGGTGAACAGGATGCAGACACCCAACCTGTGGGTCTGAAAATGCTTCCTGTGGAGAGGATAGTGCAGAGAGGGACACTTCATACTATCAAAGTTGTCCTGATCTCTCAGGACCTATGCAGAGCACAGCAATGCTCCCTAGTCCTGCCCCAGTCAGTCTAGCACCAAGGAGCTAAATCTCGCTGCCTCCAACCCACCCTCTGGTGCCAGCTCTATGTCACATCTGCTCCCAGTTTCCACACAGTGCCTGTCCATCATTAGCAGAACTCTCAATGAAATCACCCCTTTCAAATTAGGGTTAGAGCCTGTGAGACCACAGTTGTGGGCACTCAGCTGGCCCTGATAGGAGGGCTACTGTGGAGGAAGGTACTCCCTCCTTCCAGTCAGATACTGGTAGGCAGCCTGCTGGGCATCCAATGACTGGACGTACAGAGGTCTGGCTGGACCTCCTGCGGATGTCTCAGGAGGGCTTGCTAGTGTCCTGATGAGATATATTTTTTCTTTTTTTAAAAAATTAATCTCAACAAGACCGCTTTCACCCAGGCCCCTCTGGGTCGTGTAGCAGATTTATTATAGCCTTAGTCACTCTGGATTGCTCACAGTTGTTAAAGAAATGTGGCACTAGTTAACCTATCCAGAAAGTATATCAGACTGCCAAACATTTTGCATATTAAAATCAGATCCCGCTAACTCCAAGCATTGGACTGAATTTCCTATTCTCTACAGCCAACAGGCCATTTTAACAAAAACTCTGCACACTGCACAAGCATGAAATGCTGAATGTTCAACCACAAAGATCTTCTTTTCATGTCCCAAAGACACCCCTGGCATGCTGCAGGCCAGGCTCTGTAGGCTATGTGTGGGTCCATCCTAAGGGGTCTAGTAGGTCTGGGTACCCCACAGCCATCTTCAATCCACAGTACCAACTGCCCATGCCCTGCCTATGGGGGAGACCAGAAAAGGCAAAGTTACTGAAAATGTTTCCGAATTATTTCCCACGTTAGGTAAATGCTCTACCACTAAGCCACACCAAGGTCTTTTTGTTTTCTCTATCTTATTTTTTTGGCACCAGGATTGAACCCAGCAGTACCTAACCGCGAAGTCACATCCCCAGCCCCTTTTTATATCTTATTTAGAGATTTCTCCCTGAGGTGCTTAAGGTCTCGCTAAGTTGATGAGGCTGGTTTTGAACTTGAAATCCTCCTACCTCAGTCTCCCGTGATGCTGGGATTACAGGTGTGCATGTGCCACCATGCCTAGCTCCTTTTTGCAGGGTCTCAAGGAGTTGCCTAGGCTGGCCTTGAATTGGAGACCCTCCTGCTTCAGTCTTTGGAGTAGCTAGAAGGCAGCAGTACATGCCTGTACCTGTCTCACAGATTTTTCTTGGTATCAGGAATTGAACCTAGGTGCTCAACCACCCAGCCTTTTGTTTTGAGAGGATCTCACTAAGTTGCTTAGGGCCTAAGTGGCTGAGATTGAACTTGCAATCTTCCTGCTTCAGCCTTCTGATTTGCTGGGATTATAAACATGCATTACCAAGCCTGGCTTTGGGAGTCATTTAAATACAATCAATCAGTGATTTCTTTCTTGCATGTGCCACCACACCCAGCCAATCAATGATTTATTTCTTAAGATACATTTCACGTATCTGATTAAGTCAGAATGCATTAACTCCTGGATGATGGGATTTCTTTTCAACCAGGGAAGATATAAAAATTTGAGTTAGGCTTGGTGGCACATGCCTATAATTCCAGTGACATGGGAGGCTGAAGTAGGAGAGTCACCAACTTTGAGGACAATCTTGGCAACTCAGTGAGACCCTGTCTCTAAATAAAATACAGAATAGGGCTGGGGATGTGGCTCAGTAGTCAAGTGCCCTTGAGTTAAATGGCTGGAAGAAAAAAAAAAGGACTAGGGATGTAGCTCGCTGATAATGCACCCCTGCATCCAATCCCTAATACCAAAAAACAAACACCCCTGCCCCCAACAACAAAAGGTCACACAGTTTACTTTTAAAGACTTAAGCATGAAGGCTGGGGATGTAGTTTAAAGGTGGAGTGCCTGCATAACAGGTCTAAGGCCTGGGTTCCAGTCCCAGTACCACCATGAAATTTTTTTTTCTTTTTTAAGGTATGACCAGCTCAGTAGTGCATACCTGTAATCACAGGGATTTGGGAGGCTGAGGAAGGAGAATCATAAGCTGGAGGCCTGCCTTAGCAACTTAGTGAGACCCTGTCTCAAAAAATAAAAAGGGCCGGGGCTGTAGCTCAGTGCTAAAGAGTCCCTGGGTTCAATCCCCAGTACTGAAAAAATAAAATACTTCCTTTTTCTGGGGGAAGTACTGGGGTTGGAACCCAGGGTCTCTCTCTCTCGCACATGCTAGACAAGTGCTCTACTACCAAGCAACATCTCCAGCCCAAAGGTGTCCTTCTTTGTTTCACTGTTTGAGAATTTTCAAACAAAATGTCTAAAACATATCTTTCTTGGTACTACACATGCTCTGCTGGTCTCCAATTCCTGGGCTCAAGCGATCCTCGTATCTCAGACTCAGTAAGGCCCACAGGTAGGAACCATACCGGCTTTTGACCGGATTTTTTTCGGGGTGGGGTGTGGGGGGATGGTGTTCCAGGGATCGAACTCAGGGGCACTCGACCACTCAGCCACATCACAGCCCTGTGTTCTATTTTATTTAGAGACAGGGTCTCACTGGGTTGCTTAGCGCCACACTTTTGCTGAGGCTGGCTTTGAAGTCGCGGTCCTCCTGCCTCGGCCTCCCAAGCCGCTGGCATTGCAGGCGTGGCCTCGGCGCCGGGTTGGCAGATCTCCGCAGGAACGGGATCCCAACCTGCCCGGCTCTTTTCTGGAAAGGAGACGAAAGCCAGGGGTTTCGAGGCCGGGATGGGTCAGTAAGAGGTGGGCGCGCAGGAGACACTTACAGTCTGGACAGCAGCCATTGAACGCCATCCTGCAGATCCCACAGTTCTCGTCGTTGGCCACCCAGAGCCAGGTGGCCACGCCGTTCCAGCACTTGATCTTCACCTTCATGGCGGCGGGGCCTGCGGGCAGGGCAGAGGGTTACCGGCTAACGTTATTCTGCGCAGCTGCAGCGTGTGGGCAGCGAGGCGGGCGCGGCGCCCCACGGCCGGGGCTCGGCGCTCGGCGCAGCGCCTGGGGGCCGCGTTCGGGCGCCACGTCCGCGGAGGCTCACGCCCGCCGGGCGCAGGAGCCGCAGGCCGCTCTGCTCGCCGGGCTGTGGTCCGACCTGCGCCCGCCACAGGGCGCACTGGTTCTCAGGGAGTCGCCACGACGCCGCGCGGAGTCTCCAGCGGAAGTGAGCGGGGAGACGGGGTGGCGGCTCTCCCGCAGGCCCGAGGGAGGCGGGCTGGGGGCCTGGCCCACGCCGTTCGTCGCCCGAGGGCAGCTCTCCCGGACCCGCGCGTCCGCCTCCCCACCCTCGGGCAGAGAGGGGCGCCAAGCCCCGCCCACCCTGGGCCCTCGCACCTACGCCGCCTAATCACGCGCCGCCCCGCCCTTCCGTTGGCGGCGCCGGCGTCCGCGCGGGAAGGTATAAAAACGACCGCACCGCGTCCGGCGCCTTCAGAGCTGCGCTCGCCGAGCCCCGCTCCCAGTGCGCACGCGTCTTCCCACCCCGCGCGCGCCGCAGCCAATCGCCTGCCGCTCCGGGGTCGCAGCGCCGGAAGGCCGCGCGCGGCGCCGGAAGTGACGCGCCAGCGTGCTGACGCGCGGGCTCGAGCTGAGGCCCGATTCCGCGCCCGCCATGGCCGACAAAATGGACATGTCTCTGGACGACATCATTAAGCTGAACCGGAGCCAGCGAGGCGGCCGCGGCGGGGGCCGGGGCCGCGGCAGGGCCGGCTCCCAGGGCGGCCGTGGAGGCGGGGCGCAGGCCGCCGCGCGGGTGAATCGAGGCGGCGGACTCATGCGGAACCGGCCGGCCATCGCCCGCGGCGCTGCGGGCGGTGGCGGCAGGAACCGGCCGGCGCCCTACAGCAGGGTGAGTGCGGGGCCGCGCGGGCGCGAGCGGGCGGCCCGGCAGGCGCGGGCACCGTCCGCGGAGCGGTGGGCGGGGACGAGGTCGCGCCGCGAGGCCCGGCCCCGAGGCGGGGGTTCTTCCGCCGCTTTGTGCGATCCCGCCGGGCCCTCGTGGCGGCGGCGGCGGGAAGGCGAGCGAGCGGTCCCGCGGGCTGGCGCGGGAGGGCCGGCTGGCGGAGCGGGCCAGGGGCCCGCGGCGAGGCTCACGGGCTGTTCCGCTTGCGCTTTCCCTTCAGCCGAAGCAGCTTCCCGACAAGTGGCAGCACGACCTGTTCGACAGCGGCTTCGGGGGCGGTGCCGGCGTGGAGACGGGGGGCAAGCTGCTGGTGTCCAACCTGGACTTCGGAGTGTCAGACGCCGACATCCAGGTAGGAGCCCGCCGCTCGCGGTCTTGTCAGCAGCACGGTCCCCGGGCCCGTCCCTGGGGGACGAGGCTTGTTCCCTTTTTGATCGGACCTCAAAGTCATTTAAAGTGGTCTGGGACCGGGACGTGGCCCGTGGCGGCGTGCTCGCCGGCGTGTGCAGGACCCCACTGCAGTCCCCAGCACTGCGGAACGAATAGGTGGCTCCGTGTTTTTTTCTGCTCAAGAGGCAGTGTTGGTGATGGCTGGGGCAGGGTGCCGGGCCCCCGGAGCCCGACCGTGTGACCTTGCCATGGGGACGGAGCAAGGCCAGTGAGCACTCACAGTGTCTCAACACTTTTTTTAAGGTGGTTTCTGGCATCCACTGGAAACCGCTTTTGGTGAACTCCACTTCCCTGCTGTGTGCCTGCCGCCGGAGCAGCCCCACACTCTGGGTTCCCTCTCCAACTCCCAGCCTGCCTGAGGTCAGGGCAGTTTCCATGGCGTGCTTGACCTCAGTCTTTGAGGCAGGCTTGAGTAGGAGGAGAGGGAAAGGTGAGCAGCCAGAATCTGCCTTTGGGGGGGGGGGCTGGGGTCAGGGCTCCAGAGGCAGTGGGCCCTTTGAGCCGGCCTGGTCTATTGGACAGCTTCCCTTGCTCTTGGCCTTTTCTGTTTTGTAAAACAGCCCTTGAGTGTATTTTAAGTTTTCCATCGTTGAAAAAGAGAGTGCCTTAGTCTTTGTACCAGGGAGCGTTGCAACTTGCTTTATCTGCATGGTGGTACAAATGTCAGGTCCCCCGATGGGCAGGAGATTTCCTGACTCAGGTGCTCTTAAAAGTTGCTGTTTCTCCTGGCCCATCCCTTCCCTCAGATCCTGTTACCTCTGCCCCATCCTCTTTGTAGATGGCTGCCAGGGATGTACCCCAAGCATTCATACTTGCAGCGACTGACCCTGGGCCAGTAGAGGAACACAGTGCAGCTGCCTTGTCAACACATGCTCTTTCTGACTCCTAGGAACTCTTTGCTGAATTTGGAACGCTGAAGAAGGCGGCTGTGCACTATGATCGCTCTGGCCGCAGTTTAGGGACAGCAGATGTGCACTTTGAACGGAAAGCAGATGCCCTGAAGGCTATGAAACAGTACAATGGTGTCCCTTTGGATGGTGAGTCTGGGGCTGGGCCCAGGATGCCTGTGGGGCTCGTGGAGTTTGGGGCTGGCACCTGTCCCTGTAGGAATATGGGTTGCCCCTCTGGCTGAGGACACTTTGCATTTGCCCCTTTGTCTCTCTCTTCCATTCTGCCACCTCTCATGCTGCCCCACACATCTGGACCAACCTCTTGTGAACCCCCATCCAGCAAGCTACATCCCTCCCCTCCTTCAGCTCCTTCCGGAAGATTCACTTCTGTGAAGCCTTCTCAGAACCGCCATAGTACACCTGAGTGCGGGGCTGTAGTCGTAAAGACAAAGGTACCTGTTCTTCTTCCGTCAGGTCACCCACACCTGTCCACCCATGAGCACCCTGGACATCTGAGCAAACAGCCCACCTAGCCTGGACTGAGAAGGAGTGAGGAGGTGTTGGTGGGGTTGTTGTTGTTGCCAATTTGTTGTTCTCCCACCAGACTCTCCAGGCCATTTCCCTTGTTGGGGGCATTGGAGACGCACAAAGGCCCTTTCCAGAGCTTGCATGGAGACCAGGGTATGGTGCCCCCTGGGCTGGCTTCAGAGCCTCTGGAGTGAGCCTTCTTATGTTCTTTGCCACAGGCCGCCCCATGAACATCCAGCTTGTCACATCACAGATTGACACACAGCGGAGACCTGTACAGAGGTGAGTTCCATGGTCTCTGGGGTCTGTGGAGATCAGCTTTGTTGTGTGGTCATGTTCCCCTCAAGGCTTTCCAGCTCGGTCATTGAGTTCTCTTTCCTCGCCAGCATAAACAGAGGTGGTATGACTAGAAACCGTGGCTCTGGAGGCTTTGGTGGTGGTGGCACCAGGAGAGGAACCCGTGGAGGTAGCCGGGGAAGAGGCAGAGGTACCGGCAGGAACTCAAAGCAGCAGCTCTCTGCAGAAGAGCTGGACGCGCAGCTGGACGCCTATAATGCAAGGGTGAGTCCCAGCAGGCCACCAAGGCCACAGTGGGGGAGTGAGTCCTTTGGGGCTAGCAAAGCTAGGAATGGTTTGAGGCCAGGGCCTCCTGAGTGAACCTCCTCCCTCTGTTTCAGATGGACACCAGTTAAACAGCCGGGCAAACCGTGTGTGGAACAGGACCCAGACGTCTCATCCCTGCTCCCTGGTGGGAGGGGGTGCTGGGCTGTGCAGCCAATGACGGATTTGTTTCTTTTATGTTTTAAAATAGGATTTAAAAACTCATGTAAAGGTTTTTTCTTTTCTTTTTTTTTTTTTTAAATTCTGAAACAGACCTGTTTTGTACCAAGTTATTTTTGGGATAAATTTTACTGGTTGCTGTTGTGGAGAAGGTGACGTTTTTCACCTTTGCCATAATAAAATAGAAACGTGTGTAGACCTGGAAGTGTCTGGTCCATCCCGCTGCTACAGCCCTTGCCTGGCAGCGCTGGGTGTCTGCCCTGTGGGAGGGGAGAGTAGAGCCATCTGTGGCACCTGGCATGGGGTTGGGACTATGCTATGAAGGTGGTGGCTGCCACTCTCCTGTCCCCTTCCCCCCTTTCCTAACTCTTTACTCTCTGATTCAGTAGGTGGGAGGACACCAGAGGCGCAGTGGCCCCTTCCCTAGAGCTGCCTGTTCTCTCTGCCTGTGCCACAAGGTCAAGGGTGGGTGGGTCATCTGTGCAGTGTCTAGAGGTCTCCCATGACAGGCTGTTGGGCTATCCTTTCCCTTCTCTGCACTGTATCGGGAAACTTGGGCTCTGAGGTTCTGATTCTTCTGTGTGGTTCCAACTCTTCATAAATAGGACGTACATTTTCCCCTTAATTTTGTACAGTTGTGCAATCAAATCTAGGGGTGTTTGAGTCCTTCTCGTACAGTAGCTTGGTGTGTGCATAGGTCAGGTCCTGTGTACACTTTCCCATAGACTTCTAAGTTGTCTCTGGCTCCTTATGCTTGATGCAAGGCACATGTTCTGTTATTGCCTGTTGTCCTGTAGTGGTAGGGAAGGGTTCTGTGTGTCCCAGCACACCCAGTCTTCCTGGATGTCTGCATCCTCGGTTGGCTGACCAGGACATTGGAGAGCTGGCTGTATTTGATAGTGATAAAGTAGGTAGTGGAAGTGAAGTTGCCTGCCAGAGGGGGCAGGGCAACAGGGACAACTTGATGTCAAGTTAGTTGGTAATACTGTTTTGAGAATGGGTTGGACATGGAGATAAGAGCTTTAGATCTTACCCTGCTGGGAGGACCCTGCTGGTGTGTGAGTATTGTGGAGACTGAGGCTGGAGAGGGAATTCATTCAGGGGAACTGACGGTGCTCTCTGCAGACAGTAGGTTCCACTGGGCACATGCTCCAGACCAGCTCTGCTTCCGAGTTTGGTCTGACTCGAGTCATGCAGGAGAGAGTGTGTCAGTTACAGTGACCCTACATAAAAATCAGTGGCTGCCATCTGAACAGCCTTTCCCTGTGCCAGGAAGGGCCACTACTATTAACAAACAAGGTGACTCATTCTGGCTCTCTGAGGCAGCTTGTCCAGTAGGGGAAAGGACTGCTGCATGTGACTCTAGTTGCCAGAGCAGAGGAGTCGATGAGAGAGGCAAGGCAGTCCATGCAGTGGGACGGAGGCTGTCCCTGAGAAGGTGGCCTCGACTGGTCCTGAGTGTTGGAGCCATACCCACTGCCTAGCAAGCAGAGGAAGCACTTGGTAGGTGTACCTCACAGGGAGGAGCGGGGAGAGTTAGGGGCTGTGACCTTCTTGGGAGGAAGGAACACCAGAATGATGTGTTGTGAGGTGCAGTAGGTAGGTGTCAACGGGGAGAAGGCCCCAGGAAGGAGCAGGCTGAAGGTGGCAGTCACGGATTGGCTATGTCACACACGTGGGAGGTGGGGCAGAGGCACCCAGGTGTCTTGTATGAGAATGCTACTTTGAGTTGGACATCTTTGGTTTGGTAGCTGGCAAGTGGAGGTGGCTCAGAGGAAGGCATTGGAAGAGATGGAAATGGGGTCACATCACAGGAGCAGTGGCTAATGTCTGCCGTGGGGACAGTGGAATGCGGGTGGCAAGCCTGGCCATTTGTAATTAGTGTTGCTAGTGTGGCCAATCTGGAGGCCACCTGGCTTCCTGTAAGTGATGAGCAAAAGAGCTGGGTCACCTACTTTCTGAAGTAGACCTTTGTTCCCAGTGGGCACCACAGGGAAGACCTCATTTGTCCTCTGAGCCATTTAGTCTGGATATTTTTCAGGGAAGAAGATAGAGGCTCTTCTGTGGAATGCACATGCTGTAGTTCAGATCCTCTGGAGGCTGGTGCCTCAGTTTCCTGCCTAGAGAGGGGGGAGGAAACCACTGACCCCAAGAGTGTTTGAGGAAAGGATGACTTGAAACTTGATGTTCTGCAGGTTTTTCTCCTTTATGCTCCTCCCTCAAACCATGAGCTGCAGATGTTTGGTTGGCTGCCAGAGCCCTTCAGGTGCCTGGGGCGACCCAGTTCCTTTTGTAGCCCTGTGGTCTGCATGAGAAACTAGAGTGATTGGCTCAAAGGAGGGCACGTGACTCAGGAAGGGCAAGAGGGGGGCTGAGCTATCAGATGTGCTGAAGGAAGGAAAGGTCAGCAATGGGGAGAAGCAGCAAGTCCAGGTTTCAGAGCTCTTCCCAGGTTAGCTCACAGCACCCAGTGCTGACGTCAGCTCCATGCATGGGGAGGTGGCTCTCTGTTGGAAGCAGGAGGAGTGGAGCAAAGGCCTGCCAGATCCACGCATTGAGGAGGAGTCCTCCCTTTTTTCCAATCCTATTAGACCTAACCTGACCTCAGGCGCTGGGTTCAGTGATTCAGTGGTTTGGTTGCTATATGCAGACACCATTGTAATAATTTGTCTTGCTGTTTATACTTTGCAATGGGGTCATCTTGTAAGTTAGCAAGTTTTGTTCTAGCTTTCAGCAAACTGATGGTATAAGTAGGAAACAAAACACAGTAATGATAGGTATGATGGTGACAGAAGAAGTAGGGGAGTGGAGGTGCAGAGGTCAAGGTAGACGGAACAGTGTGCTCCGCAGCAAGCCGCACAGCTGTCAGATGTCTGTTGAGGCCCTGGCCTGTGCCTTGTACTGTATTCAATGTTCTATGTAATTTTTTCCTCTTTTCAAGAACTTAAAGAAAATGAAGTTTATTAACTCACCCAACAAAAATGTGTGCACCCGTTGCAGGGATAAAAGCAGTGAACAAAATACGTAATCTCTTAACAGAACTCTAGTACATTCTAGTGGAGAAAAGAGGGGAGAGCTGGGGCTGTAGCTCAGTGGTACAGCACTTGTCTAGCATGTGTGAGGCACTGGGTTCGACTCTTCAGCACCACATATAAACAAGTAAAAAGTTCATCAACATCTAAAAACAATTAAAAATAGGATTGCTGAGCGGGGTGGTACACTCCCATACCCCCAGCAACTTAGTGAGGCCCTAAGCAACTTAGCAAGATCCTGTCTCAAAAAATAAAATGGGCTGGGGATGTGCTCAGTGGTTGAGTGCACTTGGGTTCAATCTGTTACCCTAAAAAAATGATGAAAGGAAGTGGAGTACAGACACAGGGTATCCAGTGAGGCCATGGAGGAAAACCTTGCAGTGTGGAGTTGTGAACGCTTGGACAGTGGAGGTGAAGCTCACTGGCAGAGGCAGAGAATAGCACACACCAGGGAAGGGTAGGAACAGCCCAAGATCCCAGTGTGGGGGCAGTGTGGGTGACCTGAGGCATTAATGTGAGGACACCAGCTAGGGGATGAGCCAGTGAGTGGAGGGCCAGAGTTTCACTCATGTCCAGCAGACCAGGGCCATCTGTGTTAGATGGCACTCCATCACTGAGCTCTGTCCCCAGCCCTGGGAATTGAGCCCACAGATCCATGTACGCCAGGCCAGGGTACTGCCACTGTGCTACACACCAAGTCTTTAAGTTTATTTTGTCGGGGTGGGGGGATTGGGGATTAAACCCAGGAGTTTAACCACTGAGCTACGTTCTCAGCCCTTTTTATTTTGAGAAAGGGCCTTACTAAGTTGCTGAGGCTGGCTATGAATTTGCAATCCTTGAGTTGCTGGGTTTATAGGTGTGCTCCACCATGCCTGGCAATCCTTTTCGTGTCTGGATAAGATACAAGTTATCACAGAAAGACTTTCTTTCCTGGGAAACTTGGAGGATTTCACTTGAGAACACTGTGATGACCTTCATGGGGTTGAACACTTTTGGCATTAATCCATGCAACAAAATAGATTCAAATACTGATTTGTTTACCAGGCCTGGCGGCCTTCACCTGTGGTCCTAGAAACAACTGATGTTCTTGCATGTGATGAATGCCTGTACTCCAGTCTGTTGTGCTGTTAGCTGCTGGTAGGACCTTATAGGCTGAAGGGCATTTGGAAGTTAGGTTTTTGGAAGCATGCCCTTGAAAGGGATATTGAGACCCTGGCCTCTTTCACTTCTTGGCTGCCATCTTAAACTATGCTGCCATACACCCAAACAAGCTGCCAACAGCTCATGGACTGAAACTGGAAGCCAAAATAAACTTTTCTTTGACTACATTGCTTGTCTCAAGTATTTTATCACAGTATCAGAAAGTTCAGTGTTGTTAAATTTAATAGAAATATGTATCTCTTGGGGCTGGGGTTGTGGCTCAGAGGTCGAGTGCTCGCCTATCATGCATGAGGCACCAGGTTCTATCCTCAGTACCACATAAAAATAAAATAAAGATTTTGTGTCCACCTATAACTAAAAAATAAATGTTAAAAAAAAAAATAAGGTGCATGCCTATTAACTACTTGGGAGGCTGAGGCAGGAGGGCCCAAGTTCAAGGCCAACTGAGCAACTTAGCTACACCCCCATCTCAAAAAGGGTTGGGGCTGTGATCTAGCATCTCTCTTCAATCCTTCTGTTAATGTCAGTTTGTTTATTTAACTGAATGTTTGAAAAGCTACTGTGTAATTTTGGTGTTTGTATTCGTTGAAAAGAATTCCTGTATAACTCTACCTAGACTCCCCTGATGATGATTTGCTGCAGTTTGTTCTCCATGTTTTCTGAGTGAATCGAGAGAAGAATGTAGACAGGAAACTTTATCCCAAAATCCTTCTGTGAGATTTATTTAAATACTAGGGATTGATCCCAGGGGTGCTTTACCACTGAGCCCTTTTTATTTTTCACTCTGAGACAGGGCCTTGCTAAGTTCCTCAGGCTGGCCTGGAACCTGTGGTCCTCCCGCCTCAGCCTACTGAGTCACTAGGATTATAGGTATGTGCCTTTATGCCTGGCTCCATAAGTATCTTGAGATATTTAGGTGAATATGTTTTTCTTCATTTTTTCCCCACTAATTTTAGCATCTGTTGGATCTCGGAAGCAACTGTCACGGCTTTTTATATTTTCCACATCCTTTGACACTTACTAATTGGAATTCTTGCATAAGCGGCAGCACTCCTTCTCCAGTGTTTATTTAGGTGGTTGTCAGGTCAGGATGGACGCCGGTGCTCCAGTGACTTTCTCTGGGCAGGAGTGCTCTTTGAGGTGGCCTGTGCCATTCGGACATGCTCATTGCCTTCACTAAGCACTTCAGACGTCTTGAGAAACCCCACACCTGAAGTCACAACTTCTCCAGAGAGCCCTGGTGCTTTCCCATGGAGACTGGCATTTATCAACCAGGATTTCAGCACTGGCCGTGTTTGCTACTTCTGGCCCTCAGGGCACAGCACAAGAAGTGTGTGCTAAAACACACCTACCTACTGCTGGATTGATTTCTGTGGATATCTAGCTGGATGTAGACATTTTTGGAAAGCGACGAGTTCCTACAGGTGTCTGACCACCCCAGTGCCACAGGGCACTCCTGCCCTGCCCTTTTCTTATCTGTATTTTCTCCCTGTGACGGAGAAGCCTGGCTCTTGGTGCACGCCATTTACTTACACAATTTCAGTTTCTGGTGTGCCCAAACCCCTGTGAGGGGCACTTTCAACCACAGTATTGCCAGGTTAGCGCTCCTGCGTTTGGCCTCATGGGGTCCAAAGTACTGCTGTCCAGTGTAACCTAGGTGAGTGCTTCTCGCCCGCCAGCTGCCTGTGGTTTGTACAGTGAGGCGTGTCTGTCGTGGTTCATATGTAATCACCTGAAATCCCAGAGACTTGTGGAGGTTGAGGCAGTTCCAGGACAGCTGGGCAATGTAGCAAGACACTCTCTCTAAAGAAAAAGGGACTGGGGATGTGGCTCAAGCAGTAGCGTGCTCTCCTGGCATGTGTGTGGCCCAGGTTCGATCCTCAGCACCACATACAAACAAGGATGTTGTGTCCGCTGAAAACTAAAAAATAAATATTAAAAATTCTCTCTCTCCTCTCTTTAAAAAAGAAAAAACAAAAAGAAAAAGGGACTGGGGATGTAGCTCAGCAAGGGCTTGTTTAGGGCCTGGTTTCAGTCCTCAGTACTGAAGAAGGGTAGTGCTTTTATCTAAATCACATGCCAAGTTCAATTGCTTAGGCTGGTCTTGAACTTGCAGTCTTCCTGCCTTAGCCTCCTTGTTACTGGGGTTTAGTGGTGTGTGTCACTGAGCTCTGTTTTCATATCCATTACTTAGTTCTTTTTCTAGTACTGGGGATTGAAGCTAAGGCTTCATATAATGCAAACAAATGCTCTACCACTCAGCCATTCAGCCCTATTCCTTGTTGACTTTTTTTTTTTTTAGTTGTAGATGGACACAGTACCTTTTTTTTCATTTATTCATTTTAATGTGGTGCCAAGGATTGAACCCAGTGCCTCACTGTGCTAGATGAGTGCTCTGTCACATAACCCCAGATCCTCCTTGTTAACAATATTTTTAAATTTTTATTTATTTATGAGTTCTAATCAGCTATACATGACAATAGAAAGCTCTTTGATTCATTGTACACAAATGGAGCAGAATTTTTCGTTTCTCTGGTTGTGCATGAAGTAGAGTCACACTGTGCGGTCACACGTGTCCAGGGTAATGATGTCCATCTCATTCCACTGTCTTTTCCTTTGCCCACCCCCAACATTTTTTTAAATATATATTTTTTTAGTTGTAGATGGATACGATACTTTTATTATATTTTTAATGTGGTGCAGAGGATCAAACACATTGCCTCACATGCAAGGCAAGCAGTCTACCACTGAGCTACAACTCCAGCCCCCTTGTTTTTTTGTTTTTTTTTTTTAATAAAGAGAATTTTTTTTTATTATTTATTTTTCAGTTTTCGACGGACACAACATCTTTGTTGGTATGTGGTGCTGAGGATCGAACCCGGGCCACACGCATGCCAGTAGAGTACGCTACCGCTTGAGCCACATCCCCAGCCCCAGCCCCCTTGTTTTTAACATTTTTTATACAAAAATGAGGTGGTGGACTTACCTAGTGTGCCCAAGGTTCTGGGTTTGATCCCCAATGCCACAAATAGGTAAATAAAAGAAAATCTCTAGTTCCCCATGATGCTTCTAACTCTCCAGATAACACACATTCTGCTCTGAGAATGTTTCTTTTTTTGTTTGTACAGTACTGGGGATTGAACCCAGGGGTACTTTACCACTGAGCTACATCCCAGCCCTTTTTATTTTGCCCAGGCTGACTTCAGACTTGCCATCTTTCTGTCTCAACCTCCAGGGCCCCTGGGATAACAAGTGTGTACCACCATGCCCATCTCATCTTTCACTTGGTTGTAAAACTCTTTGCTAAAACATGACTTGTCCTTTTTTTTTTTTTTTTGCACTAGGAATTGAACCCAGTGCTGCTTAACCACTGAACCACATCCCCAGCCCATGTTTTATTTTTTGAGACAGGGTCTCAGTTGCTGAGGCTGGCTTTGTACTTGTGATCCTCCTGCCTCAGCCTCCCAAGCTGCTCAGATTACAGGCATGGGCCACCACTGCTATCACAGTTTTCTGTGGAACAGAGGTCTCTGCCTGTGAAGAGACCTCCTCAACCCTAGGATAGCAAAACAAAAATACTGCAGTAAACATTTGTTTTAAAATATTTTTTTTAGTTGTAGATGGACACACAATATCTTTATTAATTTATTTTTTATGTGGTGCTGAGGCTTGAACCCATTGCCTCGCACCTGCAAGGCAAGTGCTCTACCACTGAGCCACATCCCTAGCCCTAGATCTGAGCTATTTGGAAGGCTGAGGCAGAAAGATTGCAAGTTGCAGTAAACATTCTTGATGAAACCGTTCTTTTCCTCCAAGGCCATTCCCTCAGGATGCATCCCTGAAGGGGGACATCACTGAGCTAGCCAGACATGCCCAGGTGTGGTGTGAATCCCACTGCCTGGTTGAGAGCAGCAGCTCCTGTTTTCTGCACTCAATCTCTCTCCCTTCTTCAAAACCAGCAACACCCCTTACAAGGAAACACCATGCCAAGTGAGGGTCTCAACTCAAGGCTGCAGACACCGCCAGCAGACTGATCCTCACACATTAGGAGGAGCAAAAGGGGGCCTTAGTGCTTGGAACCTGTCTTCCCAGAACTTCAGTGTTGGATTCACAGCTCCCCAGGTGGGAGTACTTCTAGGTGGGGCCTTTGGGAGTAAGTGAATCCTTGCCTTGGGGAAGGAAGCAGTCTGTACCTGACACCAAACCTGCCAGTGCCTGATCTCCACTTCCAGCCTGCAGATCCTGGAGAATTAAGTAAATGTCTGTTGTCTGTAAGCTACTCAGTCTCAGTCCTGTTCAGTAAGGCAGGACTGAGCCTCCTCATCAGGAGACATCGCAGCCAACTGCACTGCAGTTTATGGCTCTCAGCGCTGGGGATCAAATCCAGGGTTTTGTGTATGCAAGTGTTCTACCACTAAGCTAAATCCCCAGCCCTAGAATCTTAGAAATTCTGGGCTGGGGTTGTGGCTCAGTGGTAACCGCTTGCCTGGCGTGCATGAGGCACTGGGTTCAATCCCCAACACAGGCCAGCATGATGTTGCACACCTGTAATCCCAGCAGCTCAGGAGGCAAGTTCAAGGGCAGCCTCAGCAATTTAGCAAGACCCTGAGCAATTTAGCCAGACTCAAAATAAAAAGGGTTGGAGGCAGGGAAGGCATGGGGCTGTAGCTCAGTGGCAGAGCATTTGCCTAACACATGTGAAGCACTGGGTTCCATCCTCAGCACCCCATAAAAATAAATAAAGGGGCTGGGGCTGTAGCTCAGTGGCAGAATGCTTGCCTGGCATGTGTCAGATACTGGGTTTGATTCTCAGCACCAAATAAAAATAAACAAAGGCATTGTATCTACAACTACAAAAAATTTTTTGATTTTTTTTTTTAGTTGTAGTTGGTATCACAATACCTTTATTTATTTTTATGTAATGCTGAGGATCGAACCCAGCACCTTGCGCATGCTAGGCAAGTGCTCTACCGCTGAGCCACAATTCCAGCCCTACAACTATAAAAATTTTTTAAAAAATAAAAATATAAAAGGGGGTGGGGGCTGGGGAAGTGACTCAGTGGTAGACCACCCATGGGTTTTTTTTTTTTTTTTTTAATTTTTTTTTAATATTTATTTTTTTAGTTCTCGGCGGACACAACATCTTTGTTGGTATGTGGTGCTGAGGATCGAACCCAGGCCGCACGCATGCCAGGCGAGCGCGCTACCGCTTGAGCCACATCCCCAGCCCCCCACCCATGGGTTTAATTCCAGTTCCAAGAAGAAAAAAAGAGCCTGAAAAAAAATGAGGCTGTCTCAGTGGTGGAGCGCTTGTCTAGTGGCATGCGAGAGGCATGGGGTTTAATCCTCAGCACCACATAAAAGTAAACAAAATAAAGGCATTCTGTCCATTTACAACTACAAAAATAAAAAACAAATGAACTAAAAATAAACAAGAAAGAAATAGTGTCTGGCACACAAGCTAAATCTGAGCTATTTGGAAGGCTGAGGCAGGAAGATTCCAAGTTGAAGGCCAGCCTGGGCAATTTAGCCTGTCTCAAAAAAAAAAAAAAAGACTAGGTATGTAGCTCAGTGTTACACTTCCCATGGGTTCAATCTCCAATACCAAAGAAAGAAGAAAAGGGAAAAGAAAAAGAGTAGAAAAAGATTCACAATACAACCAAGGAAATATTGACCAGACATTTAAGATTTTTGTAAATATTTTTGATCGCTAAACCAGGTACCTGTTCTGTAAAAAACTCCAAACTGGGAGTAATGTGTGTAACCCCAGCTACTTTGTGGCAGAGGCAAGCGGATCCCAGGTGAGGCCAGCCTAGGCAACTTAGAGAGACCCTGCCTCAAAATAAATAAAAAGGGCTGGGGGTGCTGGGGGTGCGGCTCAAGCGGTAGCGGGCTTGCCTGGCATTCGCAGGAGGCTGGATTGGATCCTCAACACCACATAAAATAAATGTTGAGAGCCACAGCCGAGTCAGGATGGAGCCTGGCATTGCCAGAAGGAGTGGTTGGGAGGTGAGGCCAGCGAGCCATTAAGATGATCATAATTAAGTTGTGTATAATTGCTGACTGGAGGATGCTGGATTGAAACAGGCTGTGTATTCAGTTGTATATAGACCCCTGAAGTCAGGCAATAGGGCGGCTCCTGCTGCCTCCAGCGCGGGCTACTTTTGGGAGCCCAGAGAGAGCTGAGAGTTTCCCCGGTCCGCATGGAGTGCCTTGTGGACCCTGTTTGAACCTAAAAGGGGCTCCTGACCTCCCGATTTGGTGCCCAGCCAGACTGCGGCAAATAAAGATGTCGTGTCCACCGAAAACTAAAAAATAAATTATTTTTTTAAAAAAAGGCTGGGGTGGGCCGGGGCTGAGCGGTAGAGCACTTGCCTAGCATGTGCGGGCGCTGGGTGTATCTGGGGTATATCTCAGGGGTAACGCACTCAAGTACTTAAAAAAAAAAAAAAACAGAATCCCCGCTATTTGGAATGGTTTGTCACAGAGCAGCAGACACCTGAAACAGGCGAAGATCGACCTTCTCCTTAGGAATAAAAATGCAGGCTGAGGCAGGAGGATCGCCAGTCCAAAGCCAGCCTCAGCAAGGGCGAGGCGCTTAGCCACTCAGGGAGACCCTGTCCCGGGGATGGAGCTCTGAGGCTGAGTGGCCCCGAGCTCCATCCCCGGACCCGCGCCTCAAAAGAAAAACACTGATGACATTCACAGGTGGACAGCGCCGCGCTTCCAGGCTGCCGCACAGCGGCAGGCCTGTGGCCAGCAGAGCAGGGCAGGGGCGTCGCCGCTGCCCCGGGCCCACAAGCCCGGGGTGCAGGAGCCAGTCCTTGGGAGGACCGGGTCTCCTGCGAAGGCCACGGTCGGAGACCCGCCGACGGGGCGCCCACAGGCCGCCCTCGGGGACAGACGCGCGCAGAGGCTCGGGGCGGGGAGCGAGGCCTCCCGCGCCAGCGTCCTTTCCGAGCAGACACGCAGTCGCGCGCTGTGGCCGTCGGGGCCCCCTAGGCATGGGCGTCAGGCAGGCCGCGGGGCCGCTGGGAGACCCGAGCCCAGAGGTGCTGCGCGGCCTCCAGGGGCCCGGACCCCGCGACCCGGGAGGCGGAGGCCAGGCAGCTCACCGAGGCCGAGTCTACCATCACAGAAACAGGGCTGGGGTGCGGCTCCGTGACGGAGTGCCCGAGTTCCCGCGGTACCTAAAACGGGAGGGCCGATTCCCTCCAGCTGACCCTAGGTGGGCGTGGGACAGAGGGACAGAGTCGCGGGCACCGCAGCCCAGGCACAGAACGGGCCGAGAATGCGGGCCCTGAGCGCAGGGTGGCGCTCATTCAAGGCGACCCGGGCAGGGCGGGAAAGTGCTGCTCTCCACCGACACCGCCCACGCGGGACGCGAAGCCGACGCAAGATGGCGGGCGCACAGCCTTCTGCGCACGCGCGCCGGCCCCGCCCGCGGGAGCGGAAGTCGCGTGACCCCGGAAGTAGCCGTCCGGGCGGCGGGAGGCCGACGACGTTCGTCATTTGCTGCGGGAGGGAGCGCTAGCGCGGCGGTCGAGCCTCCGGTGAGTGGCCGGCGGCGCGCGGCGCGGCGAGGGGAGGGGCTGCCTTTGTGCCGCCGCCTGGCCCGCGCAGAGCCTCGCGGGCGGCGGCAGTGCGGCGGCGGCGGCCTCCCGGCGGGCGGGGCGGGCCGGGGGCGCTGCGCAGGCCCCGCATGTGCGGGCGCCTCTCTTCGAGCCGCGGCGCGGAGGCTGGGGTGGGGGCGCCCCCAGGGCTGCACGCCGGGCCTCCGGGGTGGGCGCCTGCCGCCTGCTCCCGACGCCAGGCCGCGCCCCGCCCCGCCCCTCCCCTCCCGGCCCGGATTGCAAGCCCTGCGGAAGCGCGGGCCGCGCCCAGGGATGCTATCGCCTGCGGCCACGTTGGGGCGGCGTCCGGCAGCGCGCTTGCGGGAAGCGGTGGCGTGGGTGGGCTCACGGGCCACCCCGGCCTCGCGAGTCCCCACGGCCCTATATTCCCGCGTTTAGGCCCCTCCCTGGGCCCGAGGAGGGAGGCGCTGGCCGCGCCCGGCGGGCTGCGCCCCGACCCCTCCGTACCACCTCGGAGATTGCCGAGTGGCATTCCGGATGTTCTTAGAGCCCCTGGGGGCTGATCGGTGCCCAGGCCGAAGGAGGCTCGTCTGCGACAGCGCTGTCGCTGCTTGGTTGGCGCCGCCCTAGGCGGCTGCTCCACTTGTCCGAGGGTCTTGAGAAGACCGATCCTGCAGCAGTCCCAAGTTGTAGCCACGAATGGGGACGACCTCGTGCCTCTTGGGGCCTGTGAGATCCGGAGGGCCCGGACATCCGAGCTGTAGCACAGCACATGTCTGCCTGCACGTGGCTCCGACAGGGAGCTTCCCTCTTCAGGGCTCTCAGCCCCAGGGCTCAGTAGGGATCCCTTGGGTGAGGGCCTGGAACTTAGAGGCACAGCAGACAGTAGGGGTTTAGTGTTGGCCCTCCAGTTTGGGTCTGGATTCGGTGCCTCTGCTGGGGAAGGAAAGATGTGCCTTTATCTCCCCGAGGAGCAGGCTGCGTTCCCATTTAGTCTCCTACTTGGAGTGGGGTCCTTTCAGAATGCCCACCCACCCCCCCGAGGCCAGAGGGGCAGGTGGCTGGTGAGTCTGAGGGAGCTGCCCCTGCTATTCAGACTCACCAGCCACCCCTTGTCCTGCTTCCTGCACTCTCAGGCCTGGTACTGTCCAGGCTGTCATAATCCTGCCTACCCACAGGTGTCCCATACCCAATCTAGAGGTGAGCATGGCAGAACAGGAACCCACAGCCGAGCAGCTGGCCCAGATTGCAGCTGAGAATGAGGAAGACGAACACTCAGTGAACTACAAACCCCCGGCCCAGAAGAGCATCCAGGAGATCCAGGAGCTGGACAAGGATGATGAGAGCCTGCGCAAGTACAAGGAAGCCCTGCTGGGCCGCGTGGCTGTCTCTGCTGGTGAGTAGCCCTTTGGAGTAGGGACAGAGTGGGGGCCCATCAGAGCAGCAGCTCTCCTGCGAGGACACCTGTCACTCTGCTTAAGCCTCTGCTCCACTCCACTGCCTGTCTGTCTGCTGAAGGAGGAAGACCTAGTGGGTGGGAGTGGGGCTCCAACTTGCTGTCTTTCCCCAGACCCCAATGTCCCCAACGTCATCGTGACTCGCCTGACCCTGGTGTGTAGCACTGCGCCAGGCCCCCTGGAGCTGGACCTGACAGGTGAGAGGGGGAAGGGGACACTGAGGTCCCTGGGTGGGGCTGGCTGGCACCCTGCTGCTGCCCCTAAAAATAATTTCCTGTAGCACAGGGGCCCTCTGGTGGGACATGGAGGAAGTGCAGCGAGGTGCTATTGGAGGTTTTGCTTTGTGTTGGGGGGAGGAGATGGGAGGGGGTGGGGTGGGGGTGAGGGAGCTGGACAGTCAGCTGAGCCTCTTCCCAACACAGGTGATCTGGAGAGTTTCAAGAAACAGTCCTTTGTGCTGAAGGAGGGTGTGGAATATCGGATAAAAATTTCCTTCAGGGTAAGGCCAGGACTTGGGGAGGCACTGGGGGTGTATGGCTGGAGAACCTGGCTGACCTCACCCTGGGTTCCTACAGGTGAACAGAGAGATCGTGTCAGGCATGAAGTACATCCAGCACACATACAGGAAAGGTGTCAAGAGTGAGTAAGGGGCCAGGTGTGGTGGTGCTCAGCTATAATCTTGGTAACTCAGGAGGCAGGAGCAGGAGGATCACAAGTTTGAGGCCAGCCTCAGAAACTTAGCAAGGCCCTGCCTCAGAATATTTTTAAAAGATCTGGGGGTGTAGCTCAGTGCCCCTGGGATCAATCCCCAAGACTTGGTGGGGCATGTAAGAGTGGGCAGCTGTGGTCTTCCACAGAGGGCCATTGGCACTGGTGACCGTACCCTTTCTTGTGTTCTGCAGTTGACAAAACTGACTACATGGTGGGGAGCTATGGACCCAGGGCAGAGGAGTATGAGTTCCTGACGCCCATGGAGGAAGCACCCAAGGGCATGCTGGCTCGGGGCAGTTACAACATCAAGTCCCGCTTTACAGATGACGACAAGACTGACCATCTGTCATGGGAGTGGAATCTCACCATTAAAAAGGAGTGGAAGGACTGAGCCCCTGCCAGGAGGCAGGCAGGGCAGACGGACAGACGGACGTGTCCCACCCCACTCCCCTCCCCATCCCAAACCAAAGTGCTGACAGGGCCCCTTCCCTGCCACCATCCCACCTGGCCCACAGGAAGCTCCTCAACCCTCCCTCTCCCACCCTCCCGCCTGCAGGCCCTTATGGTCTCTAGTGTCATGTTGCTGCTTCTGCCTGTGCAGGGGTGGGGGGGCATCCAGCCCAGGCTACTGCCCCCTGTGTCTTGCCAGGTTCTTTCTGCCCGTCCTACCCCAGATTCTGGCTTTTAGGGAGTGGAGCACTGTTCAGGTGCTCAGCCCACTTTGTCTCTGCCCAGTTGAACTGGGGTACCTAGTGCAAGCCCCTGCCAGCTGGCCTCTGCCCCACCACTCCCTGGCCACTTCATCCATTGCTGTCAGTCACCGTCTAACCATGATGCCTTAACATGTGGAACGTGTATTGGGGGGCCTTCACTAACTCTTAACTCCCCCTGTCTGCATGAGCATGTGGTCTCCCCTGTCCCTGCCCTGTTTGTGATCTTGGTGACCCGGGGAGGCCTGGGGTGTGCTGCTGCCCAGCCTGCCAGGGCCTAGGAAGCCCCTTCCCCTCTCTGGGCTAGGGTTTGAGGTGATGCCAGCAGCTTGGGGAGGGCCAAATTGCCAAACTCCATGCCTCCAGCCCCATCTGGGAGGCAGGTATGTTCACACCTCTGCCTTCTCTGATCCAGGAGGCATTGCTCAGAGCCCTTGAGGGATAAAGCCAGCGGCAGAGCCTTACTTGTCCCACCTGGGCCCTGTGGCCTGGAACCTTGTGCCTGGCCCGTCAGTATTTATTGCCTCCATTTGTGCCGTCCTCTGGGCTGGCTTGCCTGCTGCCTCTGCCCCGGCTCTCAGTGCCACCATCCTGGGCAGGCCCTCCTTGGACCCAGCCAGGACAAAAGCGGGACCAAGCGCACACAACTGTTGGGAGCTGTCTCCTGTGCCTCCCCTCCCTGTCCCCGTGTGGTGTCTGCCAGGCCCAGGCTTCTACAGGCAGAGGAGCCTGCCCTGCTTCTCTTCCGACCGGGAAATAAACACCCTTGAAGGAGACTGGATTTGCTGCTTGGGGTTGCCTGGGGTTGAGGAGATTGTGATGCTATCAGGGAGGTGAAGCAGAGGCCCCCTCGGGTAACAATCCCTTGTTAGGGGTTGAGGTCCACCATTCCCAACCCTGTGGGGACACAGCTGCTAACTCTGGTGAGAAACAGAATTCCCCTTCTATCACCAAGCACCATAAATCCAGAACCTCTAAGAAAGCTGACTGGTCCGCGGTCTGCCATGTATTTTGCTAACACAGTGGTAGCTTCCCCTCCATTATCCACTGAGGCCCCATGTGTTGTTCACATGGCACACACAGCCCAGGCATCTCAGGAAATGTTCGGTTCTGCTGAAGGGGAACACAAGAACCCCAGAGAGACTGTGTGTGCGCCTGCCAGGTGTGGGTGAGAGGCTGAGGCTGGTGCAGGATGTCACTCCCCCATTGTAGTCAGGGTCCTCTGAGATGGAAGGGCCAAGAGCCTACATGGGATTGAGGGCACCACCACACAGCAGGAGAGCTGCTGAGATACCCTGGAGGTTAACAGGCCTGCAGATTGGGAGCTTCCCACCTGCAGTGATCTCATTCCATGCACCTGTCCTGGACAGATAGGGGCAGACCAACCACCAGTGGCAGGAATCACTTCAGAAACTTCCCTTGGCCTGATGCCAGCTTTGAAACCTGTTCTCTGGGTCTGTGCTGCTCAAGAGAGGCAGATTCTTGCTTAGGCAGCTGCTGCCACAGAGCCATCTGACCCTGCCTCCGTGGACCCACATAAGTGTTGGTGCTGAGCAGTCAGGGATCCTTGCCAGGAGCTTGTTGCCAGTTAGTTCAGGAGATGCCCACTGAGACCCACCTCAGGCTGCTAGCCACCTTGGTCATCCTTGCTAGGCTCATGTGAGAGCCAGAACTGACCTGGAGCTGGCCCTCAGCAGGATGGCCTACCAACAGCAGGGAACTGTAGCAGCTGGCCCAGCCAGAAGGAAAGACCTTACCCAGTCTCAGAATGGGTTCTGGTCCAGCTGAGTTGACAGGAGGGGTGAGGCAGTGCCCTGAGGGTTCACCACCAGGCTGACCATCTAAGCTCAGAAGGAATGGGCGCCTAGGCAGCAGTCTTGGGCACTTGGGCTCACTCCTCTCCAGCTCCTCCTTAAAAGGTTCCATCTCATTGTCAGCAGTTGTTTATTGGGCAAGGACTTCTGAGGCTCACAACAGGCCAAGAGGCTTGATCTTTTTGCTCTGGGATTTTCCAAGCTTGTGAACTCAACAGGTGAACTCAGACCCTGAGTGCCAAGTTGTGCAGGCACATGGCCAACAGCCAAGACTTTGCTCTAGCTCCTGGGGGAGGATAACAAAGCTGCACTTGCAGAAGGTACATGACGTGTCTCTCCAGTCCCAAGTCTAACCTGATCCTCCTGGTCCCACCCTGACCTGTTGTACAGCTTGATGCTGCTCCAAGGCTAGCCTCCCAGCTCCACAACCCATGCCCTCTTCTCACCTCCCTTTATCCACAGGCCCCAGAAATCTCCAAGCTTCCACCTCCTCATCCGCAGACAGGCCCTTCTTCTGTGAAAAGGCCATAACTGGTGCCAGCTGAGGTCAGGATCTGGATGTGACCAAGCAATCGACAGGTACTGATTTACCACCACTGCCCTGCTCTCTCCCGCACGCCTGTCTCAGAATTGGGCACAGAAGCCTAATACAGCAAAAACCTGCAGCCAGCAGCCCTCTAGGTGCCCATGAACTTGCTGGTCACCCCTTTACATATCCAGCAGGATAGCAGGCGCAGGCTAAAGGAAGCAGTGTTCTAAGAACGCTTGCTTTTTTTTTTTTGGTAGCGCTGGGGATCAAAACCAGGGCCTTGTGCATGCAAGTATGTTTGAGGCTGGGAATGTAACTCAGCTTAGTAGCAGAGTGCTTGCCCAGCATGTACAAGGCCCCTAATTCACTCACCAGTAACACACACACACACACACAAGCCAGGGAGGGGGTGTTGAACGTAGCTTTTTTCCCCTCAGTACTAGGAATTAAGCCCAGGAGCACTGACCACTCAGCTACCTCACAACCCTTCTGATTTTATTTTGAGATCAGGTCTCACTAGATTGCCCAGGCTGGCCTGGAACTTGCCATCACCTTCTTCAGGTTCCTAAGTCTCTGGGATTACAGGTGTGCACCACTGTATCCAGAGAGGGTAATATTAATCAAAACATGTTGACTCAGCAGGAAACCATGTTTAACAGGTAACATACTCTGAACATGACACTCCCTGGAAAATGTCCAGAAGCACCTATGATGGCCAGTCACTGCCCCAGGGAAGGCTGACCCCAAGGACACACTCCTTGAAGGCCTGAGCACAGGATGAGTGACCCATCTCATCAGCCCTCTGCTCTGGGCTGAGGCCCACAGGTATTTAGACAGGGTGGCCTATATCCAGGGAAGTTGAATGCACTGTGGATGCCCAGGGGTCTCAGGCCTCCTGCGGGGCTCATAAGAACCAACTTTGCTGTACCTGCTTAAGTTGGAGAAGGCTGATTCAGGAAGGACAAGGTACCAGCAACAGCTAGCTGCCAGGGTAGCCATGGCAGCATGATCACATGGGGGGGAGTGCTGCTGCGTGCCCTGATTTTCACAGAACATCAGCTTAGCCACAGTCACCTAAGCCACAGAACAGCAGCCCTGCCCTCTGCTACTCTGGCTGGGCAGTTCCCCAAACTGAAGTGTGTTCAACTGCCCTTGGCGCGAGCCACAGTAGGCCCAGAGCCAACCTTAGACTCTACCACAGCTACTTTGATCCTTGTCTGATCTGTGCACCTGCAGTGGCCTCTGCTTGCTTCTGGTGATGTAGATGTGCACATTTCTTCTTCATAGTTTATGTTCTGGAACTAAGATGCCTTCAAACCATCACGAGATAATCCACACAACCAGTAAATCCCTTCACTTCCGATCAGTGGACAAAATACTAACCTCCATAGTTAGGAAATCTAAACTCAAGTCTTTTGTCTTGGGCCCCAAATCTTGGTTTGTAAAACAAGTCAAGGCAAGCACAAAAATAGACCAGTTCATTTGATCTGAAGCAGTCATCATCCCACAGAGGCATTATGAAGAGCTGCAATTCAGTGGACAAGCACCTGGTCAATCCTGTTGAATTGGGGCGCGACACTGGTTCATAGTCCGCCAGGCCTGAAATGTCACACCTGGGAAAGACCCATGCTGGCCTCCATCTGGCAATACGGGTTTCGGCTTCCAGAGTCGCAGCAGTTACAGGTATGAGCTACATGAAGGTAGAACTGAGTCTTGAAGGAAAGGAGCTCACACTCCAAGTGGAGTGCCACGCAGGAAAGGTGAGATGCACACTCTCAAGAACAAGTCTCTGGGGGCTGGTGATGTGGCTCAAGCGGTAGCGCGCTCCCCTGGCATGCCTGCGGCCTGGGTTCCATGCTCAGCGCCACATACAAAGATGTTGTGTCCGCCAAAAACTAAAAAATAAATATTAAACAAACAAACAAACAAAAAAGAACAAGTCTCTGGGCAAGGCGCCCAAGCCTGTACTTCCAGCGAAGTGGAGGGCCGAGGCAGGAGGACCACAAGTTCGAGTTCAACCTGGACAATTTAGCCAGACCCTGTCTCAAAAAGGCTGCGGACGTAGCTCAGTGGTAGAGCATTTGCCTGGCATGTGCGAGGCCCCGGGTTCCATTCCCAGTTCCTCCAACAAACGTCCCCACACGCACCAAGCCTCAGAAGTACAACACCACCCTCCGGTACTTCACCCTCCCGACCATCGGGCCGGGGCTCGGCGGGCGCACCTCGGCGGGGAGCTGCCCCTTGCTGCTGAGCGCACCAAAGGGGCGGCGGCCGAGTGCACGCGGGCAGCCCCACAGACACCGGGCGTAGGCCTCGTGTGTGACTTAAGTTCCTAGGAGCCACGGAAAGAGGAAAACGCCACTTCGACAGGCGGCCAACACCGCGCTACCGTCGACGGGGCTGTGTTCCGCCCGCCCGGCCTCCGGGTCTGGCACGGACCAGCCCTCGCTTGGAGGCCGCGGGGATGCTCGGAAGCGGATCCGAGCCGCGCCACCGCCCGCTGACCCCGCAGGAGCCAAGGCCTTAAGACCGCCGCCTGGCCCACCCCGCCGAAGCCGCGCCAAGCACTGAGGGTGCCCACCTGTCGGACCCCACGCCTCTGCAGGCGCTGCACGGGCCGCACGCGCGACGGAAGTTGCGTCAGCCAGGCTTCCTGCCGGCAGTCCGGGGGCGGTGCCCGTTATGGATACGCGGTCCAGTCAGAATGCAACACGAGGGGTTTCGGAGGCGCAGGCGCAGCTCCGCCCCGACCAGGGACCCCGCCTCACTGCCACGTTCGACGGAGGGACACGCAGGGTGCGCGCGAATCTTGGCCAATCAGAAGCCACAGAGTCCGGACAGCCGAAAGAAGTAGCCATTCCCGACCCGCGAAAGGTGTGGAGGAATATCACCAGTCAGAAGTCGAGGGAGAGAAAGTTCTCCGCTCGGAGCCAATCAAAATCTGGAGAGCAGAGCGAGCGCGAGCGCCGCGGCCAATCCTGGATGAGGGCGAGGAAGGACTCCGTAGCGTTTCCGACTCCGGAGCCGGACCTAGCATGGGCGTCCAATCCGTGAACGGCGAGGGCGGGACCCGCAGCTCGCCGGCCAATTGGAGGTCCCCTAGGGGCGCGTGCGCGCGGCGGCTGGCGCGCGCGGCGGGTTATTGGGCGCGTCTCCGGACCAGGATTTATAAAGGCGAGGCCAGGACCGGCGCGCGCTCTCGTCGCCTTGGCTGTCCCGGCGGCGCCAACCGAACCGCCCCGCCCGCTCCGACGTCCGACATGCTGAGCCGCGCTCTGCTGTGCCTGGCCCTGGCCGCGGCGGCCCGGGTGGGCGCCGACGCCCCCGAGGAGGAGGACCACGTCCTGGTGCTGAGGAAGAGCAACTTCGCGGAGGCGCTGGCGACGCACAAGTACCTGCTGGTGGAGTTCTGTGAGTGGCCGGCCTGGCGGGCGGGGGGCGCCGCCGCGGTGCGGCCCTGCGCGCGGCGGGCCGGGTCAGCGGGCCTGCTGGCCGTGCTGGCCCGTGGCCGCGCCGAGTTCGGCCTGGCCCATCGCGGCCCGCCCCTCGCCAGGCGCGCCTGCTGTCAGCTCGCTGCCCCCGGCCGCCCGGAGGGCATCCTTCCTGCCCGGATTGGAAGCGTTCGCGTCCCGGGCTCCTCGAGAGTGGCTGCCCGGCGGAGAGCCAGGGAGCTGTCTTTGTGCCCGACGTCCACATGGCAGGAACCCTCGGTTAGCTGGGGGACGCTGGACGGACCTGTGTGAGCCGTGGCAGACCCAACAAGCCGGGCTCCAATCCGGGTTCGGCTCTGCTGATTACTCAGCTGGACTGACCCAGAAATGCCCAGCTCCTGCCCGCGCCACCCTTAACCTGCCCTGGCTTTCCTGTCGTGTAGCCAGTTCGTCTGAGGCTTTTGCTTGTTAGCAAGTATTTGGGCTCCCACTGTCTCTGGGCTGGGAACCTTATGCCACCACATCTGCTACCCTTCCTTGGCAGATTGTGTTATTCCCACCTATAAAGAACGGTTTAAGATGAGAATGTGAGAGGTGCGGACCTCGCACAGATGTGTGTCACATACTCATAAGCATTTTTTGGTTGGTGTAAGGGTGGGCCATCAAACCTTTGACTTGTCCTGGGTTCTTAAAGGGAAATCCTAGGGACACATTGGTCCTGATGGCCTGCAGGTTATAGGAAGTTACCAATCTAGAGGGTGTGTCTTCCTGTGCTGGTGGTGACGGAGCAGAACAGGGATGGTGTTGGTGTGTCGATCGTTGATGGCCTCTGTCCTGAAGTTGCCCAAGATCAGCAGCTATCAGCTCAGCCTTATGGGTTAGGAGGCCTTATCTTGGTGTGCAGATAAGGTTTTTATGAAGGGAAGAAGCAGTGGGACGGGATCAAGGGCTGCTTTCCAGTGTCCCACTTTCTTTTCCAGATGCCCCTTGGTGTGGCCACTGCAAAGCACTGGCCCCTGAGTATGCCAAAGCAGCTGGGAAGCTGAAGGCAGAAGGTTCCGAGATCCGACTAGCAAAGGTGGATGCCACTGAAGAGTCTGACCTGGCCCAGCAGTATGGCGTCCGAGGATACCCCACAATCAAGTTCTTCAAGAACGGAGACACAGCCTCCCCCAAGGAGTACACAGGTGTGACCGCGGTGCAGGCCTTGGAGGCGAACCTAACTGAAAGCTCATCCAGTAGTGTATCTGAGGTGGGGGCCCGTTTTCAGGGGCTCTGGGGGGGACTGTGTTTGCAACTGGTCCACACCTGAGGGTCCTGTGAGGAAGTTCTCTCCCTGGAAGACCCTCTCAGGTGGAGCATGCTATGTCTGATGGCCTCCTGGGGGGCCTGCTGGCAAAGCTTGTCTGGAAATGGACTAGAAAAGGATGACACGTGTGCTTGCAGTGTGCCAGCCACCACACTCAAGCATCCAGGCAGGCCCTCAGCTACTGTCCTGCCACCTCCAGGGCAAATGAACCACTGGTGGCAAAGAAATGCTTTCTGGTCTCTAAGATCAGTTCTGCAGAATGTCTGTCAGGCCCATGTGCGGAGCAGCCTGAAGCTGCCCATCCCAGGGTTAGCAGAAGTATCCCTTCAAGCAGTCTTATCCTAATCAGCATCAACCACTCTGGTTGCCTCACTAGTAGACCCCATTATTTTTTTGGTACTAGACATTGAACCTGGGGTGCTTAACCACTGAGCCCCATTTGGTGCCGGGAATTGAATTGTGGGCACTCTGTCGCTAAACCACATCCCCAGCCCCATTTTGTATTTTATTTAGAGACAGGGTCTCACTGCTTAGCACTTTGCCATTGCTGAGGCTGGCTTTTTAGTTTTTATTTTTTAGTTGTTTATAGACCTTTATTTGTATGTGGTGCTGAGAATCGAGCCCAGTGCCTCACACTTGCCAGAAAAGTGCACTATTACTCAGCCCCAGCCCCTGGTCCCCACTTTTCAATGTGTGTTTAATCTTGCAATAGGGGGTGCCTTGTCCAAAGTTACCGTCATTCTCCACCAACACTTAGGTTTTGCAGATGAGACAACTGCTCCTAAATCCACTGGTAACTGCCAGCTCAGCTTTTTGTAGGCACTTGGCTAAAGAATCCTTGTCATTCTCGGGTGGAGCAGCACTTTCCCAGGTAGTCACACCCCAGAAAAGGAGGGGAGAGCAGTTTGTTGGCCTCCATCTGGCGGGAGCAGGCCTCTTTCTTATCCCTGTGTGGCCTCCTGGCCTCCTGGATGGCATGCAGACACATACTCTTTCTCTAGTTCTTACCAGTCAGGGAAGTGGGTAAGGCTGGACTTGGAAATAACTGGCCCACCTGGGAGTGTCAGAAAGTCAAGTTGAGCCTGTTTTCAAGGAAGGAGAACTGGCGTGGAGGTTGACATAACTAACCACATCTCAGGACTGCGGATATAGCTCGGTTGGTAGAGTGCTTCTCGCACGCACAAGGTCCTAGATTTGATCCTCAGCCTCCCCCCCACTTCGCCAACACACACACACACACACACACATAAAAAAAAAAAGCCATATCTCCATGACTTAGCTTGGTATGAGAGTACTGTGGGGAGAAAGTATATGTGAGTTTAATGAAAAAAGTTTTTTAAAATATTTTTATTTTAGTTATTGGGGATTGTTGAACCCAGAGGCACTTTATTACTAAGCTATATTCCCAGCCCCCACCCACCCACGTTTTGTTTTGTTTTTGTTTTTTTTGGGGGGGGGGGCATGGTCTTACCAAGTTGCCTTGGCTGACTTTGAACTTATGGTCCTCCTGCCTCCATCTCCCAAGTTGATGGGATTACAGGTATGTGCTATTGTACCCAGCAGAGTTTAACCAATTTTAATGTCCAAAAAAATTTAGAAAATGCAAGGAATTAGAGAAGAAAATCCTACCTCCCAAGGATGACACTCTTCCCTTCTTTAAGCATAACTGTGGTCTCAGGAAGTGGGTGGCGAGGGTATAGACCTACCTGTGGAGAGAACAGCTTGTTCTAGGGGTCAGTCAGGTGTCCTCAGCCTGCTGGGTGGAGCTCAGGTGAGAGGGTGCCAGGCATGGTAGGGGCAGCCTGTCTGACTCTGGAACCTGCCTTTGTTGGGGTGCAGCTGGCAGAGAAGCCGATGACATCGTGAACTGGCTGAAGAAGCGCACGGGCCCTGCTGCCACCACGCTGCTCGATGGTGCAGCTGCAGAGTCCTTGGTGGAATCCAGCGAGGTGGCTGTCATTGGCTTCTTTAAGGTAGAGCTTCAGAACTTGTGATCTGCTGTCACTTTTGAAGGAGGGGTCCCCATGGCTTGGACACTGCAGTGTCAGCTTTGCTGCTGTGCCAGACAGGCACCTAGGTATCGGCGTGCAGCACCTCTTGGTTTCCTTCCTTTACAGGATGTCGAGTCAGACTTGGCCAAGCAGTTCTTGCTGGCTGCAGAGGCCATAGATGACATACCATTTGGGATTACGTCCAACAGTGATGTGTTCTCCAAATACCAGCTCAGCAAAGATGGGGTGGTCCTCTTCAAGAAGGTAAGTGGCCCAGGGCAGTTCAGGCGTTGGTCTGCAGGGGGTGGTGTTGCTTTTCTTACTGCTGGAGGCCTGTGGTTATCGGTGGCCTTTGGACTTTGGAGTCTTTGGAGTGCAAGGCCTTTGGCCAGCCTCCTATAACAGCCAATGTTCTGGACCTCCTAAAGGACACAAGGGGAGTTGCTTTTTTTTTTTTTTTTTTTTTTTTTTTTTAAGGGAGAGAGAGAGAGAATTTTTTAATATTTATTATTTTTTAGTTCTCGGCGGACACAACATCTTTGCTGGTATGTGGTGCTGAGGATTGAACCCGGGCCCCACGCATGCCAGGCGAGCGTGCTACCGCTTGAGCCACATCCCCAGCCCAGGGGAGTTGCTTTTTACTGGTAGCTTTTTTTTTCCACTGTGGCAAAGTTGGTTATTTTACTTTTTTTTTTTTTTTTTTGGTACCAGGGATTGAACCCAGGGTGCTCTTAACCAATGAGCCACATCCCACCTTTTTTTTTTTTTTTTAATTTTGAGGCGGGGCCTTGATCACTCACTGAAACTGGCCTCAAACTTGGGATCCTCCTGTCTCAGCCTCCATCATGCCCAGCATTAACCATGCCCAGCATAGTTAAATGGCCAATTTGGTGACATTAATGGTGGTCGCACTGCCGTGCCACCATCACTGCTGTCTACTCCCTGGGTATGTTCCCACTGGACAGACAAAGCTGCAGTTCCTGGGCCTCCCACCTTGGAAACTGTTGATTCTGACCCTGTCCTTTATCTTTGTAAGCCAAGTGTCCTTGAACCGAGTCTGCCTATTACAGGGATACAGCAGGCTCCTCGTTGCCCGTTGTTGCCTGTGGGTTTGCCTTCTCCCTGGGGGTGGGATGGCACAGAGCACCCCTGCTCTTGGAGCACATCTGTACCTAGGTGTGTGTGCTCCTGGGTTAATGCCAGCCAGGTGGCAGAGTGCACAGGGAAGAGGGAGAGGAAGCTGTATGAGAAGGAGACCACAGGAGCAGAGTAGGTGGGTGTCCTGGGTTGGGGAAGGATCTTGGAGAGCTGTCCTGTTCTGCTCCCAGCAGGAGGAAGCCTGCAGACAGTCGACTGTTTAGGAAGCATGCAATGTTGGGAGAGAGGCTGCCTGGCTCCATGCTGACCTTGTGTTTATGCAGTTCACCCATGAAACAGCTTCTCAGGCTGGGGCTGAACACCTTGCACCTCCAGACTGGGAGGAGGAGGGGGAGGGCCCCTCCTAGCAGCTGAAGCTAGGGGGTGGGGTGAAGACTGCTTTCTGTGTCCTTGCTCTTGGCATTTAGCCATTTTGCTAACTCCTTCCTCAAAAGAACCCCAGCCAAGTGACATGCTCTACTCAATAGAAACCAGTGGATAGAGCTGCTGTGTCACAGACACATAGTGATTCTTTGACACCCGACTAGAACGGGAGAGTGCAGAGCGCAAACACTCTGGGCTGCTAGAGAAAGTCGCCGATGTCCTGAGTTGGAGGTTGAGGGCCTATAGGAACCTGCGGATTCCACTTTCAGCTCCATCCACCAATCTGCCCCTGGCGCTGTGTCTGAGTAGCCGTGTTAACTCTGGATGGATGGCGGTGGCTGTCACATATCCTTGTAGGCTAGGATGACAATTGCTTGTTCTTGCCTTTGAAGAATGAAGTACATTGAGGCCACCTGTTCAGGCTGTTGGTGTATAGTTAGTTTTGTTTTTGTTTTTTTTTTTGGTTTATAATCAAACCCAGGCCACTTGACCACTGAGCTATATTCCCCAGTCCTTTTCGAGACAGCCTTGCTGAGTTGTTGAGGCTCGCCTCACATTGGTGATCCTCCTGCCTCAGCCTCCCAAGTTGCTAGGATTACAGGTGTGTGCCCCCATGCCTGTGACTCTTTAGTACTCAGCTGTCTGCTCTCCACGAGGCTGGGCATACCCTTGGATCTCGTGCTGGCTAATGGGTGGCAGTTTTCCTTGCACAGAGCCGAAGACTTGCTTCCTGGCAGTCCTGCCGAGGGGGTCAACAGGGGGCACGTCTGAGGTTGGACAGAGGACGTGGTGCTAGAGTTCATTTCGGGTTTGTCTTGGAGATTTAGGAGTGAGGGTGGGGCCAGGGGCTTCTCCACCAGCCTGCAGCATCTGCCTTTTAGTGAGACCTTGTCACTGTGACCTGACAGGACTGGTGTCCACAGCCAGAGGTGTAAGTGGGGGCACAGAGGTCTTCACTCGAGACTCCTGGGCAGGCCTCTTGCAGCCACCCCCAGCTGAACCAGAGCAGACTGTAAAAAATGGGCTGGACATGGTGTCGCACACCTACAATCCAGTCACTCCAGAGCACAAGGCAGGAGGAGCGCAAGTTCAAGGCCTGCCTGGGCAACGTGTCAAGACTCTTGTCTCAAAATGTTAAAGAGCTGGGAATGTGGCTCGGTGTGCCCCTGGGCTCAATCTTCAATACCCCCAAAATAAGAAGAAAGTGGACAGTGACCACATTAAGTGGCCACATTACCAGGAGGATTTGCAGCCTGACACGGGTGCTCAGCTGTGCTCTGAGGTCTCAGCATGAGGCTGTGCGGGTGACAGCTGGTGCCCCTCAAAGGGCTTCTTGGCCTTGCCTGTCCACCCCATCATCCTTTCCACATTTGCTGATTTGGGGGACATGGAGCATGCCTGGAAGCCTCTGACCCTCAGGCTCTGGTGGGGAGTGGGGCCCACAATGTGGAGGTGACCTGGGTTTAGCACCTTTCCAGGGTTGAGTTGGAGGGTCTGGCTGGCATAGGCCTCCCCTGGACGTAACCTACCACAGGAATGGGAAGTGGCCAGTAAGAAAAGCTGAGTGCGGTCAGCCCTCCACATCCTCAGCCCACCCAACCTAGAACAGAACCGTTCAGCAGTAGGCCAGGCCTGTGGTGCAGGCCTGTATTCCAGAGGGAGGTTAAGGTGGGCAGACCCCTGAGTGCAGGAGCTGAGGCCAGCCTGGGCAGCCCAGCAAGACTCTGTCTCAAAACATGATGGTAAGCCTGTGACACGTGACAATGAAAAATATTTTTGCAAAGGTTATTTTTCTCAGATAAAACCACTTTAGTGAGGAGAGTAATATTCAGGTTTCTAGCAGTCTGTTCAGCGTCCAGCCCGGTATGAGACGGCAGGCCCTCCTCTTGTGCCTTCAGGCTAAGCACCCACCTGCCCTGCCCCCTTCTCCCTGCACAGGGAGCAGCAACGTGTAGTTATGGAGGTGCCTTTGACACTGGATCTGCTCAGGGCCAGGCTCTGTGAATGCTGTCCTAGAAGCTGGAGTTGAGGAGCCTGAGGGACTCCCTCATACTCGACTGCTAGAGGGTCTCAGCCTGTGGGCATTGGTGGAGCCTCTCGCAGGGGGTCTCTGCAGTGACTTCTCAGCCTGTCTTGGCTGGATTGGCTTTGCAGAACAGCAGGCTATTAGTCAGCCTCCTTGTCTGGCCTACAGGGACAGGATCTAGTCATTCCTGTGACTGTCCTGCCACACATGCCCTTTTTTGGGGCAGCTAGAGGACCTGGAGGTGTCACACCTGAGTTTTGGACAAACCTGGACTTGCTGGTGGCCATGGTGTAGTGGCTGAAGCTGGTCCAGGCTGTCAGGGAGCAAGCGGCTGGGTTCCCGATCGCTGCCTGGCTGAGCCCAGGAGCCTGTGGCAGGCTGGCTCACGATCCCCCTTCTGTCCGCAGTTTGATGAGGGCCGGAACAACTTTGAAGGGGAGATCACCAAAGAGAACCTACTGGACTTCATCAAGCACAACCAGCTGCCCCTGGTCATTGAGTTCACTGAGCAGGTGTGTCTCTCCCTCAGGCTCTAGCGGGAGTCAGATGGTGCAGGTGGGCTCCCTGGACATGCAGGAGGCGCATTTGTCACTGTCATCAGAGTATTCTGTCAAATATTAGCTTGTGGCTTAGACGAAGCAATTCTATGTGTGACACAGACAGCCCCGAAGATTTTTGGAGGTGAAATCAAGACTCACATCCTGCTGTTCCTGCCCAAGAGTGTATCTGACTATGACAGCAAACTGAGCAACTTCAAGAAAGCCGCCGGGGACTTCAAGGGCAAGGTGGGCCACCTGGGGAGGGGTAGCTTCCCCAGGTAGTCAGGGCCTCTGGACTTTGTCGCTCCCCCTTGGGGTCTGGGTGATGGGGTCCCCTAGGCCAGGCCTTCGGCTCGAGGCCGCCTGCGGGTCGGTCTCAGTGCGCCTTTTCTCCCCCAAGATCCTGTTCATCTTCATCGACAGCGACCACACCGACAACCAGCGCATCCTCGAGTTCTTTGGCTTGAAGAAGGAGGAGTGCCCAGCCGTGCGGCTCATCACCCTGGAGGAGGAGATGACCAAGTACAAGCCGGAGTCGGACGAGCTGACGGCAGAGGGGATCACAGAGTTCTGCCACCGCTTCCTGGAGGGCAAGGTCAAGGTGGGTGGCGGGCCCACTTAGGCACATGGCTGGCCTCGGGGAGTGGGCTCCGCTCCTGGACCCTGGGCCCTGGTGTCTCAGGCTTCACCTTCCAAGCCTGGAGATCCTGGCACCAGAGCCCACACACAGCCCTGGCCATCCTCGCACTGCAGTCCTGCCGCGCGCAGAGGTGGCCTCACGGCTGCGAGGGTAACCTCATGTCCTCTCATTGGGCCGACCTTGACAGCTCCTCTCCTTTTGCCAGGCTCCTGGCACTGTTCACTCTGGCGGCCTCGGAGGACAGCGTGTGCCTCATCCACGCCAGGGGTGGGTGTGGCGGGGAGCGCTGTGGGCCTCTGGGCAGCGCTGCCTCTGACCGGCTCTACTTGCCCTCTAGCCCCACCTGATGAGCCAGGAGCTTCCTGAAGACTGGGACAAGCAACCGGTCAAAGTGCTGGTTGGAAAGAACTTTGAAGAGGTGGCTTTTGACGAGAAGAAGAATGTCTTTGTGGAGTTCTGTGAGTGCTGTGTCTGGGCCCTGGGTGGTCGCAGGCTGTGCAGAGCCAGAGGCAGCATTTGCAGGTAGCTCCTGGTCCAGGGTGGACCCTCAGCCCAGTCTTCTTTTCAGATGCCCCGTGGTGTGGCCACTGTAAGCAGCTAGCTCCCATTTGGGACAAACTGGGTGAGACGTACAAGGATCACGAGAACATCGTCATCGCCAAGATGGACTCCACGGCCAATGAGGTGGAGGCTGTCCGGGTGCACAGCTTTCCCACGCTGAAGTTCTTCCCTGCACGTGCAGACAGAACGGTGCGACAGCCGTGGGGCTGGGAGAGTCCTGTCCCCACACCATTTTGCAGCCTCTCTGTCCACAAGGAGCTGGGGACCAGGAAGGAGTGGGGCAGGAGAGGCCTCCAGGGACCCCTCTTTAAGAACCCCCCTTTCTGCACCAAGGGGAAGCTGCTGCCCCTTGGGGTCGGGGGGGGGGCCTAGGGCTGGCTCCATGTCCCTGGCCCTTGTCTTCCACAGGTCATCGACTACAACGGGGAGCGGACCCTGGAGGGTTTTAAGAAGTTCTTGGAGAGCGGTGGTCAGGATGGGGCAGGAGATGATGATGTGAGTGTGGCCATGTGGACCCTGGGCTGGCTTCTGGGGACACAGGCCTAGGTCCACTTGGGAGGTGCGAACTCAGACTTTGACTTGGGATTGGGGAGCCCACGGGAGGTACAGCTGTGCCTCCCAGGCCCCCGGCGCAGCACCCTGCAGGGTGACTTTGAAGACACTTGTGAAGTCTAGACCTTGCTTAGGAAGTCTCGGGGCCCTCACATCCCTGCTGACTTGGGCTCAAGTGTCCCACCACTGGTTAAAGCCCACCATTGCTTAACAGATGTGACCACTTAGCTACTCTGTGGGGCAGGCACCCTGCTGGCCCCAGGCTGGACAGTGGATTTGGGCTAGTCCTCAGAAGCTCAGTCTTGTCCACATCAGCTCGTGGCCAGGGGTGGTGGTTATTCTCGGGGAAGTGGAGGGCAAGTCAGGAGAGGCTGGTGGGGGTGGGAGTTAGTGACTCTGGCATTTGAGGCAGGGCGTGGAGGGTATAGTCAGTGTGAAGTGAGGAGTGAGAGCAGGTCTGTCCTGAGGTAGCCACTGTGGCTGCTGGGGGTGGATCTGGATCAAGGGGACAGCAGGACCATGCTGCTGACACTGCCAAGTGTCACCACTGGCCATACAGCAAGGGACTGAAGGGCTGAATCACCCAGTGCTCACTGCGCTGGGACTTTTTTCCCCACTGGGATGTCCCCGTCAGGATGCCTGGGGTCCCTGGTTCATCCACCCTTGTAGGCAGGTCTGGGTGGCCTATTGGCCACCTCCAACTACTACACTGCCACCAGCCCTTTCACCACCCTCCCTTCCCGCACCCCAGGACCTAGACCTAGAAGAAGCTGAAGAGCCAGACGTGGAGGAGGACGACGACCAGAAAGCTGTGAAAGACGAACTGTAGCACCGCAGCCAGACCTGGGCACCCCAACCACACCTGGTGGGCCGCGCTCCCGCAGCCCAGGCCCTCGGCGCCGACCCTCACCTGAGCAGGGAGTGTCATCGGAAACCCAGGGACTCATTCTAACACACGTGTGCACCTAACCTGTCTCCTCGCTTTTCAATGTTTGGAAAGGGATTATCTCCAGGCAGCCCATCCTGGTGGGCCCTTTTTTTAAATTGTGATGTACTTTTTTGTACATGGTTTTTGTCCTGAGTGCTCGCTAAAATGTTTGGGATCTTACACTGGCAATCCCTTTCCTGTTGGAGAGGTCTGTGCTCTCCATCTGTGAGACTTTTAGACATTTTTCGACATCAGGGTATTTGCTCCACCTTGGCCAAGCCTCCCTGAAGACCCCTGTGCCCTGTGTGGGGAGGGACAGATCCACTGGATACGGTCGCTCTCCATGCACGTTGTGCCAGTGTGGCCATGACTGAGCATGGTTCTTAAAATTCTTGGTTAAATGGAGACCTCTGGATCCTGTCAGGGATGCCTCACATCTAGACAAGGGTACTGTGATTGCCAGCCGCAGGGCCCAGGGCAGGCCTGAACAGCTCACCTGTTCTTCCTCAAGCCGGGCCTCCCACCCTGTCTCAGGCACTCCACGCCGACTGCAGGTTCTGTTGCAGCATGGCTGAGGCCTGCACAGGCAGAACCAGGCCCTTGGTTCCCAGGCCAGGAGACAGCCAGGGATGCCTGGGCTGAATCACATGTTGACCATTCTTCGGGCATTTCTACCACAATATTGGAATTGGACACATTGGCCAAATAAAGTTGAAATTTTACTACCCGCCGTGGCCTCTGCTATATTTCTTCAAGCCACAGGAGCTGGGCTGAAGAGATTCAGCCAGCTTTGAGGCGCCACTGTTGTCACGACCTCTGTGTTGAAGTGTCACAGTGCAGAAACACCTCAGGCACAGCTTGGGGTTACCCAGAGTATGAGCACCTACAGGCTGCCAAGCAGGGGCGTGTTGATTTGCCCATGGACCAGGGCCACTGCTGCTCCGCCTGTGCCCAGGGACATGCTGGCCATCTCATCCCCTGCCCTCACCTCAGTGATCAGACAAGAATTTGGGTGGATCAAACCTCAAGAAGAGGTAAGATGACGGGCTGGGATTGTGGGGCACTGGGCTCGATTCCCAGCACCACATAAAAAAAAATAAAGGTCCATCAACAAGTAAAATATATTTCAAAAGAAGAGGTAAAATGGACAAGTTGCCATGATTATTAACCAAACCTTGATGGAAATAAGATGGGACATTCGCTGGGTTTTACACTGGCCTGATGCAGCAGTGCACACCGGTACTCCCAGCTGCTCAGGAGGCTGAGGTAGGAGGTTTGCAAGTTCAAACCAGCCTCAGCAACCTACCCAGGCCCTCTCAGAATTTAAAACAAGGGGCAGGGGACTGTGCTGGGGATTTGGCTCAGTGGTAAAGCACACCCGAGTTTAATCTCTGGTACCAACAATAAATTTTAAAAATTTGACGTGCTTGTGGGTCACATACAGGAAAAGGACAATTGGAATCCGCTTCGAAGACAATGGGCAATGGAGCTGCTGAGCCTGGCCATCTTCCCCTACCCACTCGGGTACGTCAGGACCTCTGCAGGACCACACAGGAGAGGCAGCACGGAAAGGGGATGGCAGCATCTGAGGGAGCCCAGCACAGCCTCTAGCAGGCTTCTGTCCCACACTCGCCAGGTGGCCTGCTTCTTGAAGGAGCCTTCAGCACCACCAGCCTCCTGGGTCCCCCCTACTCATGCCAGTGGCCCTGTAGAGCCCTCAGATGTGCTGGTACAGACCCAGCTATTGGGCCAATGCAGGGCTCACTGGGAGTATGATTCTCCACTGGGCACCTACCCAAGGGCATGGTGGGTGGCCAGACCCCCACGCCCACCCTTGCAGTGCTACACAGGCCCTCAAAAGCCTGTGTACTGCTTGTGTACTGTTGTGCAGTACATAGCAGGCAGGTGATGGAGACTGGTGTCAGGTCCTTGGACACACTGGCTTGCCCAGGCACCCATGGTCCTGACACTGCCAACTCCAGCCTGTCCACTTTGCTGGCTTCCAGGTGGCCCATGTTGGGGGTGGTTTCCAGCCAGCTGGGCTCCAGGTGCCTCAGCAGGGTTTGTGGGTTGTGCCTGGGTCCTGCCCACACAGTGGGGTACATCTCCATTGTAAAGTAGGCACAGGCAATTGGAGGGGGTGAGAGGACACTAACTGCCCCCCAAAATGTGAGCTGAGGCCCTGGAGATGTGACTCGGGCAGGAGCCACGGGGCCTTTGGGGGAAGGCAGGCAGCAGGGCCAGAGCAGGTGGCCATCTCCAGCCACAGCTGAAAGGGGTGGGCTACACTCCCTGTCTGAGGGACAGGGTGTGGGTGACCCTGCTTCCCAGCTGTGCAGACGCTTGGTCTCGGGATAGAATGTTGGGACCAGGCGGCCACCATCACGCGCTCCTGGGCCGAGAGTGAGTCACGGATACCTTTCCCCTTCGCAGAGGCAGCTGATGAGTGCATTCCTGGGCTAGGTTGTGCCGAGGCTGTGGGGTGGTGTCCAAAACCTCGCTGGCTGGGCCAGTGGATTAGCAAGGCAAGCCTGAAGGCTCTGGGGGAAGCAGTGAAGGCTTAACAGTCTGGGACTTCCCAATCCCTCGCTCTCTCCCCAGATGACCAGAAGCCACTGAAACCTAAAAAGCAAATGCCAGGCTGATGGTGCTCACTGCCCCAGGGTCCTCTGGCCTCAGAGCCTTCCTGGGAGGAAGGGCTACAGCCTGCCCTGGGCCGCCACCCTTCAGCATGCCAGCTTTCTTTTTTCTTGTTGGTACGGGGGATGGAACCAAACCCAGGGGCGTTTTACCACTGAGCCACATCCCCAACTCTTTTTTTTTTTTTTTTTTTTTGGTGCTGGGGATTGAACCCAGGGCCTTGTGCACATGAGGCAAGCAACCTACCAACTGAGCTGTATCCCCAGCCCCCTTTAATTTTGAGGCAGGGTCTTGCTAAGTTGCTTAGGGACTCAGTAAGTTCCTGAGACTGGCTTTGAACTTGTGGTCCTTCTGCCTAAGCCTCCCCAGTCACTGGGATCATAGGCGTGCCCTGCCGCACTTGGCAGATGGTAACCTTTTTGCATAAATGTTTTAATTTGTCGTTGAAAAAAATGGAAACTTAAAATCATGCAGACCAGGTCACTTTTATCACAAGTTCATATCAACTGAGACAAATTAGGGACAAACCTTTTCATTTCACCCATGATAGCAGAGGGTCCTCTCCTGCTGAGGTGCCTCTGGGACTCAGGATGCAACTACAACAAAAGCACATCCATTCCTCTAGGGAACCTGTGGTGACTGAGAAGCCTTGGGGACCAGTCCCTTCTCTGATCCACACAGGCCTTCAGGGCACTGGTTGCAGGATGCGCCACTTGGGGTCCGACTTGGGGCTGCCAAACAGGCTCATCTGACCCATTCAGCTCAGTCCTGTCTAGCCTGAGGCCCAAAGCCTGCTGGAAAGGGCCATTCTGGGGCCCTGGTCAGCGCTGGACGGAGGCATTTTCACCTCACTGTCTCCTAGCTTTCTCTCCCCTCCCCCACCTTTCTTTCTCTGTTAGGGATGGAACCCAGGTCCTTGCCCAACAAGAGAAAAGCCATGTCTGCAGCAGAGCTGCCGCCAGCTGGCCACAGGACAGAATGTTTAGTCTCCTGGCTTCCTGTAAACAAGGGAGAAGAAACTGTACTGACTCTTCCCAAGTGGCCAGGAGTCATGACTGCCCAGCACTCCCAGAGTCCCTGAAAATGCAGGACCCAGGCACCACCCAGCAGGGTCCCCACAGGTCGGGCCTAGACAGGCTGTGTGTGGGGTGCAGAGTCCGCAGCCCTGTGTGAGGCCCAGTGGGCACTGAGGCAGGGAGACGCTTCCAGGCAGGGTGGCCTGCAGCCTGTGGCTCAAGCTTTGCACCTTGAGGGGGTCCGACACACCTGTTGACTGGACTCTGTTGGCTGGGGCCCAGCTAATGATGGAGCACTGCCTCTCCTCCCTGCCTGCAGAGCTGGCCAGTCTCAGTCCTGTTATTTAGGCCTCCAGTGGCCACCTGGAGCATCTCACCAGTGGGATGTTGAGCTTCGTCTCCGACTCATGTCCTATCCCCCAGTACCTTGGAATGTGACTTTTTTGGGGGGAGCAGGGCAGTATTTAGGATTGAACTCAGGAGAATTCTGCTGCTAAGCTATATCCCCAACTGTGCTTTGATAGGGTTTTTTGTTGGTTTGAGTCAGGGTCTTGCTAAGTTGCCCAAACTGACCTTGAGCTTGCATCCTCCTGCTTGGCCTCCTGAGTCCCTGGGGTGACAGGCATTTGCCACCATGCCCAGCTAGAATGTGAACTTATCTAGAAACAGGGTCACTGTTCCTGTAATTGGTTAAGATGAGGTCATACTGGAGTAAGGTGGCCATAAGTCCAGTATGGCTGCTGGCCCTGTGAGAAGGAGATTTAGCCAGGTGCGGTGGTCCAGGCCTGTAACCCCAACCACTCAGGAGGATGAGGCAGGAGGATCAAAAGTTCAAGACTAGTCTTGGCAGCTTAGTGAGATCTTGTCTTAAAATAAAAAATAAAGAAAAGCTCAATGGTAAAGCACCCTAGATTCAAGCCCCAGCACAGCCATCAAAAAAAAAAAAAAAAAAAAGCAAAACAAAACTCGAGGTACATGGGGCTGGGGATGTGGCTCAAGTGGTAGCGCGCTCGCCTGGCATGCGTGCGGCCCGGGTTCGATTCTCAGCACCGCATAACAACAAAGATGTTGTGTCTGCTGAGAACTAAAAAATAAATATTAAAATTGTCTCTCTTTCTCTCTCTCCCTCTCTCTTTAAAAAAAAAAAAACGCGAGGTACTGACAGCCTGCGAGGGCTGGGCTGAGGGTCACACCACCCCACATAGCCCCTTCACTAGGGACACAGACTGGACACCACCTTCAATGTGAACAGTTTCTGGCAGCATTTCAGAACCCAGAGAAGGTATGGCAGGCAGTGGAAATTGCGGGAGGGAGGGCTGCCCAGGGCAGGCAGGATCCTGGTCTTGGAGCGCCCAGCCTGGGGAGCAGGTCCATGCAGACAGAGCCCTCAAGGCAGCTCCCAGGAAACCACAGCACCAGAAGCTGATGAGGAAGTGACAGGTGGAGATGGCTAGGCCTGGCCTCCCCCACAGCAGACAGACCAGTGCTCCTCGGATGTGGGGAGGCCCTCCCTCTCCAGGAGGCAGAGGCCACTCATCCCCAGGTGCTTGGGCCTCCTTACAACCTTGGCCCCTACCTTGCCCTTGAGCCCACATCTGAGGCCTTCTTCATGGGCCCTGTCCTTCTCCTGCCCTCTGTTAAAGCACCTTCTAGGTCCAGCTGTGGGGCAGGGAGCGGTGGCCAGGAAGGATCTGACCCCTTTGGCCGGACACAACGACAGGTGGGCTGAAAGATGAGCCACCAAACATGATCCGGTGCGCAGGGAGGGGGCAGCTCGGTTTCAGCCTTCTCGTCCACAGGCATGACCACGCAGCTTTATATAGCTCCGCAGACACTATATAAGCCGGAAGCAAAGTCTCATCAGAAGAACCTGCACGCTGACCTGGTCTGGCTGGAACACTCCTCACCCAGTGCAGTCGGGTCCCCAGGGGGCAGCCCACCCCAGCCCCCAGGATGCCCAGCAGAACAGTACGATATGCCCGCTACAGCCCCCGGCAGCGGCGCCGGCGACTGCTGGCTGACCGAAGTGTACGTTTCCCTAATGACGTCCTCTTCTTGGACCACATCCGCCAGGGTGACCTGGAGCAGGTAGGGCGTTTTATCCGGGCTCGGAAAGTCTCCCTGGACACCATCCACCCCTCAGGTGAGTGATTCCCAGAGGGACTGGCCATGGGCCTGTGGGTATACTGGGGAAGGTCAATGTGGAGGACTCCAGCCTTGACCCCTGCCCTCCCACCTGCACAGGTCTAGCTGCTCTGCATGAAGCAGTGCTCTCTGGAAACCTGGAGTGTGTAAAGTTGCTGGTCAAATATGGAGCTGACATTCACCAGCGTGACGAGACGGGGTGGACACCTCTGCACATGGCCTGCAGTGATGGGTACCCTGACATCGCCAGGTGAGAGAGTGGGACCTGGTGCAGAAAGGTCCTGGCCCAACCTCTCCAGGCATCCACTGGTCCCCAGGAGGTGGGTCCCCAAAAGACAGCTCTGAGGGTGCAGGCATGAACCCTCAGGGTTGTCCCCTGGCACCCTGTTTCTATCCTGTGTTGGCCCATAACAAACTGGAAAGCTGGCCGCAGCTTCCAAAGGGTCAGGTTTCCTCCTCACCCTGGGTGGAAAAACAAACAGGTGACCCAGGGCTCTATGCCTGCGTGCTGGGGTGGGGACAAGCATGCTTCAACCAGGGTTGCCCTCTGCATCCAGGTACCTCATCTCTCTGGGGGCAGACAGAGATGCAGCCAATGACGATGGGGACCTGCCCTCTGACCTCATTGACCCGGACTTCAAGGACCTGGTGGAGCTCTTCAAAGGAACCAGGATGGACTGAGTTGGAGCTGCACTCCGGGGCTCCTGCCTCCTGGAGAAGAGGCCTGCACCCTGTTCCAGGGAACAGGGCATTCTTCATTTGTGGCTCAGGGCTGCCGCTGGGCTGGCCAGGACTGGTCCTCAGGCGAGGCCCCTGTCCCCTACACCCATGTCTCTGGCTTGGCTTAATCACCAGGTGAAATATTTTTGTGGTGCTGGGGCTCAAACCAGATCCGCACACGTGGTAGGCAAGTGCGCTATCACGGAGCGGCGTCCCCAGCCCTCTAGGTGGATTTTTTATGGTGACACTTTGTACTTTTTCAATAAACGTGATCCCCAAGCCTGTGGTGGTGGCCTGATTCCTAGGGTCCAGGGACGGGCGCTCAGCACCCTCGCCGGACGGGGCCTCCCGGGGCCCCTTCGGCCCGACTGCCGGCTCCGCTCCTGCTTCCCGGTCTGCGCGCCCGCCGGGCCCGCCACCTTCCGGAGCCGCCCCCCCCCCGCCCCGGCGCGGTCACGTGCCCTCTGCGCCTGCGCGGGCGTCACTTCCGGCCGGCCCTCGGGAGGCGGCGGCGCAGCGGGCGAGGTGAGGCGGGCGCGGCCGGCGGCGGGTCTGGGCCGCGGGGCGGGGCGGGCGGCGGGCCGGAGGCTGCTGCCAGGCTGCTCCCGTTGCGCCCCCGGGCGGCAGCGAGTGGCCGGGGCCGAGGCGCGTGGCGGGCAGTGTCCGCGCGCGGCGGCGCCGCTGGCGGGTGCAGACAGGGCGCCGGGCCTGCCGCCGGCCCCGCTGGCCCCGCTCGGCCGGTGGTCGGCCCAAGGGGATAGAGAGCTCCGAGGGGCAGCGGCGGCTCAGAACTGCAGAGGGAGGAACGCGGCCTCCGCACCGCCGGCCCTGCTCGTGGACGCCCGTTGTCACTTTGCTGGACAAGAGTACCACCTGGTGCCGCGTCCCCAGCTCGTGGCCGCGAGGGGAGCGATCGAGGCGCGATCCGGCCCCCGCACTCTCGCCGCTTCCGCCGCTGCCTCGCCCAGACGCCTCTGAAGCCCTGGGTCCCTTGGAGCAGGCCGCTTCCGCCGACGCCCCTCCCAGCCTGCGGTGGACAGCCAGAGCGAGCCGGGCCCGAGGGAGGCCCTGGGCATCGGGCCTGTCGGAAGGCCAGGACCCCGCCTTGGGGTGCCGGCAAGCGTTGAGGCATGCTGCAGGGGGCTTGGGCCAGCCTCAGCATTTGGGCCCACCCAGCTGCTGACCTCGGCAGGATGGGGGTCATCAGGTGCCTTCTTGCTGTCCCAGCTGTAGGTACCAGAGCCGTGTGTGCAAAGCACCTTTGTGTCTGCTGTGACCACGCAGTCTCTTCAGTACTCTGTACTTTTCTGGGTGGTGGTCATTACCAGTGGGCTGGCTCTATCTTCCGATCTGCTCAGAGCTGTCTTGTGTTCTGCTTAGTAATCAACAGCATCCCCTTTCATTCTTAAAAGTGTCCAATTGGACAAAATGGTGTGTGATGACCTGCTGTGGTTCTGTTGGTTAAGGAGCTGTGGAGACCTTGTTTGAGGTAGAGGCTTCATGTGTTACTCCCAATGAGGATGCTGAGGCCAAGAGGGACTTTCCTGGGGGTGGCAGAGGAGGGATGGACAACCTCTGGCCAGGGTATTTCTGGCCCTGTGGGCTGCACAATCAAGACTACAAGCAGTTGAGTCCTGCACAGCACGTAGACTGGAAGGTCACTTGCACTGAGGGGTGGCAAGTGGCAGGCAGTTCTGTGGCAAAGACTACATATGGGATTGGGGTGGGGGTGTAGCAGTGACACCTGAGAGAACATGAAACACCTGGGCCTTGGGCTTGATAGCAGAAGAGGCCATTGGCATCTTTCTGGTGAGTGACGCGGAAGGTGTCCAGAATGTCCCCAGCCTGGGAGGCCGATGCAGCAGGGCTAGACTGAGTGTCCGCAAGGTGGGGATAGTGAATGGAGGAAGTCTGTTGGTGGAGGGACTCTGGAGTCCTCAGGTCTGAGACACTGCTTGATGAGCTTCCTCTTGTTTCATGGTCTGTAGAGAAAAAAAGAAAAAGAAACTGCCAAACTTTGACATGTTAGCGATTGTTAGATACAGCCCAATTTCAGAGTCATGAGGGAAAGGTATCTTGCCATGCATGATTCATGCCTGAATCCCAGCTCCTGGGGAGGCTGAGGCAGGATTGCAGGTTCAAGGGCAGCCTCAGCAACTCTGTGGGAACCTGTGTTGAAGTTAAAATTCAGCAGGCTGGGGGTGTCGCTAGTGGTGGGACGCTTCACTCGCATGTGAGAGGCCTAGGTTCAACCTTTGGCAGCACATAAAGAACAATTGCATGTAGGCTGAGGTGTTGGGCCCCAGTGTTGAGGAAATGATTATGGAAGAGAGAAGGCAAAGTCAGGGAGGGATGCAGAGCTTGGGGTGGCATTGCCCACCCTGCCCCTCCTCCTCCCCTGGTGGTGGCCCCAGTGGCGTGGAGGCCTGGGAGAGCTGTGCTGAATGGGCTCTGGAGACAGCCTTCTCCCTGGCTGCTCACTGACAGCCTCTCCTTCCACCCGTCCCTGTCCCTTGGTCTGCCTGGACAAGACCACCACTCACTGCTTAGGCTGCAGAGCAACGGGCTGCAACCTGATAGCCCTCTGAAGCCTGGAGGGATTTTTGTGTGTGTGCTTTCTGGCACTTCTGCTGCCTGAGCCATTTTCCCCCGCCCATTCCCCTGCTGTGGTCCCAGGCTCAGCCCCCTGCCTGTCTGCGTTTTCAGGACCCTGCTCATCTGGTGTTATGCTTCCCTCAGGCCTGGCCGGTAAACATGCTCAGGTGTCCTTACTTGGCCAAACACAAACATCATTGCCAGCCAGGCTGGTGCCAGCAGGGGGACCCAGGTTGAGGGCATGGCATTTGTGAAAGCCAGGCAGCCACTGGAGGCTGTGGCCACCGAGCCTGAGGCTGAGGCTTCACTGGGAAGGGAGGCACAGGAGGGTAGGCTTGGAGGTAGGAGTCCCTGGACACAGCAGTCAGCGTGGGACAGCAGGCCTTCTGGGCCCTCGGAGCTGAGGCGGGTGCTGAGTGCCTCCCTTCTCTGAGGCTGTCCACCTGGTCCTGCTGCCTCATCAGGCCCACAGGGCTTTCCCTGTGCTCTGGCGTTACCAGGCTGGTAGCCCTGGAGGACCATGGGCAGAGAGCCCCTGGAGTGCAAGAAAGCATGAGCACGTTGTGGGGGGCACAGGTCCTAGGCCCCCTCAGCTAACTGTACCCTTTTTGTTCTTGTTTTGGTGGTGGGCTATGTTCACTTGTGCCGCGTTCAGTCGATGAATCATTATATGACCGCTTGGCAGCTAGGGCGGGAGAGCCCAGAATGCCAAGCTCCTGCCCTTCATGAGGGGATGCAGCTGTGTGCTCTGGGCTGCGTGGAGCCCCTCGCCCTGGGGATGGGCCGGTAGGGTTCTATACTACAGGCCCCCTTCTGGGGCTGTCTTGTCCCTAGCACATGGGTTGCATCCTGTGTGGACCATATGTCCACAGCTGGCCACCCCCCAAATAGACTCAAGCTGTGAAAATCCCCTGAGCTGAGACTAAACTGGCAGTAACCTCCTCAGTCCTGGTCCCTGGTCAGGCCTGGCAGCTCCCCACTGCCCAGTCTTGATAGGTCTGTTCCTGCTCACACCCCAGCCCGAGGGGACCAGGCAGCCTTGGGGCCTCTGGTGTGTGCGGGCTTCTCATCCCCATTGTGCAGCCAGTAGGGGGCACTCAACCTGGTGCTAAGAGAGGCCCCTGCCTACTGATGGGGCCGAGCACCAGGCCAGCTCACTCGCTGCGTCCTGCATGTGTCTGACCTAACCTGGTGCCCCTAACCTCCTCCAGCTGACCCTGCCCCAGCCTTAGGCTGCCCAGGATTGCTTGGAGCCCACGGGCCACCCAGGGCTGGGCCTTATTCTGTTGTGTCCCCTGGATGGTGACAGGTCCACACAGTTTGACCACAGCTTAGAAGGAGGCAGTGGACATGCCTGCACCCTGCCCCTCTGCTGGAGGGGTCATGCTCTGTCCCACTCCTGTGTTCGGGGGCTTCTGTTTCAGAGGCTGAGAGGGGATCCTGCAGCAGAGCACCAGGACCAGAGGACCAGCTATGACCAGGTGTGTTCTGGGCACCATGATGGCCCTCATCAGGGGTGAGAGTGGGCCTGCTCTGCCCTGCACCCAGCCTCATGCTCTGTCCTCCCCTAGTTCCCCCGTCTCCAGAGTCGTCTACAACGGCAAAAGAAATAGCAGCCCACGCTCGCCCACCAACAGCAGTGAGATCTTCACCCCTGCCCACGAGGAGAATGTGCGCTTTATTTATGAAGGTGGGTATGCCTGCGCAGGGGCTCCTCCTCCTGGGAATGGTCAGCCTTCCTGCTCTGCCCCGATGCCCAGGAGCTCCCTGGGCCCTTTCCTGCCTCCACTGCACCACTCTGGGTGCTAGTGCCCCATCAGTCCTTCCAAATCTGGGGGGAGGGATAGGCAGATTGAGTGACAGGGGACACTTAAAAGCCCTAGAGGAGAGTGAGGGAGTAGGCATTACCCCAGAGGAGATGGCCTCTGCAGCCTGTCCTTGGCAGCCTGTCCTCGGCACTGGGGGTGCTAGGGAAAGGAGGGAGGTGTGGAAGATGGGTGCCCCCAGCAGTTGCTGACCCAGAGTCAGGGTGGGTGGAGGACGTGGAAGGAGGGCTGAGCCAAGGCCAAGCACTCCTGGGAAGCCAAGCTGGGTCAGATGGGTCATCTCTGAGAGTCCAGGCCCATGGTGGGGAGGGCTGGGTGCTGGAAGGTACCTTCAGCTGGCAGAGGGAGAGGGGTGTCTCCTGGCTGGCCTCTGCCTGACACTGACCCCACTGCCCTCGCCTGTGGCAGCCTGGCAGGGTGTGGAGCGAGACCTGCGCAGCCAGCTGTCAGGTGGCGAGCGGGGCCTGGTGGAGGAGTACGTGGAGAAGGTTCCCAACCCCAGCCTGAAGAGTGAGTGGGGCCATGGGGGGCACAGGACAGCCACCTGCTTCCTGCCCACACTACCAACGTGCTCCAGGGGCTTCCAGAGGTGGGGGTGGCCAGGGGCCTGTGCCAGCACTGACCACACCTTTCCCGGCAGCCTTCAAGCCGATTGACCTGAGTGACCTGAAACGCCGGAACACACAGGATGCCAAGAAGTCCTAGAGTGCCAGCGCCCTCCCCTGGCCGCTGGAAGATCAGGGTGCACTTGATGTTGGCTTCCTCCTGTCCTGCAGGCCCTCCCAGGAGGAGGGAGGGGCCGTGCTCCAGTGGGCTGCAAGCCCTAGGGTCAGCAGAATTGATAGCCGAGGCCACTTCTCTCTGCGCCCCTCCTGTCCTCCCTGGGGATCTCAAGCTGCCCCTGTCACTTGGAGGGGCGTCTGGCCCTGCCTGTCCCCGCCAGAGGCCCTGACCCTAGTCCCTTCTCCTCACCTGCTGCTGCCCCTCCCTTCTGTTCCTGTCCACTGCGGGATCAGGAAGGAGAAAAGGGGGCCTGTTTCCCAGGTTGGTGGGACGGGCTGGTTTTGTCCTTGAGATGACCAGGAAGTGGGACAAGCACAGCTGCACCTGCACCCAGCTTGGGTCCCCCACAGACCTCTGCTGGTCCTCTGCCTAGACACTTGGGGAGCCTCCCCCACCCTGCCCCCACTGTCCAGCCTCCCCTTCCCTGCCTCAGCTTCAGGATGGCACCAGGTTTCGGCCTGAGACAGTACTGACCTCCCTAAAGGGGTCCCCAGCAACCAGACCCGGCCTGGTGCCTAAGCCCGGTGGCCACAGAGGCACCCTTGGGCCAGGGGTGCCAAGGCTGGGCTGAAATGGTGCTGTTGGGCCTGTCCTGGCTCTCTGGAGTGTGTGGGAGGGTCCCCAGGAAGCCAAGTGTCTGTGTGGCCCTGGAGCCGGGGGGTCTGTGAATAAACATGGGTGGCACTGGGAGTGGCCTCTTGACCATCTGTCAGCCCTCTGCCCTGCAGCCCACACACCTGGACAGGGGACTCCAGCCACGGTAGAGGCTCTGCCCAGCACTTCTCAGTGTGAGTCAGGGAACAGGGCAGGGGTCTGAGGGTGTCCAGGAGGGGAGAGATGAGCTGCTCTGAACCGTCAGCCCTTGTCCAGACTAGAGGCTCTCCTGAGGCCATTCTCTCTGGGGGTAGGACCCTGGGGCAAGTGGGCAACCATCTGCTGCCCTGGACCCACCTTCACCATGGCCTGGACTACTGACAGGGAGTTGGCTTCCCCAGTGTCCACGTGGAAGCATGCTGCTGGGCCCCCCGAGAGCCCCAGTTGCACTTGACCTTCAGACATGGAAACAGCCCTGGAACGCTTCTGCCCCTGAGACAGAGCCAAACCGGAATTTATTTCAGGAACACCCTTTCCCAGAAGGGTGTTCCAGGGCTTGAGTGGCCCCACGGGCTTCTGGGGGTGGGCTGGGCAAGTTCTCCATGGGAGAGGACAGTGCCTATGAGGATGAGCCCCACCTTGGTGCCAGTGGCACTCACTGGAGCCAGGTGCCAAGCCACCCCTGGAACATGTGGCCTTGTTAGGCCCTGGGGATCTGCAAGGCCGTCCATAGAGGCTTTGAGTGTCCCAAGCTGGGGTCACCCAAGCTTGCTACTGGAGAGGATGGCACATGGCTTGCTCGGGTTGCGTACGAGCACATCTCCACACCCTGTACCAACCAGTGTCTCCGAGCACCCTAGACCACCCAGGTCAAGGCAGTGGACAGGGCAAGCAAGGCCCCAACAGGTGTGCTTTCCACCCCTTGGGTTTGCCAGGGCCAGCAAAGGTGCGAGATCCACCCGCACGTGAGGCCTGCTGGGGGCTTCCCACCCCTTCCCAGAGGCAGAGGGGTCCTTGAGCAAGTTGCCAAGTCTCCGGCCTCAGATTCTTTGGTTAGTGCCTACCTCCGTGCCTTGCAACGAGTTCCACCCACTCTTCTTCAGGTGAGAATCTAGTGCCTGTGGCTATGATTTGCCTCAGTTTCCCCAGGTGCAAAGTGAGTTTGAGCTGTGGTGATCTGAATGGTCGCTGGGCAGTTAGTGCCCAACATGATCTGGAGACAGCCTGAAGGAGAGAGTGCCGACTTGGGATTCCAGCCTTCTGGGGCCTGCCCTGGGATCTGGCCACACCCAGGGTCCCTTGGGGCATGCATGACCCAGCCATCTGGGCCTGCACATCTGTGTCCCCTGGCACACCTTAAGGTCTTCCCTGGCACTCTGCCAGCTAGAGGTCCTGGGCATGGTCTACAAGAACACCTGGGTGTTGGAAGGAGGGCTTGCCACACACCCTCCTGCAGCAGAGCCCAGTGCACTGTGACCAAGTCCCGGGTCCAAGCTGTTGTGGCCTAGGCCAGGGGTGAGCAGGGAAGGGGAGAAAGAGCCTGCCTGGAAGGCCTGCCAAGATGTGTCCACTGGGGTCCACCCAGTCCCCCAGCATGCCCGCCAGCCTTCCACCTAGGGCTGCCAGGGACCACTGCAGGGCCAAGTCCACCTCATGTGGCCAGTGTTCCTGTAGCCACAGTGGGCCGAGAGCACAGGCGTGGTCAAGGGAGCTAGAGCAGCACTGGGGCAGGTTCACCCCTGCTGTCCACCTCACACCTCAGTTCCTTAGGGCCCGTGGGGGCAGGTTCACCCCTGCTCTCCGTCCACCTCACACCTCAGTTCCTTAGGGCCCGTGGGCCTCCTGCCAGACCAGCCCCCTGCCTCATCTTCTTCCTCTGAGGTGCCTAGTGGCTCAGGGGGCCGGCTGGGGGAGATGAGGTGAGCATCCTTGTGAGTCAGGGTCCGTCCCGTGTCACCTGTGCAGGTTGCGAAGGAATCCACACAGCACTCTTCGTTGGCGACTACATGGGGAAGTTTTACTACCCTCATTTACACATCAGGAAACAGTGACCTTCAAGGGAATTTTAGTTGTGGGGCCTTTTTGTTGTTGTTTGTTTTTGTTTATTTTAAAGTACTGGGGCTCCACCACTGAGCCACCCCCACCCCTTAAGTGTTTATCCCTTTAAGCACTTATTTTGTTAATTTTTTATTTGGGTGGGGGACCAGGGATTGAACTCGGGGGTGCTCTATGACTGAGCTACGTTTCCAGCCCTTTTAAATTTATTTTTTCAATTTTGAGACAGGGGCTCACTGAGTTGCCCAGGCTGGCCTCAAAACCTGTGATCCTCCTGCTTCGGGCTCCAGAGTTGCTGGGATCACAGGCATGCGCCACTGCACCTGGCTGGGCTTCCTGCTCCCTGCCCCCTTAGTTTACATGAACACAATACCTTTATTTTTAATTTTTAAATATTTTTTAAAGATAGAAGAGAGAATTTTTTAATATTTATTTTTCAGTTTTCGGTGGACACAACACCTTTATTTTTTTTATTTTTAGGTGTGGCTGAGGATTGAACCCAGTGCCCCCACAGGTGCTAGGCAAGTGCTCAACCCCTGAGCCACAGCCCCTGCCTCTTTCTCTTTTAAGTTTACGTATTAATTTTTGTGGTTCTGGCTGCGGCACCAATGCCTGGCCCAAACAAAACTCTATTGCCGGGCCACAGTCCCCCCTCCCTAGGATCATGTGGCCACACACGTGAGCTTTTGCTGTCCTCCACTTTCCCTATGTAGCTCTTCCCCGTAACTTCAGTTACATCAGTGCTTGGGTAACTTCAGTTACATCAGTGTTTGTACTCAGCACTGAGCTGTAGGGCAGATGAGGCTGCCCAACTGTTTTCCTGGAGTTCCTAATAAGTTCTGAACTCTGCCCTGTCATTTAATTCTCCCCTGAGTGTGCTCAGTCACTTTCATGTCCTCGAGAGGTCCCCCCAGGCCTCCTGCCAGGCTGGAGGTGCCCTCCCCAGGTTCCATCCTGACTGCTGAGGTCCACCCTTCCTCAGCAGTGCCCATTCCAGGGGGTCACAGGACACACGACTCGCTCACACACGTCCCTCTGGGAGCGGGCTTCTGCAGCCTGGCCCCACACAGGGGAGCCTGGGAGCTTGCTCTGCGGCACACTCCTTCAGACTCCCTGCAGGAAGGGAGTGGGCAGCAGGGCAGGAGAGGCAGGGGGCACTGAGAGATGAGAGGGGCGGGGCCTCTTCTCTGTGGGCACCTGGCTGTGTTGGAGAGAGGGTCCCTCCACTGCCCATCTACAGGACTGCCCATCAGGACCAGTGTTTATTGGTTGATGAGTCCAGCCCTGGCCAGGCTCCACCTCCACCCTTGACTCCAGCAGCCTGCTCCATCCAGTTCCCTTGGGGATGGGGATGGGGCAGGGTTGAAGGAGGACAAGGGGAGGGACTTGGGGTAGGGAGGGCTGTCAGGAGGCCCCAGGAGAGCAACTTAACCCCAAGGCAGTCCCCAACCCTGAGCTCAGCTGCCGTGAAGGAGAATTTGCCCCTCCTGTGCTAACTCGGTGTGGCTTTGTGCCCATATAGGCAACTAGGGCTCCATAGAGAGTCAGGACGCAGGCCTGGGCACCTGGCATGAGAGCTGGCCAAGCCTCAGGTCAGGTGCCTCAAGCTCCATCAGATACAGCTACTTCTAAACCAGCCTCTGTCTGTGCCCTCTGACTTCCCTCCGGCCTCAGGCCCGCAGGCAGGGTGCGGGGAGAGGGCCTCCCTGGGAGGGCCCCGCCTGGCAGGTCATTCTATTTACCTTTCCTGAGAGGCCTCATGTCCTTTCATCTGCTCCAATTAGCCCAGCTCTGCCTGAGTGGCTCCAGCCGGTGCTCCAGCGCCTTGAGGGCCCAGTGGCCACCTTCCACCAGCTCCTTTGAACAGGGACACCTGTCTGGCTCCTTCTCCACCCCATGCATGCATACCACCAGGCATCATGGTACCCAGGAGGCTGACCAGTCCCCTCACAGGCTACCACTCTGGACTTGCTTCTGCCCAACAACATGGTCCTGGATGGCACATCTAAACTCATGGGTGCAAAACTTACCATTCTGCACCATGCCTCAGCTTGGACTCAGGGTGCACCCCTGATCTGGACTTCCCACCCCAAAGCACTTCCAGGCCTTTCCTGCATCCAGTCCTGGGGCAGCTCTTTTCCGGCCAGTGTCACCCCACCTCCACCTGGCAGGGAGTGTGCCCACCCACCACAGGATGGGCCTGGACTGTTGTGGGCAGACGTCTGCTAGGTGACAGGGGCTGTGCAGAGGTGGGGCAGACCCTGCTGCTACCTCCACCTGGACCCACAGTGATTGGGAAGCTATTTCTCTCCACTGCAAACACTGTGTGGCCCAGGACGCACCAAGTAGCTAAAGCTCAGGAGCAGAGGCTGGGCTCCAGGAAGAGCAGGACTGAGCCAAGTGTCTATGGTCCTTCTGTCTCCAGGTAGAGGCTTTTGGAAGACACCCTCTGAGTAAATTCGGTGTTCATGTGAGGCTGTGTGCCAGTGGCCTCCCTCAGCCCCCACTGCCCCATCATATCCCTCTGCTGGTGAATGGTGACCTGTTGGGGGAGTGAGGCCAAAGCCTCCAGAGGGGCCCCTGACCTGATCCAGCATGGGAGGACAAGCACTGCTAGCCACCCTGGGGACCCTTCCAGCTCCCTGTAGAACAGGGATCAGAGGGGCCCCTCCAGGGAGTGCACCAGCCTGCGCCCATCCACCCTGCCCACACCCACTCGGGCCTTCCCAGCTGAGCCCTCGCGATCCACCCAGCCACTACTCAGCTCTTTATTGGAGGACACACCTTTCCACACGCACAGGACAGACCAACAGGCAGGCATGCCTGCAGTTCATGCACAACTTCCCACCACTGGGCTTGTGCCCCAGGGACAGCAGGGGGGACATGGACAGTGGCAGCCACTGTCCAGCTGTCCTGCCCCTCTGGCCTCAGCCAGGTGTCCAATCCTGGGGTGTTCAGTGATGCACTGTCTGGTGCCTGAGTCCAGCAGAGATTCAGAAGGGTCTCTCAGCCAACTCAGGGAGGCCACAGGCCAAGGAGGTCTCTGCAGAGGGGTCCTGGCCAGCCCCATTGCTGCTGCCACCCTTCACAAGTTGAAGCTTCTCGAAGGAGGGGCCACGGCAAGGCCTAGCTGGGGCGGAGGGGCTGCTGCTGCGTCGCGGGTCCTGCAGCGCTCTGCCCTCGTGCCAGCGCCGCCAGCGCTGCAGCAGCTCTGCCTGTACCTGGGGGAGGGGTCCCACCTGGTGTCCCTGAGCCTCGGCCCCACACCCTCCCGCCCTCACCACAGGGAAGGCCAGGGCCTGCAGAGGCTGGAGACCCCCACACTTGTGCTCCCTGAGGACTCTGGGTCCTGACACCCACTGCCATGGCAACCATCTCAGTTAAACACAGGAGGAAGGGAAGGGCATATGGGGGGCACTGGCACCCGTGCCACTCCTTGGCCCAGCCCCCACCTACCTCTTTGCTGAGGAAGCAGTAGAGGACAGCCACCAGCAGGCCCTGGAAGGAAGGGGCGGTCAGGAACCTGTCCCGGGTCTCTGAGCAGGGGGAGGGTGGGGCGTGGGGCTCACCTGGAAGGAGCTGAGGAAGAGGTCGAAGAAGAGCTTGGCGGAGCGCAGGGCCCCCTGAGCCTGCTCATCGGTCACAAAGGCGAAGACCACTTCGTGGACCCCCAGGAGGGGGATGAGGGTCAGGGTGGATCTGGCCAGCCTGCAGGAGTGGAGCTTGAGTGCCCGGCCTGCTGTCCAGAGCCAGGTCAGCCCACAGGCCTTGGAGCCCCCTCTCTGGCATCGCAGCTCTGTGCCCACACCCACCGGAACTTGTAGTCAGCGTAGTGCACCTGGCGGGCCTGAAGCTTGGTGATGAGAAGGTGGACCACTCGGACAAAGACGACGGAGTTGATCTGGGAGGAGGGCCCAGGTCAGGGCCACCCAGGGTCTGTGATCCCCACTGGGCCCCAGCAGGTGGGCCCACAGCCATGTGGCCCTGGGCTGGCTGGAGCCCAGCCAAAGAAGACAGCCTGCTGGCAGCCCAGGCCGGCGTCCTGGAGAGTGCCGGGGCCCCACTTCCTCGCAGGCCAGATGCTACCTCTCCTAGGGCTCCAGAAGGCCAAGGAAGGGGGAACTGGGGAGCCCCAGCCAGCAGCCCCTCCTGCTGGGACAGAGGTGTCCCGTTTCCTCACCAGGATGGCCAGGAAGACCGGGGCTCGCAGGATCCACCAGACGCCCATGTTGGTATTGCTGGTCCAGCACCTGCGGGGCGGCCACTCACGACCTGGGGTGCACACAGCCCCCACCCCAAGTCTCTCAGCCCCCCCATCTGATTTTGCTGGCATCTACCTCAGGACAAGGAAGGGGAAAGGCCACAGTGACCCCTTGCCCAGGCACTAGGTTGGCACAGAAGCCCCTCCCCCACCTCCCTCAGCCACCCCGCCCCGGCTGCATGGCCGTCCTTCACCAGCCCCTACTCACTGAATGTTCTCAAACAGACACTTGACCACCGCCCAGGGGATGATGAACAGCAGGGGCGCACCTGTAAGGGGCAGTGGTTGTGGGCCTGCAGTGCTGCTGGCCCGCCCAATCCCACCACCAGTGGACAGCAGCCACTCACTCACCCCAGCCAATGCCCAGGTAGAGGGTGAAGAAGCTTCGCTCAGGGAAGGAGGCGAGGCCCAGCAGGCCATGCAGGTACACGCCCTCCACCAGCAGCCAGCAATAGTTGGCCACCACGCCATACTGCATGATCACTGCGGCCACACGGCAGCCGGCCACCGCCTGGGCAGGGCCAGCGTGGGCAGCTGTCACCACCCTGCCTGCCCAAGGCTGCAGCAGTCTAGGCTGGTCTGCTCTGGGCACTCACCCCATCGCTGAGCCAGATGCTGACACTGAGGTCATCCCCGATCTTCTGGCTGTAACGGGTCTTCAGCAGCCAGTCGATGACCAGCACAGAGCTGGCCTTCAGCACAAAGGATGCAAACAGGTTCACGTGGATGTAGTTGCGGGTGCAGTGGAGTTTGCTGCAGGGACAGGGGATCAGTGCCCAGCACCTGCCCTGGGGCTGCCCTGCGCAGGACGGAGGAGGCGGCATACCTGAGGCCCAGCATGATGGCCAGGGCAAGCAGCAGGGCCCCCAGGGACAGGGAGTAGCCCACGGTGTACATCACCTGGAAGCTGCTGTACATCTTGGCTACTTCCTTCTGTGAACCACAGTGGCTGCTCAGGGCTGGGGGCCACTCCCTGCCTCTGACTGGTCCCACGGTGCCCACCCACCCTGCTGACCTGGCCCTCGAGCTCCTCGTCCTCCATCTGGCACTGGGAAGCGTTGCGCCATGGCTGTCCCCGGGGCCCACGCACCCACTGCCCATCCGGCCCACACTTCTTGAAGACCAGGCGGTGCTGCACTGGGGGGACAGGCTCTGGTCACTCCAGCTCCAGGCCCAGCCCCCCAGTGCCTCCAGACCTTTCAGGTTACCTTTGTGATACCAAGGCAGGTACCAGGGGCAGGAGATGTTGGCCGTGGTATTGGGAGGGGTGTCTGGCCAGCAGGAGTACTTGTCGAAGGTCCTGTTGCAGACCAGGTCTGCAGAGGCGGGTTGGCAGGGTCAGGGAGGCTCCTGGAGGGCCTGGCCCGGACCCTTCCACCTCCTCCTGGAAGCACCTGAACTTCCCTATCTCCTCTCCAGGCCTGCAGCCCAGAGCTTCGGCCTCCCCACCTGACCACTCCTCCCCAGCTCTCTGCCTCCCACGCCCACCTAGTCTCCCGTCCAGCCTGGCCCTCAGGGCACCTTCCCTTAGAGACCTCTGTCCCAAACCCACACTGGGTCTCCTTCCCCCCACCTTCCTCCAGCACCTTCCCCTGGGGGCTGAACCCCAATTCCATCCAGGAGCCAACCCTACAGCTGCCACAGGCTGCTGTCCCTCATCTGACGGTGCAGGACCCCAGGGTGTGCTCTCTGGCCCCATTTCTCCCTGTACCAGAGTGACCACCAGCCTGTGTCTGCATCTGACCCATCTCCCTCCCACTTGCCTAGTCTGGGGGCTTTGCCAGCCATCTCCCCTGAGCACTGGCTGCCCTCTGTGGGCTCGGGGCACTGTGGCAGCAGCCAGGACAGTGAAGCGCACCAGTCCTGGGGCCACTCTGCCCTCTCTGGTGTCTCCCACTTTGTGGGCCACCTGGGCACCCGGGAAGCCTTCCCGGGAGCAAGCTCCAGGCTGCACGGCCGGCAGGAGCTGGGGGCCTGCGGGGGCTCACCAGTTGGGGGAGGCAGCAGGCTCATGTTGCGGTGGCATTGGTCACTGTAGAGCTTCCACTTCTCAAACAAGAAGTCCATTACCTGGGCAGAGAGGGCCTGCGGCTGGCGGACCAGGGGACAGCAGCCAGAAGGACAGAGTCAGAGAACCAGCGGAGTCAGCACAGGGCAGACTGGGGCCCCCCGCACCGGGCAGAGGCTGTGCAGCCTCACCTGGCAGGCCAGCAGCAGCAGCAGCAGCAGGTTGGGATGCCAGGGCCGGACGGGGGACATGCCTCTGGGTAGCTGTCCCCCACATCTGGCAGGGGCCTCACAACCGGCTCCTTGGGGGTGTTCACAGGTCCCTTGAGCTGCAGAGGGTCAGAGCCATGGGATCTAGGGAGAGGCCTGACCCAGGGTCCTTCCCCCCAGCAACCAGCCTCCAAGTCTGCTGAGGTGGAAAACACAGAGCAGGGAGCCGACGTGGTCTGTGCCAGTGAGCGGCTGGAGGAGCTGGAGGTCACTGTCCACCCCGCGAGGCCATCTGTCTGTCAACCATTCCAGAGCCCTCCCGCTTGCGGGTGGCAGCCACCTTCCACCCTCTGGTGTGGCCACCCAGAGCTCATGGAGGGGACCAGGCCCTTAGCCATCTACTTCCTCCCTCAGCCTGGTGGCCTCAGCTGGGCCCAGCCCCCACCAGCCCCCACCCCACACCTATTCTTAGCCCCTGGGAGAGCCGGCTCATCAGGCAACCTGCCCGGCTTGGGGTGCCAAGCACGAGGGTGGGGTGCCCAGGCCTTCCACCGCTTCTCCCCAGGGCCAGGCCCTGCCTCCCCAGGCCAGGGGCCAGGTGTGGGGCACATGCTCAGGTGGTCTCTGCCACACCCGCGCCCCCTTTCCCAAGACCAGCATGCCCAGGGGACCCATGGCCCTCATCCAAGGCTCGGGCTGGGTGCCAGGGTCCCCTAGGGCACCACAGGCTGGCAGATCAGCCCCGCGGAGACGGGGCCAGGGGACACACTGCTTCTCGGGTCCTGGAAGCAGCAGAGCCTCTCTGGCCTCAACCGAGTCCCACAGGAGAGGCGGGGAGCTCCTGGGTCTGCAGAGCTGGGTGGGCCTCACTGCCAGCCTGAGGCCAGAAAGGAGTGAGGAGTGTCCAGCTGGACGGACAGACAGATGGCTGATTGGAAGTCAGAGTCAGGAAGAACAGGGCAGTAGGATGGAGAGGGGTGCGGCTGTGGCTAAGGTAGGGGTTCTAGGTGGGCCTGGGCACCAGGTTGAGGGGGCAGCCTGGATTTTAACCCTCTGCAGTAAGTCCAGTCCAGCGCTCGGGCCAGCTCGGCCACAGGGCTGCCCTGCCCTTCAGCCGTCCTGCTGCAGCACGGCGGTGGCTCACAGCCTGCTGGGGGCTCCTGACCCCAGCTGGAGCCTTCCATCACACGGCCTGGAGGGACATAGGACCCAGGAGTGGCAGGTCCCCAGTCCCTGGCCCCTGGGAGTCGTCCAGGCTCGGGATTCAGTGAAAGATCCACAGAGTAAAGGGCTCTTCTTTTTTTGTTTTAGTTGTCAATGGACCTTTATTTTGTTTATCTATGTGTGGTGCTGAACCCAGTGCCTCACACATGCCAGGCCAGTGCTCTGCCACGTAGCCCCAGCCCCAGCCCCACTTTTGTTCCCCTCCCCATAGGGTTGGGGGCCGAACTCAGGGCCTTGTGAGCTAGGCAAGCACTCTGCCACTGAGCTAAATCCCCAACCGCCCCTCTTATTTTAAATTAATTTATTTATAGTTGGTTCCGGGGTTTGAGCTTAGGGGCCCTCAACCTCTGAGTCACATCCCAGCCCTTTTTTTGTATTTTATTTAGAGAGAGGGTCTTGCTGAGGTGCTTAGAGCCTAAGTTGCTGAGGCTGGCTTTGAACTCATGATCCTCCTGCCTCAGCCTCCCAAGCTGCTGGGATGACAGGTGTGGCCGCAGCGCCCTGCCAGCGAAGGGCTCTTGCTGGGAAGAGGGCAGCTGGCAGGTAGGCGAAGGAGGAGGGGGAGTTTGGGTATCCCCTGCTCTGGGGTCGCCAAGGGGACGTCTCCTCTTCTGGTTCTGATCAAACAACCCCATCTGCTGTGGCTGCCCAGTCTACTGAGCTGGGCTGGGTCAGAGTAGTCCAGCCAAGAGCAGGCCTCCCGTCTGAAGACTCCTGACCACGGTGTCTGGGCTCCAGCTGAGGCCCTGGAGGAAGAGAGCTGACGGGTGGGCATGTTGGTGGGGCAGAGGGAAAGGACAGGGATGGCCAGGGTGGATGGACAGTGGAGAGACAGGCAGGGGGCATAGGAGGATGTGGCCTGGGCACTGAGGGAGGGTGGCCCACCCCAGTGAAGAAGGACAGCCAAGGAGGAGACCCCAAGACCCCCAGAACCCCAATTCACCCCCAATCCCTGCTGGGAAAATGGGGGTATCTGACAGCCTTCTTGCTGACCTCCCAGGGCCATGAGGACCTTAGAAGCTGACTGTGGGAAAGAGTGTGGCTGGCCCGCTCCAGGGGCTGCTCAAGCCCGGGGCCAGCCACCAGGAGCCCCAGAGTAAAGTCGTGTTCAGAGGCAGAGTGGAGGGGAGATGGGCTGTGCTGGCCCTCGGAGGCCCCTGCCTCTCTCCACGGCAGCCTGCCCAGGAGGAGCACGCTCCATGCCCCCAGACCACCCCACAGAAGGTCAAGCAGGTGGGGCTGGAGACCCTTGAAGACGTCCCTCTACACAAGCTCAGTGTCCCAGGCCACAGGCCAGGCGGGCTCAAGGACTCCCCGGCCCCAGGTCCCTGGGCATCAGAGCCTCAGACCCCTCTTCAAAATATCAGAGGCCCAGGCAATCCTCCTCTGCACCCCTGATAGGAATGTGGGAGAGGACAAAAGCTGTCAGTCCTCCACCGCGGGGTGGGGAGGACGTGGGGGCGACAGCTCTGGGAAAGGGTGGCGGGTGTGGCTGATTTCCAGCCCTGTGAGGCTGACGTCTCCAGGGAGGAGGACAGGCACGGGGGCTCGGGCCCAAGGGCACATCGTTCCACTCCCAAGTTAGTATCCCCGAGGGGGACAGCCTCCAGAGGGTGGACAGCCTCCAGAGGGTGGACGAGGGCTGTCCCCTGCAGGGAAGCTCTGATGGACCTGAACAGCCTGTCCAGGCCCCACTGTGGGGCCACACGGATGCCCAGAGACAGCTCTTCAGGCCCCTGATAAACATCTGTCAAATGAGTGAGTGAGCAGGAACCTGGCGGGACCAGCCAGGGATATGGAGGTGCCACTCGGGACTCACATTGGCCAGGCCTGGCCCTTTTTCCACCTTATTCCCTCCTTGGCTCGGAGCAGGGTGGAAGGGTGACAGGGGACAGGTCCGACGGCACCCACCCTTCCTCCTTCTTGCCTGTCGCTGGCCCCAGACTTCAAGGGGCAGAGGGCTGGGTATGATGGCTGTCACACCCCAAGCTGCCCACCAGTCTGCCGCCGGGCTGCTGCCAGCAGGCTCCTCCCCTGGTGACCTCCTCCGCAGCAAACACCTCTGGCCACACAAGCCACTGGGTCTGACCTGGCTGGTCCTCTACTTGTGGGCTGGCACACCCCCATGCCAGTTCCAGCCAGACACATGACTCAGGTGTTCCTGGCAAGGCCAATGTCACACCAGTTCCCACTGGGGGGGGGGGCGAGGGACCCCAGATCCAGTGGACGGCCCACTAACCCAGGAAGGCAGGGAGTGCCCTTGGTGTCCCAGGATCCGCAGGGGTAGGGAGGGTGTCTCTCAGGCACCCTTGGAGCCCCAGGGAGGTGAGAGGTGGGAGGTTTCTGTGAAACCCAAGTGGCTGGAAGGTCAGGCAGGGCCTGGGGGCGGGATCAGCCCACGGCTGTTGACCACAGGGCAAGCCTGGGATGCAGGACAGAGGGTGTTGAGATCCACCCCCCAGCCCCCAGGTCCCCAACACAGAAGGACAGCAAAACAGCCCTGGCTGGTCCTCAGAGGATGCCTGGCGCCAAGAGGACAGGGGTCAGTCCGTTCTGAGTGGGGCATAAATCCCCCTGACCCAGAAGAGGGACGGGGACTCCAGAGAGGCTGGAGAGGGCAGTGACCTGCATTGGCTGCGGGTCAAAGTCACAAGTGGAAGGACAGCCCGGTGAGGTTCCAGTGCCCCTCACCCACCCTGGGAAACCCGGGTGTTACTGGGGAGCAGGGACAGGACACAGAGGGAAGCCGGAGCTGCCCAGGACCCTGTGCCTCGCCTCGGTGCTGCGAGGGCGCGCGTGGGGGGAAGAATGAGGGTCTGGAGGGAGGGGCCAGTCCTAGGGCCCGCAGCCATCCGCACCCAGGTCCCCGAGGCCGCGGTCCCAGGGACCAGAGTGCAAGAGCAAATACTGAGACCCCTGAACCGACGGTGCTGGACCAGGTGACTGTCCAAGAGTTGAGGGCGCATCCCCGGGGCTGGGAAAGGAGGCGTCCGACGTGGGCAAGGACCCTGGGGACCACTCGCTCCGGGGAGCCCAGCTCTGAGCCTTGGCGGGGTCCGCCCGGGCCGTGCCCTCGGGCCTCCCAGTGCTCACCGCGCGGTGCCGCTAGGCTCCCTCGGTCCTCCGCGCGCTCAGGTCTGGCGCCCGCAGCCGCTTGACTCCACAGAGCTGCGCGCTCGGGGTCTGCACCGGCTCAGCCCCGCGCCCTGCGCCTGCTGCGCTCGAACTTCCCGGCGGTGACACTGGGCGGCGGAGGGGGAGGGGAAGGGGGCGGGAGCGGCCGCTGGGTGGGGGCAGCCGAGGGTCCCCGCCCGCGCACGGCGCTGCTGACCGGCGGCCGGGAGGCGCGGCGAGCGCAGACTCCAGGCCCCCGGAGCGCGCTCCTAAGACCCTGCTCACAACCCGGAGGACCTCTCCGCAGCTGACCTCCGGGTGACACCCACGTCGCTGGACCCTGATAGCCGGCTCTCCGCGCAGGCCCTGATCTGGACGGCGACCCCGCGGACCCTGGCCCTGCAAACCTTAGTCCCCCGCCTCCAGTCCTGTAGGTCCTCGACCCCATGGACCCTGCTTGGTGGATCTGCGCCCTGTGGTGTGGACTCTCCCTGCTGATCCCCGCCCCGCTGACATGGCCTGCAGGTCTGGGCTCCCTGCAGGGACACGTGTGCCAGCGAGGAGGGGGGCGCGCCGGCGGGTGCTGTGACTCAGGCCCCTTCCTCTTGCTTCATCTGTGTTCCCTGTGGTCCCCGCTGTGTCTGTGGCCTTCCTGACTCTCTGCAGGAGTGACCCTTTACTTATCCCCACCAGGCTCCTGGGCAACATGAGCTGTCTCCAATCCTTCTTTGCAGGTGGGGGGCTACTAGGGCGCTGGAATGTGAGCTACCCAGGAGGTCTCTGGCCAAGTGATCCCCTAGGGTGCCCCTTTAACCCTTTCTGTGCCACACCCTGGTCTCAGGGCCTGGTTCTGTCCCCTGGAGCCTCCTCCAGCCCACCCATTCAGTAGCCCCACTGAGGGGGCCCCTGCTCCCTGCTGTCTCCCAGCCTGCTCCCTGCCACTGTGCCACCCTCCTCCCAGGTGCCTCCTTTCCTGAGGACTGCCAAAAGCTCTGAGACACAGGCTTCTGCCAGACACCCTGGGGGGACATTTCCTCTCCCATGCCCCCCAAAGCCAACGTCCAAGGTGGTCCTTCTGCAGCCCCCCTGTCACCTCCCCAGCTCACCTCCCAACAGGCCGTCCCCAGCACCCGCCGGCCTGCTCCTGCCAGGACTGGGCCTCAGCGTTCCTGGCTGTGCGCATCCGGGGGTACCCAGGGTCCTGCCCTCTTCTTGGAGATCTTTGTGTGGCTGTGGTTTCCAGGACGGGCACCTCCTGGCCCCTCTCCCCTCTCTCTAGAGCGTCTTGTCTCCACAATTCCCAAAGACCCCCTAACACACACACACACACACACGCACTCGCACGCACACGCGCGTGCCAGGCCCACCGAGAGCCCTCTCCCTGACCCGATCCTCCGTGGCTTCACTCCCGTCCAGGGGCTCTCCTCTGCCTCACCTTCCTGGCACCTGGCACTGGCCGAGGCCTCCTCCCGAGCTTCCCTCCCGTTTCTCTGGAGTCTCTGCTCTCTCCATTGTCACCCACTGTCCTGGTCACCCCCCACAACTCCCCTGCCTCCAGTCAACCCCCTGAGTCATTCTTTGGTCTTGGGCCCTTCTCAGGACTCTACTCCTGCTTTAGGGGGCACTGGAACCCCTGATCCTTCCCCCACGGCCCCACCCACGGGCTTCTCCCCCCCTGACATCGCTGCCCTCTGGGTGCCTGCAGGGCACTGGGGCTTCGACACTCGGTGCCCTCCCCAGTGCCCTGCCCGCTGACCTGGCCCCCAGCCTGGCCCAGCACTCAGGGGCGTTCTGGCTGCCCACGCCCCCATTCCTGCCAGCCCGTCTGCAACCCGGCCCGGCCCGGCCTTTTTACTTTGGCTCAGGAAAGGGCCAGAGGGCAAAGGTCTCCGCCTGCCCCCAGGCCACTGGTGCCCTCTTATCTCACCCTCCTTGGAGCCCAGATGATGAGCTTTGCTCTTGGGGGACTGAGTCCTGCAGCCTGCGTCTGCCCCTGAAAGTGACCACCCCTGGGACTGGGAGGCTCGGTGGGCGGCATTGCCGGGATGGGGAGCTGGAGGGACTGTCCCACAGCAGGTAGGGGACAGGGAGTGGGCTCTCTCAGCTCTGGGACCCCGACTGTGCTCCTGCCCCCTACCCAGGGCAGGCTCTTCCTGCAGGTCAGGGAGGAGGGGACAGCGTGGGGGGCCCTGAGAGGGCATCCACTGCTGAGTCGGGAAGCCCCTCCCTCGTCCTCCTCCTCCGTCACCCTCGCTCTGGTCCCGTCACCTGGCCTGCAGCAAGAACCCTGTTGGGTGCTTTAGCCAGATCCTCACCCTCCGTGTTCCTGGGCAGTCAGTCCCCACTGGCCAGGCTGTGCCCTGAGTCCAGGTGCACACTGAGGTCTCTTGGCCCCCGCCACCAGAGCCCTGAACGAAGTCTGTCTTTGGGCCTGGTCCTGGCGGCTCTGCGTCTCCCACTCTGGAGACATAAACAGTGAGAGCTGGGAACGAGGCCGGCGGGGCCTTCCCACGAGCCAGGGGCCTGGGGACCAGGACCACGCCTGCCCTCCACAAGTCCCTCCTCCTCACTGAAGGGGTCTCCAGGGAGGGGTCTGCTCCTGAACATGGGGGAAGCTGCGAATGTCCTCAGGGCCCAGCAACATGGACACTAAGGGGAAGGACAGACCTGGGTCAGCGTCCACCCGAGGAGGGCTCTTCCTCTGAGCTGCATCAGCACATTGTGGACTGAAGGGCTGGGCTGGACCAGGGGCCCTCCATCACAGGACCCACCCGGCAGGGCTGCTGAGGCTGCTCTGGAACTACGATCCTCCTGCCTCAGCCTCCCTGCACGCCAGAATTCTTGTAGGGTTCTGCAGCCAGATTTTCTCCCCACAACTTCCACGAACGTCCCCCACATGGATAGGAGGCATCTCTGTGATGCTGGCACGGCAGCTGGTACTGTGCCCTGTGGGTCCGGCAGGGTCTATCCACTGCTCCCAGGCTGCAGGACCAAAAGAGGTGGACAGGGAGAGGCCTGGGCCCTGGGCGTCCAGCTGCACCCAGCACCTGGCCCTCATTCCTGGGTGGGAAGAGTGTGCCTGGGCGACAAGCAGAGGAGAGAGGGAGCGAGCCAGGGCAGGGACAGGAGGGCACCAGGGAGCATCTCTCCCGACATCCTGAGGATACAGAAAGACGAAGCAGCCATGAAGCTGGACGGGCCCCTGTCGACCACTCACAGGGCACAGCTGTGGCAGGAGGATCGGGAGTTCAAAGCCAGCCTCAGCAAAAAGTGAAGCCCTTAGCAACTCAGTGAGACCCGTCTCTAAATAAAATACAAAATAGGGCTGGGATGTGGCTCAGTAGTCGAGTGCCCCTGAGTTCAGTCCCCAGCACCAAGGGAAAGCAAACAAAGATATAGCATACAGAGGCTGAAATCTTCAGTCTTGCTGAGAATGTTCTGGTTAAAATAATAATGATGCCAGGTGCTGTGGCACACACCTATAATCCCAGCAGCTCAGGAGGCTGAGACAGGAGGATCATGAGTTCAAAGCCAGCTTCAGCAAAAAGTGAGGCACTAACCAACTTAGTGAGATCCTGTCTCTAAATAAAAAAATAAGGCTATGGATATAGCTCAGTGGTCGAGTGCCTCTGAATTCAATCACTGGTACCCCAAAAAGTAATCTTTCAAAGTGCCAAGTGAGCCGGCATGGTGATGCACACCTGTAATCCCAGCAACACGGGAGGCTGAGGCAGGAGGCTCGCAGGTTCTAGGCCAGCCTCACAACTTAGAAGAACCTGTCTCAAAATATAAAGGGCTGGAGTGTAGCTTGGAGGTTAAGTGCCCCTGGGTTCAACCCCTGGTACCAAGAAAAAGGAGGAGGAGGAGGAGGAGGAGGAGGAGGAGGAGGAGGAGGAGGAGGAGGAGGAGGAGCTGTGAAATAAAAGAGAGGGAATGTGGGAAGCTGAGCCCCTGAGGGCTGGAGTTCTGCAAAGGGCCAGAGGATGCCTGGACTCTCCGCACTGCAAGAGCCCCGTGCCAGCAGGTAAACACCCCACAACTGCCTGCTGTGGGTCTCAAAGTCCAGCCAGCCTCTGCCCAGGCTCCCATCTGGGGCTCCACCAGCCCAGGGTGCTGTGTGCAGGGGAAACCTGGGAAGGGGCGGGGCTGCTGTACATTTTAATTGGTCTCCCACTCTCCCCTCTGGACCTCCCACCGCCCTGGACCTGTGGCTTCTCTGCCCGTGTGTGTCTCTGTACCCTTGATGTCACATGTGGATCCACAAATACTATCACATGGTGGGTTTTTTTTTTTTTTTGAGGGGGGGCAGGTATTGGGCATTGAAGCCAGAGTGCTTTGTCCCGAGCTATAGCCCCGTCTTTTGAGACAGGGTCTCACTAAGTGGCAGAGGGTTTCACTAAGTTGCTGAAACTGCCCTCAAATTTGTGATCCTCCCACCTCAGCCTCCGAGTCACTGGGATCACATACCTACACCCACCTCTGTATGAGGTATTCTTTTTCCCCCCTATGGTACTAGGAATTTAAACCCGGTAGGCTTTTCCACTGAGCTTTATCCCCAGCCCTTTTCATTTTCATTTTGAAACAGGGTCTCACTAAATTGCTGAGACTGGCTTAGAATTTATGATCCTCCTTCCTCAGCCTCCGAGTCACTGGGATTCTAGGTGGGAGTCACTGAGCCCAGCACATTGACCCTTCTTATCCATGAATATGGTCTACTTTTCATTTATTTGGATCTTTAAAAAAATCATTCAGTAGTGTCTTGCAGTGGTCAGTTTATGAATGTTGTAGTTTTTTGGTTAGATTTCTCCCTGTTTCATGATTTTTTTGTGTATCATAAATGACATTTTTTTTTCTTTTATTTGCCTCCACTGATTCCACCAAGCCTATTCCCTTACTGTGGTTTTGCTTGATGGTAGGTTAGGTCAGTGGGACAGTGGCCCTGATGCATGTCACTGATCAGATGACCTGGCTTCTGTTGTCTCACTCCTGCTGTTGATGGGAACCTCCTTGCTTTCCCTCACTTTGACATGCAGAGCCCTGGGCCAGACCTACATGGTGCCACACCATGGGCTTCACGATTTCTTTAAAATTTCCAGTCGTGGGGCTGGGACACAGCTCGGTTGGCAGGTGTTGGCCTCGCGTGCACAAGGCCCTGGGTTCAATCCCCAGCCCCACAAAAAATAATAATAAAAATAAGATAAAATTTCCAATTGCTTGGTGCTCATACACAGAAATACCACTAAAGCCAGGCTCCGTGGCGCCCCTGTCGTCCCAGCTACTCAGGAGGCTGAGGCAAGAGGTCACAAGTTAGAGTCCAGTCTGGACACCTAGCAAGGTCCTGCCTAAAAAAAAAAAAACAGCTACCCACGGCGTGCACACCTTTATCCTGGTGGCAGGAGGGTCACAGGTTCAAGGCCAGCCTCAGCAACTCAGCAACTTAGTGAGGCCCAAGAAACCAATGAGACCCTGACTGGGGTGTGGCTCAGGGGTTAAGAGCCCCTGAGCTCAGTCCCCAGCACCACAAAACAAACAAATAGTCAATAATCAACCCACGCCCGGGGAGGCTCAGAGAGGAAGGCTGCCCAGGCTCACGGACGCCCCAGCTGCGCGCACGCGCTCTCTCTCTCTCTCTCTCTCACACACACACACACACACACACGCACATGCACACACAACACACATATGACACACACACAACACACACATGCACACACACAACACACACGACTCACACACGACACACACACACAGGACACACACAGGACACACACACACCACACACGTGCGCACACACAACACACACGACACATACACAAACGCACACACACACAACACACAAACATGACACACACATGCACACACTGGACACACATACACACGCACACACACATGACACACACAAGATACACACAAGATACACACACGACACACACGAGCACACACAACACATGCACTCACACACACGACACACATACACGACACACACAACACACACATGCACACACACGACACACACACAGGACACACACACACGACACACACACACCACACACACACACCACACACACACACAACACAACACACACACAACACACACACAACACACACAACACACAGACACGACACACGCACATGCACACACACACACGCACACACACACGCACAAACACGCACACAGGACTGACTGGTCATAACTGGTTGTCTCACTCGGCAGCACTTCTCCACCCTCCAGTGTCGGCTGCGGTTCCTGCTCCTAAACCCTGGGGTTTTCCGAGGACGATGGCGGGTTTTCCTTCTGTTTGTCTGGGTCGCGACCTCACGGGTGGCAGGGGCAGATTCCGGGGCGGGCAGAGCACCAGCTGTTCACCATGAAGAATGAGTGTGGTCCGAGGGGGGCTCTGGGGGCTAGAGTGGGGTTTGGGCGGCACTAAGGGGGAACCCCAGCACCCTACCTCTGAGCTCCACCACCTCCAGCTCCCGCCCGCCTCCCTCTTTTGTTTTTTCCTCTTTCTTTTGGTCCTGGGGATGGAACCCAGGGGTGCTGACCACTGAGCACACCCCAGCTTCTTCTCTGTGTGGAGACAGGGTCTCTCCAAGTTGCTTAGGGCCTTGCTAAATCCATGAGACTGGCCTGAGACTGTGATCCTCCGGCCTCAGCCTCCGAGTCGACTCGTTGAGATGGCAGGGAGCAGGCCCCTTTTTCTGTTTTGACAGGGTCTCATTAAGTTGCCCAGACTGGCCTCTAATTCGAGGTCTCCGGCCTTAGCCTCCCAAGCAGACGGGATCCAGACGTGTGCCGTCCTACTCTTTTCTTTTTTTTTTTTTATAAGATGATCTTATAATTTTTCTAATTTAGTTTGTGACTCTGGTGAATTACACGGATTTTGAGATGTTGTCCGGCCGGCCAGGCTGGGACGATCTCACCTGGCAATGATGGGTAGGATTTGCTCCATTCTCTAAGGGGTTTTGTGTCTGTGTTCACTAAGGACAATTAGGGTGTGATCTTATTCTCTTGTAATGAGGAAGGCGGTTTGGTGTCAGGTGATGCCAGCCCCACATGATGAGCTGGAAGGCTTTCCGCCCTCTTCGTTCTCTGGGGTTGGGTGGCACCTCTCTCAAGGCTGGTGGCCTCGCGGGGGAAGCGCTGGGCGGAGGTCCCCCTAGGATCTCTGTAGTAGATAAAGAGCTGTTTAGGTGCTGAGATACTGCTCCTTGTCACTCTGCCCACTGTTAGGGCCACTAGCAGGTTTGTGGGTTCCTTCACCAGAACTGGGCTCCATCCCGCAGATGGGAGGAGGGGACTGGAGGTCCCTCTGCCCAGCCGTGGGGGACGCTGGCCTCCAGCCTATGGCTTCCAGTGGCAGCCAGCTCTGCTGGCCAGGGGCAGGGATTAGAGACTCCTTGGGGGATTTGTTCCTCCCCAGGCTCTCAGGCTGACAGCCGCTGGCGCCTGGCCACAGCACCGTCTAGCTGCCCCGGGGCCCTGCTCTTCCCTGCCTGGAGACAGGGCTTGTCTGGCCAGGGAAGGTGGCTGTGTGAGTTTCTGAGCCCACAGGCACCAGGGAGCTGGGGCCAACCACCAGGAGCCCCTGGGCCTGAGGTTCTGCTGTGTGCCAGAGTCCTAGGGCTCAGGCGGAGGGGCTGGAGGGGCTGAGTAAAGTTCTCAGCCTGAAAGACAAGGAGATTGTGGGTAGGAAGTAGCTGCCTGATAAGCCTGGGGCCTGAGTGGGCCCCAGCTCAGGAATCTGCAAAGCACAGGATTTTTGACTCAACTCTGGCAGCGAGGTGTGGGTGTCCCCCTCCCAGCCCCGGTGATCACTATGCTTAGACCCTATTCTGGCTTCTTCCACTCACCCCTGTCCTTCTGGTCACCATAGCTGCTTCCCCAAGGCCAGGGATCACTGCCCGACCCCAACTCCCCTGAGCCTCCATCTGCAGCTCCAAGATAAACAGAGTCCACTGCCGCGTTCCCCGACCCAACACTCGGGGTCACTCCAGCTGAACTGGGCTGCCCCACATAACCACACAGAGACAGAGAGACCTTTTTCCTTGGGTCCTGTGACGGCCCCTCTGACCCTAGGGTCCCTGGAAAGACAGAGAGAGAGAGGAGAACGTGCTGAACCCTTTTATGGGGGAGAGGCCATTCAATGAGGCAGGGGGTCAGGTGGCGGGGTGAGTCTAGCTTCCTGACGTCGGCGGCCAGCAGGTTGACTGACCTCTAGGAAGGCCGTGCCCATCTCAGGAGCTGTGCGGGGGTCATGGCAGAGCGAGGCCTGCCCAAACAGAGGGGCCACAGGAGTTCAGCCCACCCTGTGCGCCCAGTGCCCAGAGTCCACACACTCAGCCCACGGCTGGCTCCCCACATGGCCACATTCCCATCTCTCGGGGCCACGGGGCGCTTGGTTCCTGTGTGGCAGCTCCCGACAGACCACCCCTTGCCCAGAGCCCCCATTAGACTGTGAGGTCACATGGGTGGACCAGCAGCACGGCTTGATTAAATCAGGCCCCTCGGAAGGATGTGGAGGCAGAGGAAGGGCCCAGGCTCCAGCCCTGGGTGGGCCAGACTGTGGCCAGCCCCAGAGCAGGCCGTGGGGGGCGGCGGCTCTGCTGGGCACAGGGGCTGGGTCCAGAGGGCAGACAAGCCATGGGCACCCCCATCTGGTCTTCAGAGCTGGCCCAGGAGACAGGGGCCCCAGAAATGAGCCAGGCTGGGCAACACCAGGCCAGGAGGGAGCCACCAGTGCCCTCCCCCAGTGTGGGGCTGGGGTGTGGAGGGAGGCTGGACAAGATGGGAGGGGTCTGCCTGAGGAGCACAGAAGCCCCTGGGCTGGGCCCGGCCATGGGGGGTCCCACCACAGCATCAAGCCCAGGCCCTGTGGCCCCCCGGTGGTGGGTGGTGACAGCCACAGGGCTCTGGGGCTCCCTCGGGGAACTGGCCTGGGACGCAGGTGGATGGAGACACACTGGCCGCTCGGCAGCACTTGGGAGAGGCGGGCGGGCAGTGGTGAGGCTGGGCATCCACTGCCCGCGGCTTGGGAGGCCCCAGAGGCCCTCCTGGGTCTGAGTCGCAGAAGTCCTGACCCAGGGCCTCCAGGGTGCAGAGACGAGGCCTGGAAGAGGTCACTAGGGCGGTCCTACTCCCGTCTGCTGGAGGGGAAGGGGGTCACCGGGACAGACAGGTGCCAAGGGACAGCCCTGAGCAGACGTGGGAGGAGACGGCCCTTGAGCCAAGGAGGGCTGGGGAGCAGCTGCCTGCGGCACCCTGCTCTGAGTCCCAGGCCCAGGCCCCACAGCGCCGGCCGCGGGCAGCTGGCAGGATCCCTACAGGGGTTCCAAGACGGCCTCTTGGAGGGGGCGTGCTCAGGTCGAGCTCTGGCTCCGGGTTTGTCCCCCTCACCTCAAAACTAACAGAAAATGAAGCAGAAGCTTGGCTTCTAGGGGCAGAGGCGGACACCACGCCTGGCCGCACCCGCTGCAGGCCAGCGGGGCCCCACACAGCCGAGTCGCCTGCATCGGCCCCTCTCCCAGTGAGAGAAAGGCGGGAGCCCGGGCCGGTGGGGTCCGGCCAGGCAGCTTCTGAAGGTCCAGTGGCCTCCAGGGCTGCATCAAGGCTTTGCCTGGCCCGGGTCTGGCCCGTGTCTGCCTGGCCTGGCGGAGCTTCTGGGCCAGTGGCTAGGGTGGGGACTGTGGGTGGGGCAGGTGGGGCCAGGCCAGGTGGGGAGGCCAGTCTAGTTCCCCAGAATGGCCGGGCAGGGGGGCACTGCAAGGCCTCCAGGTCGGGCGGGTGGGGGGCTGGGGCAGAGGAGGCTCCAACCCAGGGGCTTTCCCATCCCGACAGGGACGTCTGGAAGAGGTGCTAATGCCAGGCGCGGTGGCTGCCCGCAGGTGACTGTGGCCTGCATTCACAGGCGGCCTTGGCTGACGAAGGGAACCTCCAGGGACACTCCTGTCACCAAGCAACGGGAACCCTAGGGAGGGGCTGTCAGTCTAGGTAGCACAATGGGGTGACCACTCCAGAGGGGGAGAGGCAGGTGGCTTGGAGCTGGCCTCAGGCGGGACCAGGTCTTGGTGTCCTCAGGACTGGATTCCCTGTGGCTGCTGTGTAACAAGTTACCCCAAACCCTCTCCCTAAACGGCAAATGTCTACTCTCTGGCAGTTTCTGTGAGTCAGAAGTCTGGGGCCTGTGCTGGCCTGGGCTGTGGACCTCTCCAGGTCTGACTGTGGAGGCCGTCTCCAAGCCTGTCCCCTGACCAGCCTGGACTTCGGGTCCTCTCTGGCTGCTGCTGGAGACGGTGTCTGCCCACAGGGCCCCCTGAGAAGGAAGGAGACTCACACACTCGGCCAGAGGCCAGCCCAGGGGAGGCCGAGCGGGGGCCCACGATGTCAGAGTCCCGGGGAGGCCCCTGGAGTGCAGGTCCCCAGGGGCAGGAAGCAGAAGGCAGAAGTTGCCCGCCACTGGGGTGGGAGTGGGAGTGGGCCTGGACGGTGGGCAGCCGCTCGGGTCTTACTGAGGTCTTATTAGTCTTAAGCTTGTGATCTTCCTGCTTCAGCCTCCAGAGTAGCTGGGATTACAGTGTGGCACCACCCCTCAGAGCCCTAGTGGCTCGTGAGCGTTCCTGCTGTCACCGGCAATCCTATATTTGAACATGTGCCCTGTTATTTAAATGTTTTTGATTGTAAGTCATCCGAAACCCCAGGGAGATGGCCTTGAAGAACAAATGGATCGCGGCTCTAGACGACTCGCCTCCAGGAGGGGCTGCTCAGGGCTCTGGCTCCCGTCTTCTGCCCCCCTCTGTTGGCCTCCTCCTGCGCTGCTGCCAGTCTTGCCTTCAGCACCTGCCTGCCACACACACCCTCGAGGGGAGAGTGTCCCCTACCCCAGACATGGAACCCAGGCCCTGAGTCGCCCAGGACTGCCCGAGCGGAGGTCTCGCCTCCTGTGCTGGTTGGGTCGTGGGCTGGGGAATTCCAGGGTCTGTGAGGCAGAGGAAGGGGAAGGGGGGTGCTGGGGCTGTGCGTGGGAACATCCACCACTGGAGCCGCTGGCCTCGGGGAGTGGGGGTGGAGCAGGGACTTCTGTCCCCGAGGTTCCCAGGCCGCGGCTCCACTCCCAGCTTGGGGAAAGGTCGGGAAGACACTGGGCTGGAGTGGGTGACTCAGCAGGGACAGAGCCCTCCCGAGGAAGGGGCAGAGGTCACAGCAGGGTGCTGGCCAGTGCCCTCTTCCTATTGGGTAGGAGTTCAGGGCACCAAGATGGCAGACGCAGGGCATCAGAAGGGAGCCCCTGGAAGATACAACAGGAAGAGGAGCCGTCCCGGGGAAGACAGTCCCATGACCATGACAACTCCCACCCCAGGACTTGTCTCCTTGACAACTCCTGCCACAGGTTCAGTGATTTAAAATGACCCGTGGGGTAAGGTGGGCAGTGTTGTAACTAGGTTTTCTAAAGTAACCCGTGGGGGAAAACTGGACCACATTCTAATCAGGTATCATAAGGTAACCCACGGGGACAAATGGTGAGGTCTCCAGTCAGGTCCGGGTAAAAAGAGAAGGCCCCACGGCTCAGCTCGGGGGACACTGGTCTCCAGTCACCGGGGCCTTGAGCCTGCCTCTCCTCTGGGCCCACTTGTCTCCACCCTGCAGAGTGAGACCTCCACCTTCACCTCAACAAACTGGAACTTGGCCTGACACTAGGGTGTGTCTTGCTCAATTTGCTCAGTTCTTTGTTCGGGACACCAAGGTCCTGGACCCCAACTGGACACTCTGAAAGTAACATTTCTTGGAACCACGAGTCAGGCCCAGAGTGTGGGCCTGCACTGAGGCAGCTCTGAGCCCTCCAGGAGGAGAAATGGGCCCCGAGTCTGGCCTGACTCTGGCCAGGGACCAGGTGGGTCCTCCAGGAAATGGCCTCCCATAGAGCCCACAGTGACCAGGGCTCCAGGACCCACAGGGCTCTGAGGACCTGTTCTGAGACAGCAGGGCCACCTGCTGAATCTCTGCCACCAGTGTGGCCCTGCATTGACCCTGGGTGGTCATGGTGGCAGGTCCTGGGATTCCTATCACTGTGGACTCTCAGGATCAAATGCTGAGGGGGGGTGGAAGGTCCCTGACATCAGGCATGTGGGGTCCAGTCCACCTGGGAAACAAAGTGGACCTGAGAGTCTGAGGTGAGATCATCTGCTGGGGTCTGCTACGAAACCCTCTGCTGCCCACTGCTCCCTCAGATCTCCCACCCAGGACAATCCCAGCTGGACAGATGGGCCTCACAGTCTGGGCCTCGCAGGCCTGCCCCTTCCTGGAGCCCCCCTGGCTGGCCCACGTCCTCGCCCAGGGCTGGCCTGGCATCAGGAACCCCTTAGAGTCCTGCCTTCCTGTTCCTGCTGGCCCAGCGGCGTGATGGTGCATCGGGAGCTGCCCTGGATGCAGACGCCTTTAAATACAGATGCACCAGGTTCTGACCCATGACTGCCTTCAGTCTGGCGGGCAGTGCCAGGTCGCCGTCACGTGGGCGTGACCCACTCAGGTAATGAGGTTGGCTCCACGTAGGTGTCATCCACGGGGGTTGAGTTACACTCACCTGTTCCTTGGTAAACCTGACCCCTTGCCTCATTTGAGTGGCTTGTCCCCCATGAAAGGGTTCAGGACATGCTCCTGGCTCTCTGGCCTGCCTGGCCCCGCTGTGGGAGCTGCAGCTGAGGAGTGATCCCTGAACCCAAAGAAAAGGTGCTTTCTGGGTCTGTGTCTTTATTTAGTCCCCAAATTCATTATGAGTGACACTGATCGGTGTAGTCGCGTGACATGACAATGGTGTCCATCACCAAGTCGGCCGATGCTAGATGCTGGAGAGGCTGGTGACTGTGACTGTGATGGGGCCACCTGGCTGGTGGAAGCAGATCTCACCCTGTCCCTGGGGCTGGTGAGTCCAGAATGCCATGGGTCTGCAGGAAGCTGCTTGAAGCCTGAGTTCTCGTGCCCCTGGACTGGCTGGCCCTCTCTGGGGCTCCGTGGGTGCCTCCTGTCGGGTGGTGGCTAGGACTGGACCAAATCCCAGAGTGTGGCAGTCACATTTTCCAGGCCATTAATGTTCCCAACCTGGAAAACACGTCAGCCCACCTTCCTGGGCTGGCTCCTCCACTGACCAGCTATAACAGGTTGTCCCTGTGCCAGGCTCTGAATCTGAGCTTCGCATGGACAGCCACGTCCTCGCCCAGGGCTAGCCTGGCATCAGGAACCCGGTCCCCAGCCCAGCACCTCCACCCGCCAAGCCTTCCTGGTCCATTGGCGCCACGTGGCTGCCACCCGGAGGTCATCCGGGGAGCGGCGGCTGCCCTCTCCGCCCCGGCCACCCAGCGAGGGCCTGGCTGGCTCAGTGGTCATTCCTGCAGGACCGTCTGAGCTCTGCGGGGCCGGGCAGCCGAGGACCCGGGAAGACCGTGTTCCTCCCGCGGGACTCTGGCGCGGAGACAGCCGAGAGGGGACTTCAGAACCAAGTCCTAGAGCGGAGAGGTCAGCGAGTGAGGAAATGCCACCGTGTGGGGGCCGCGGGGGGCGCGCGGGGCCTGGGCGGCGGGAAAGGCGAGGCGAGGGCTGGGGACAGCCGCTGGGGGGACACTTCAGCTCCTTTTCCGGAGGGACGCCGAGGCGAGTGGGCGTGGCCGGACTGACTGTGGGCGACACGGGCGTGGCGGGCAGCGGAGCCCCTCCGGGCTGAGGGGACGTGGGCGTGGCCGGGCCACCGCGGGGTGGGGGGGGCGCTGGCGCGTGTCGTCGCGGTGGGCCCGGCCCCTGCCCCCCTTCGAGGCCGAGACTCGGGACTCCGCGCAGCCCACCCTGTGGAGGGGGACGCGGCGAGAGGACCAGACTCTCTTTGCAAGCCGGGCGGTCCTTCACTGCCGGTCCCCTGTCCCCTTCTCGGGAGCCTTCCTGAACTCCCAGGATGTCCCCTGGAGGCAGACCAGCTGTTCCGGTCGGTCAGGGTGTGGGGAGCACCCGGGCAGTCGCAAGTGGGGAGGCGGTAGCAGGTTTTGTTTCTATGTCCACGCCTTGGGGATTCTCCCTGCCACCCTGAGCAGGGCTAGCCTCCAAGTCAGGGTGGGTGACCAGATCACCAGCCATGGCGGTGGCCCCCAGCTGGGGTCACACACACACCCTGTTCCTGTTCCTCATTGCCTTCCCCGGATGTGTGTGTGTGTGTGTGTGTGTGAACCCAGGGCCTCACAAATGCTAGATGTGTGCTTCACACTGAGCAGATTACCCACCCTGATTTTATTTTATTCCATTCTGAGACAGGATCTTGCTAAGTTGCTAAATTCAAGGCTGATCTCCAACTTGAGATCCTTCTGCTGAAGCCTCCAGGGTAGCTGGGATTACAGGTGTGTGCCCCAGGCCTGGCTGGGGGGCTTGTTCTCAAACAGCTTTCTGGAGACCATTCAGGGAGCCAGCCAAGGCAGCCCTGTCAGAAGGACAGGCAGCTGCCAGGGCACCCAGCCCTCCTCCCCATGAGTGTGCTCTGTAGACTCTGGGGGGGAGGGGGTCTGGCTTCTTGCACTGGCCTGGGCATGAGTGCTTCTGCGGTGTGGCCTGTGTCAGCCTGTCCTTCCTGTGCAAGGCTGGTGTGGTTCATGGTATGGTGTGCCACAGATCCCATTCCTGTGTACCATTCCAGGACTTAACACTCAGGTCGCTCCAGGGGAACTGGGCTGCATGAAATAGGGGTCCCTGGAGAGAGAGAGAAGGAACTATTCAAATGAGGCAAGGGGTAGGATTACAAGGGAACAGGTGGGTGCAGCTCAACCCCTAGGGCCACTCCCAGGGCCACTACTGCACAGACTACAGTGATCTTTCAGATCCCCATGGTGCATCAGGACTTAAATGTGCGAGCATTTGGAGTGCTTAGGGTCTTGCTAAATTGCTGAAGCTGGCTTTGAACTCACAGTCCTCTCCACACCTCCCTCCATGGACACTTGCGTTGCTTCCACATTTTGGTGACCGAAGATAGGGCTGCTAAATACACAAGTGTACGTGGGTGGCTGAAGGAGAAGGACCACAGGTTCAAGGCCCCCTGGGCAACTTAGCAAGACTCCATCTCAGAATTTAAAAATAAAAATAAAGTGAGGGCTGGGGCTCAGTGGTAGAGTGCTCGCCTAGCATGCGTGAGGCCCTAGGTTTAATCCTCAGCACCACACAGAAATAAATAAAGAGGATTGTGTCCATCTACTACTAAAAAAAAAGTTTTAAAAATAAAATATGAATTGATCTGGGGATGTAGTTTGATGGTAGAACATATAGAACATACCTCTGGAGTTTAATTCCCAGCACTCCCCCCCAAAAAATGTATCCAGCTTTCACATGGACATGTTTGCATTTTTCTTAGGTACAGAACTAGGGACAGGTAACTTAGTTGATTTATTTATGATACCGACGATTGAACCCAGGGTCTAACCACATCCCCAGCATTTTTTATATTTTATTTAGAGGCAGAGTCTCACTGAATGGCTTAGGGCCTTGCTAAATCGTTGAGGCTGGCTTTGAACTCACGATCCTCCGGTCTCAGTCTCCTGAGCCACTGGGATTACCAGTTTGTACCACGGCGCCCAGTAGCTTTTCATAACTGTCACAAATACCTGGGAAAAATCAAAGGAGGAAAGATCCGTTTAGGCTCACAGTCTCTAAAGTCTCAGCCCATGGTCGGGCGGCTCCAGGGCTTTAGGCAGGGCCTCCTGGTGGAAGGGCACGGCAGTGGGGACAGAGAGGCAGAGATAGAGTGGGGAGCGGGCAGGACAAGAAAAGCCCCCCAAGGGCATGCCCCCAGTGACCCCTTCCCTTCAGCTGACCTCCCACATCCCCACCACCTGTCCGCAGTCCATTCAGCTGTGAAAGGGTTGATCCACTGATGACCAGTATAAGGTCCTTGCTTAGCATCTGGGTGGCCATCTTAAGTGACAGCTGCCTTTTAAAAAAGATTTTAATATTTATTTTTCAGTTCTCGGCGGACACAACATCTTTGTTGTTATGTGGTGCTGAGGAACGAACCCGGGCCGCCCGCATGCCAGGCGAGCGCGCTACCGCTTGAGCCACCTCCCCAGCCGGGACAGCTGCCATCTTAAGGGAGAAGTTTAGCTTTCCCACCCAAGGTCATTTCTGAGAACCGCTCACCTCGCCCTGGTACCCACCCAACCTTTAACCTCTGGCATCAGGACCCACCGGCTCTGATTTCTGAGCCTCCCCATAAGAGTCCCAGGGCTTGAGCCTGTTCCTGGGCCTCTGTCTCCTACAGAGAGGCCTGTACTGTCAGCTCTGATAAGCTGCCTCTGCTGGTCTCCATCTTCATTACTCCCTTCTCCAGAGCCCAGCTGGGAGCAGTGCTGCACGGGGAACCTTAGGGGACACTCCCGACACCACCACAGCACGGATTGTTCTGTTCCATGAACATTTTGTCAAATAATAATCGTTCTTTCTCCTCCTTTTTCTGCTTTTGTCATGCTCTGAACCAAAGCCAAAGCCTCACACATGCCAGGAAAGTGCTCTACCACCGAGTCACAGCCCCAGACCCAGTTTAGTCAAAATTCCCCCATTAAACTGGGAGTGGAAGGATCTCAGAGGGGGAGAACCTTCACATGGAGCCTGGGTCTAGGAGCATGACGGGCCACGCCTGTCCTCCAGCTGGATGAACAAACCTCTAGCCATGCAGGGTGGCTCCCAGGAACTCTGGAGGTGGGCAGGACGATTACAAATTCAGAGCCAGCCTAGGCCAGGTAGGGAGGCCCTGTCTCACAGTGAAAAGTAAAAAGTTCTGGGAATGTAGCTCAGGGGTAAAGTGACGCTATGTTCAATTCCTAGTACTGAAAATAAAAACAACCACCACCATCAAAAACCTCCATGTGTCCCTGTAGGAGAACAACAGCCTGATCCCTTTAACTGTAAAGGTAAAATTTCTAAGCTGATTCTAAGCCGTAAAGCCTGAGTTAAAGTGTAAAAGACCAGGCATTGTAAAGTTTCTAAACTACGGGGTCTGAGTTAAAAAGTAAAAGACTAGGTATTGTTAAAATTCCTCTGCTACCCCCAGAACCTGTAATCCCTGTAGCTGTTAGGACAATACCCGAACTGCCCAGTAAATATTTCCAATGTTTCCACTGGCTGTTTAATAGCTAAGGGCTCTGAGTAGCTTGGCACGTAGGCATCCAGGCCCCAAAACCGATCAGTTTAAATTTGTACCCCGCTTAGTAGTGACCAATCACCCCTGCCCAGACTGTTCCCGCCAATGAATGTACTAATCATGTCTCAGAGTTGTTTTTCAATTTTCCCGCACCTCATGATGATTTGTTCTGATGTATGCAAAGCCCCCCCCGCCCTCTCCAAAAAGTGTACTTAAGCTCTGCTTGACCTCTGCTCTGGGCTCTGGGCTGCTCTCCTTCCTTGAGTGGGCACGGAGCCCCAGCATGCTGGTTCAATAAAACTGCCCCCCTGCTTATTGCATGAAGCTGGTCTCTTGTGGTCTCTTTCTCTGACGCTTCGCCAGACCCTTACATAATGCCACCAGATTCAAAGACCCACACCACAGGCTGATGCTGGCGAGGCTGGTTAGCCGGGGAGAAGCTGAATTCCGAACCCCAATATCAAATGACACAGGACTTGGTACTCATGAGAGTGTGCCTGGGGGTTCACAGTCACTTCCCTATGCACAGTCCGGAGCTCAGCCTGGGTGGTCACCCCACTTCTGAGGGGCTGGGGCGATGCACCCTGTCTTGGGTACTGTATGTACCTCTGCTGCCTGTTGGTGGATCTTTGCACTTTTCCTCGGATGCAGCTTGCAGTCCTCTTTAGGAGCATATCCACTCAGGCTGGGTTGAGAACCCGTGACCTTGGAGGGATCTCCTGGGATCCCAGCTAGATCTGGAGCTGGGGGGGGGGATTTTGGTAACTTTGTGGATATACATTGTTTTGGTTTCCATATGAAATGTCTCTGTAACAGCTGGGTTGGGAACAATCTCCAACGCAGGAATGTCCAGAGGGGAGTGATCAGGCTGTGAGGCTCTGACCTCATCAGTGGATTAATCCATTTAAAGGATCAAGAATGTGAATGGATCACCGAGTGGCGACTGCAGGCAGCGGTGATGTGGCTGGGAGAAGTGGGTCACTGGGAGTGTGCCCTTGGGGATTATGTCTTGTCCCTCCTTCGCTCTCTGCTCCTGACTGCCGTGAGCTGAGAAGCTTTCCTTCACCAGTCTTCTGCCAGATGCTGTGCCTCATCTCAGGCCCAGAGCAATAGTGTCCACTGACCACAGATTGGACCTCTGAGATCTTGAGGTCCTGTGAATCGCTCATCACACAAAGCTGACTATCCCATAAGTGAAGACCGTGTGAATGAGAACCAGAGAAGCTTGCTCTAAGGAGCCCAGCCCGAGGCAGGCCACGGGGAGGCAGGCCACGGGGAGGCAGGCCACGGGGAGGCAGGCCACAGGGAGGCAGGCCACGGGGAGGCTTTAGGGGAAAAGGGAAGGTTCAGGGGAGCCCCGGGGCCAGGTCCCAGCAGGAGTGGCTCCAGAGCTCTGTGGGTTTGGTCAGGGGAGGGTATTTGTCTTCCTCTGGTTGGTTCTGAAGAAGAGGGGACTAGAATGAGGGAAGCTGTCAGTGATGGATCAAGTCCAGCTGCTCTGGGCCACCCACAGCAGAGGTTGTGGGGCAGGGTCTGCGCAGCACCCCCAGCCGCTGCGTCCATGCTCAGCCTTGACTTGGGTCCGGAGCACCCCCATTCGTCGTGCCACTCCCACTCTTGGCAGGAAGTCGTCGCAGTGTTCTCTTATGGCTCCGTCTTTGATATTGCCTAGAATGTTCTCTTTTGGCCAAGCATGGCTATCCATGTCATCACCCCAGTGACACGGGAGGACCGCAAGTTCAAGGCCGCCGAGGGCAACTTCCTGAGACCCTGTCTCAAAGTAAAAGACAAAAGGCCGGGAGTGTAGCTCCAGGGTAGAGCCCTTCCCTGCATGTACCTCAGCGGCTGCTGCCGGGAGGGAGGAGGCTTTTGGAGGCCAGGTGTGCCCACTCTGGTCTGGGGTGATGTTTGTAGAGAGGCATATGACCAATAAAACATGATTCTGTGCAGCTCATTGTCTGTCGTAATAAAGTTCAAGTGGTCTTTCTGAACTTGCTCTTGACCCAGTCACATGGGTGGGGCCCCCTAGCTCTCAGCTCTACCCTGTCCAGGAGCTGAACTCTGGCTTGGCCCCTCTGCAGCTTCAGGCTGGGGAGGGACAGGCACCCTAAGAGGGAGAGAAGGAGGAGGAGGAGGAGAGGGAAGGAAGGAAGAGGAGGGGGAGGGGGAGTAGGCTTCTGCATAGGCCCAGCTTAAGGTCCAGATGGAGTCACTCAGGCCAAGCTCCCATCAGGACCTGAGCCACTGACCTGACCTTCCCGGAACCAGCGCTGGAGGAACAGCAGCCAGACCCACACAGGCCCCCTCAACAGGCTTGGATGGAGGTGTCAGGAGAGGCCAGCCGGGGGCTGCTTTCCTTTGCTGCCCCCCTGTCCCTGCATTAGAAAGCAGCTCTGCAGGGATCACGGCTGTCCTGATGCCTGTTCTTTTCAGCCCTCTGTCTGGAACCCCTACCCCTACCCTTCCACTCAGTGCCCCCGACACGCACTCCCTCAGGCAGCGAAGGGCCACCCAGTCCAGGTTCCCGGTGCTCCCAGTCACCACGTGTCGGTGTCGGTTGGTGGACCTCTGACAGCCCCACATAGCGCCCAGGGCACCCGGGGCCTCCAGTCCTCCACCTGCTCGCACAGCACTGACATTCAAGCCAGACAACTCTTTCCTGTAGGTTCTTTTTCTTCTTTTTTTGTACCAGGGACTGAACCTGGGGTCACTTGATCACTGAGCCACATCCCCAGCCCTTTTTAAAATTTTTATGTTATTTAGAGACATGGTCTCGCTGTAATTTGCTTAGTACCTCACTGAGTTGCTGAGGTGGCTTTGAACTTGCAATCCTCCTGCCTCAGCCTCCCAAGCCGCTGGGATTCCAGGCGTGCACCAGTCTTTCTCTTTGGTACTGGCACTGAAACTAGGGGCGTTGTACCACCGAGCACACCCCAGCACCTTTTGTTTTCTGAGACGGTCTCACTGAGTTGCTGAGGCTGGCCTGGAACTTGTGGTGCTCCTGCCTCAGCCTCCCGAGTCACTGGTGTGTGCCACCACACACAAGGGCAATTTCTTGATCTGATGAAAGGGCATGTTCCTTTTTTTTTTTTTTTTTTTTTGATGCTGGGGATTGAACCCAGGGCCTTGCGCATGCAGGGCCAGCACTCCACCATCTGAGCTATAGCCCCAGTCCGAAGGGGCATATTCTTTAAAAGGTATAGCAAAATAAAAAGCCATGAAGCATAAGAAAGAGACATTTGGTCACACATGGGCAACCATGCACATATATGTATTCTTTGAAGCATTTTTTTCATGCCATTGGTTGATTTACAACCACATCTAGCCACTATGAATTCAAAAATTTGACTTTTTTAAAATATTTTATTTACATTTTAGTTTTCAGCAGACACAACATCTTTGTTTGTATGTGGTGCTGAGGATCGAACCCCGGGCCGCACATATGCCAGGGGAGTGCTCTACCGCTTGAGCCACATCCCCAGCCCCTTGACCTGTTTTTTAAAGAGGTTTCACCTCTTGGAATATTCTTCCGATTTGTTCAATAGATGAATTAAAGTGTCTATTTCTTAAGTAGTTGGTGTCTTATTGTAAAAAATCACGCAGGAAATACAGAACCAGAGTTGTCGTCAGTAACTGCCACTTGTCTCTAGGCACCACAGAGATGCAAGCCCAGGAAACCCCAACCCAGCTGGGTGCTGTCCAAGCCCGACAAGAGGCAGAGACCCAAGGCTGATTTTATTTTGAAAAAGTGCACACTGCCTGCTTTCTCTTTTGTTGCTTGTGTTTTGCTATCAAAGCTAAGAACCCTTTACCAAATATGTGGTCCTGAGAATCGGAGCCAACAGACAATGCAAGCGACCACACAGAATCCAAGGAGAGACTAAGGTGTACTTCAGTGGTGAAGCATGTGCTCAGTGTGTGCCAGGCCCTGGGGTCTTGCATGTATGAAGAGAACTCTGACCCGCCATCAGCCACAACCCAGCCAGGAGGCCAACTGCCCTGCAGTAGCTGGCCCAAAGCGACCAAACTCTGTTAATAACTGACAGCTCCTCAATATTCCTGGTCATGGACCCAGGGCCTTCTGCACACCAGGCAAGTGCTCCACACTGGGCTCTCCCCAGCCCTTCCCTAACCTCCTGGCTCCTGACCAACCAGAGCAAGCCAAGCGTGCTCCTGAGGCATCCCACAGGAGGCCCAGCCTCCCTGGTGACAGGGTTCACCCGAGCCTCCCTTCTCTGGCTGCCCCCTGCTGGGCGAGCCCTGCATGCACAGCCTCCACAGTCTCCTGGTGCGTCACAGCTCCCACCAGTTGGCCTCCACTCCACAGGTGGATCCGGGCCATGCCCAGGGACCTCCTGTGTGTGGCCAAGAAGGCAAGGTCCACTGTCCCTGTGCATGTGGGGCACCTGCTGTCCTGGAGCCCTGGCTCAGCTGTTCTCCCAGGGGAGCACCTTGGCACCCAGCTGATGGCTGTCTTAGTAAATGACTAAATGATGGCTCTGTGACTGGTCAACCATAAGTGCCAGCCCAGGCAGGAAGTCGCCTGGGTCTCGCCTTGGGGCCCGGGGCCGGCAGTCACCTGGGTGCTGGCCAGCCCACCCCTTCCTGCTGCCAGGTTTGACTCCCACAGGTGGCATTGCCCTCCGACTTGCCCCACCCCCTTCCTGTTGGGCACTTGGCCCACAGCCCCGCCCTGTGGTTGGGGCCCCTCCCGCCCCACCTCTGCACCCTGCCCTGCAGGGATGGCTGCCAGGCCACCCCACCAAACCAGACCAGGCACTTCCCTCCCTCCAGGGAGGCTCTGTCCAGGCAGGGCTAGCTTCCGAGCTGAAGAGGCTGGGGGACGGGCCAGCTTCCCGGTGAGGAGGGATTCCTATTCCAGGGCTCCCTGAGATAGTGCCAGCAGGTTTGGGAATGTGGGGCCAGGCCTCGCCTTGGCTCTTCGCAGGGGTGAAGAAGCCCTGCTTCCCTCCACCCCAGCCAGGCCCCAGCTGCAGACCCAGGGAGTCAGCAGCTTCCTGCCAACCAGGACCCACCAGGCCCTAGGCCCAGGGCACCACCCTGGTTCTGTTGCCCACAGGCGGGACCCCGACCAGCGTGAGGAAATGCAGGAGGGCAGTGCTCGAGGACGGTGTCGGGACCACGAGCCCTGGCTGGGATCAGCCGTGTTCCAGGGTCCCACGCCAGCCACCCGCAGGCCGGGGCTCACTCCCCGCTTCCCCCTCCTGCTTGTGCTGGGGAGGCTGCCCGACCCCAGTTTCTCTGTGCACGTGTATTCAGGCAGGGCCAGGTGCCTGCCCCACAAACCAGCGCCTCCTCCCGGCCCGGTGCAGAGGGGGCCCACCGCCCTGCCAGTAGTGTGTGTAGGGAAGAGGCACGGAGCAGTCTCTGTCATTTATTAGGCCCCTGCAGAGCTGCACCACAGCACCCCTGGATCCACTAGCCCCATCCCGTGCCCAGTGCCAAGGGACCAGGGAGGCAGACCGGCGCCCGACCCCACTTGGGGGAAACAGGCAGCTTTGGTGATGGTTTTTGGCTACTGGGGGGCTCTGGCGAGTGACCACCTGCCATACAGGGAAGAAAGTCCTGGAGGACACTCTGCAGCACATGGATGTCCCAGCTGGCCCCTCTCTGCCAGTGTGGGCCTGTCTCCAGGCTGCCAGGAGGGGAAGGCACAGGCGGGCTTGGGCCAACCCCTGAAGGTTAGGGTGCTGAGAGGTTTTGGCAAAACTGACCAGTAAAGCGGCTGGAGCTGGGTGTGGGGAGGGCCTGGGGCACTGGAAGGTCATCTGTCATCTGGGCCCCTTTCCCTGTAGCAGGTCTCAGAGGGGCACTACCTCTGAGGACACCAAAACTACAGCTCCCTGGTGACACAAAAGTGCCCATGTCACAGCTGTCACCCAAGGCCTGGGCAGAGGCGACTGGGAGCTGCTCTTCAGGCCTGGGCTGCCACCTAGTGAGCAGGAACAGGGACAGGACCCCTCCCAGCTCCAGCAACTGGAACACCAGGGGCCCTGGGGCCCCCCTGTGGGGGGAGGGGCAGGCTAACACCCACTGCGGGTGGCAAGGGGCCTGAGCTGGTGGGGCTCAGAGGGGACAAGCCCCTGGAGGGAGCCCTGGCCCAGGCAGGGTTGGGAGGCCCAGGCAGCCCCAGTGTGGGGGTGGCACAGTGTGGCCCAGGCTGGGAAGGACAGGAGGCTGAGCCTGCCTCTTCCCCAGGGCTGCTCCTGGGCCAGCCCCGCTGCCCAGCAGCCTGGGGGTCATCAGGTCAGCACTTTGACACCGAAGTGTTTCCGCAGCTGTTCCAGAAACACGAAGGTGAGCACAGTGTGGGGGATGAGCCGGACACCTGCGGGAAAGAGGCCCTGGGCCGAGACGGAGGCGTGAGGCCAGGAGGCCCGTGAGGCCAGGAGGCCCCGCGGCCTGCCACCCCAACGCACCTTGTAAAAGGCCAGTGGTCCAAGCTTCGCGGTCTCCACAGCACAGTGGAAAACACCCTGCAGGAGATGCAGACGGGAGAGAGCAGAGGTGAGCCTGGCACTGGCCGGCATATGGCCCCAGAGCAGCCCGAGGACAGCAGCCCGCGGTTAACAGGGGCTCGAAGCCCAGGGCACCAGGCCTTGCTGTGTGTGCCCTGAAGGGGCTGCTGGCAAAGAGAAGGGGGGCCAGGAAAACAGAGGACAGCTGGGCAGGAGGCCCAGCAGGACAGGCCTCATCCCAGGCTGCCTCTGAAGGACACTGATCTGAAACAGCCCTCCCCCACCAAGAGAAGGCACAACCCTCCCCCACCCTGGCAGGGGCAAGCCCTGCCTCAGTCCCTCCCATCGCCAGAGGGGACGCTGGCCAGCGGCCTCACCTGATACTCCCCCTTGGAGTTCATCAGGCGGGTTTTCAGCACGTCCAGGGGCTGGCACAGGAACGTGGCACATCCACCCTGGGGAGGGGGCTTGTCACCAACTGGCCTGCAGGCACCGCTCACACCCTGGCCCCACTCCAGGAGCTTCTGGAGGCTGCAGGCTCAGGGACCTCAGGGGACACCAGGACTCATCCTAACAAGTTCCAACGCCCCGGAGCCACTTGTGTGACCCAGAGAGGCAGCACCAGGCTCACCCAGTGCCTCCACCTGCCCACCTCACCTCACAGGGTGCCCTCAGCCCTGGAGGCAGGGCCAGGGACCCCGCCCTCGCTATGCCGGGCACTGACCGCAATGAAGCTGGCGATGAAGTGGGTGAAGGTGTTGTCAGACAGGTATCCGGTGCTGAGGACCAGCTGCTTGGCCTGGTCATAGCAGGATAGCTGCAGTGGGGGCAGGGTGGTCAGGGCCAATCACAGCCTCAGCGGGGGAAGGCAGTGACCAAGCACCTGCTCTGCCCACCACCTTCGCCACTGCCACCCTGGGGACAGGGAGGCCCAGACCCAGGCTGCAGTCCTGACCCCCTGTGCCCACAGGACAGCAGGTGCCCTACAATCCCCCAAGCATGGCAATGGTGAGGGAGGCTGCCCACAAGCCCCACCCTCCACAGGAGCCCTACCTGACCCACGGTGACCAGGGCCCCGCGGCTAGAGGCCATCGTCGCACCGGAGAACAGCTTCCTCAGACCCTCTGCAGGAGGAAGGCCGGCCCTGAGCACACAGCCCAGCCCCAGGCCCACAGCACCCCAGGTCCCGCACAGCACTCCCCTCCTCTGGCCCCTGCCCTGGGGCCCCAGGGAGCCGGCTCCTCTCACCTTCACGAGCCACACGGTACAGGCCATCCAGGGCATGGGCATAGCTGCCAGGGACACAAAAATGGACCATCTGAGGCTCACCTTGTCCACCAGCTCCTGGGGGTCCTCCCTAGGCCCTGGGAACTGCTGGGAAACCATGAGGGACATGCCCCTGGGGCTCCTGCAGAAGCCTCACCAGGACAGCCCCTCCTAGCTCAGCCACCCTGCCCTGTCTGTCCTGGGGGAGGTCCTGTTTTCCCCAGAGAACCCCAGCCTCAGTGTGGCTCCCACCACAGAGGTTAGCACCTGCCCTCCTCCAGGCTGGAAGGCCAGAGGGACACCAGCAAGAAACCAGACACCGCCTGGGAGTCCTGAGCAGAGAGCGAGATGGCTCAGGCTCTGGCCAGGGATACTGCAGGCTGGTGGCAAGGACTGGGCTGCTGCAGCAGGAGGGGTGGCTGCACCCCGACCCACGTCACCACAGCTGGCCACCCTGAGAGTAGACAGAGAGGTGTGCCTGGGAGCCTCTTGGAGGGGTCATGCTTATCTCATGTGCTCTGCTCCAGGGTCTCTGAGGCTCTGGGCCCTGCACACACACCCACAGGGATGCCCGGGTGTGGCTGTCCCTCAGCCACGATCCAGGACTTTCCAAGTCCATCCCCAGGTGTGGGCAGGTGTCAGCAGCTGGGGGCCAGCTCTCAACCTAGCAACACTCTTCCCATAAGGAAAGAATCCGGGGGACCAAGTGACTCCTCTAGCAGCCAAGTACAGTGTTTGCTCCCGATCAGCCCCCAACACCTGTTCCACAGGACCCCATAGGTGATGTGGCCTGCTGGAGTCCTGGCCAGGTGGTGCAAGGCTGCCCAGGGTCCCCTGACTAGTCCTGGCCCCTGCTGGCAGAGCCTTACCCACTACTCACTTGCGCCGCTGATTCGAGGGCAGCTTCATGTCGTTCTGCATCCTGAAATAGCAGGGCAGGTAGCTGCTAGACACAGCTGAGGTCCAGGGCAGTCCCATGGGGCCTTCAAGCCCCCCCACCCCATTCCCAGACGCCAGGGTCTGAGCTGCCTGTTCCAGGGTGAGCATACTGCAGACCCCAGCAAGACACAGGGCAGGCCCTGGGCTGTCTGGGAACAGGAAAGGGTACACACAAACCTGACATTGACCAAATCCGCGGGGGTCCCCACAAAGCCTCCGGTTAAACCTGGGCAACAGAACCATGGGGCCACAACATGTGATGCCTGGAGGCATCTGCCCGAGCCAGCCCCAGCTCAGCCAGCCGTGCTCACCACTGAAGCCGCCCAGCAGCACCTTGGTGGAGAAGGGGAGAGGCCCCTGGCTGCCCTTGGCCAGGTGGTCCCGCGCTGTCTCATAGATGGCGAATCGCGTCAGGGAGTAGGTCATCTGGGGAAGAGGGCCTGGCTCAGGACAGGGCACAACCCAGCCAGCTTCAAAGGCACGGCCAACACCCTGCGGTCCCTGGGGACTTGGAGGGACTGACCCCAGGCCACTGGGCTAGTGAGCGTGGAACCTGTCCACAAATCTGCGGCTGCACCGCCCCCGCCCACCTCAGCTCCCGCCCACCTCTGTGAGTGGCAGCCTGGGGTCCAGCCCCACACCCACCCTGGGGTCACTTGCTCCACGTACACCTTGAAAAAGGCTGGAAGCAGCTTGAGCTCCCTGGTGTGCCCAGCAGGTCCAAGCTCAGGCCCCCCAGGAGGTGCCCACCTGTCTGCAGAGCGAGGCGCTCAGGCCGTTGTAGAGTGCCAGGACACCATCAGAGCGCACCACCTGCAGCGCCATGCCCGTCATGCGCAGCTTCACCTCCTGCTGCGTCTGCAGGTGCACCTGGGGCAAGGGGGGCAGGGACCAGGCTGTGGGGTGCTGCCTAGAGCCCCACGCCAGCTCTGAGGACCCTTCCAGGAACGACCACCGTGAGACCCCCTCAGAGACCCTCAGCTCAGCACTCCCCGGGCCCCATCTCTAAGGCAGGGACAGTGGAGTCCCCCAGAGACTGTGTGCAGGGTGCCCCCGCCACACCTCCCTGCTCTGATGGCTTATGTCCCCTGCAGAAGCTGGGGCCATGGGCCACAGGCCAGCAGCCAGGCCCAGGATCTCACTCCCCAGGTCCCACCCTTGGCACTGACCCCAAGGAAGCCTGTCCACTGCCAAGCATGGTCCCCCTTAAACTTACCCAGGGGAGCCCCCAAAAGGATAGGGGACAGCAAACATGGGTAGGGACCGAGGGGGGCCTGGAACCCAGATCAGCAACACTGGCCTCCCAGGCGGGACAGAGGGACTGGACCCCAGAACAGTGGCCACATGGATAGCAGTCCCCATTCACGTGACAAGCAACCACAAGGACCAAGCCAGCATGTGGGCAGAGTGGGACAGATCAACAAACTTCAAAACAGTTTCTCAAATGGCCACACCCTGAGGTCCTGGTGAGTAACCCTAGAGGAAAGCTCTGACCACTGCTCCCCAATGGTGGGACACTGCCCCTGCCCATCCTTCACACTTCCCTCAATGGCCACCTCCCCTGCTGGCTCCAGGCAGTGTTCTGTAGCAAGAGAGCACATAGGTGGGGTCAGGGGCAGGGCAGTGACGCCCAAGGGGGCCTGGACAAGGGACAACAGCAAAGGATTCCAAGGTCACAGTCGGTCAACACCAGAGGGCTGGTGGGGAGGGGACTGTGGCCATCTGGAAGAGTAGAGAGAGCAGCCCCAGGGAGGTGCCCTTCCAGCCCCACTGGCCCCTGCTGCTCGAGGGCTTCTCCTTGGCCCACAGGCCGGATCCGTGCAGGCCTCTCTGGGCACATGAGTCAGCCCCATCCGTAAGGGGTGGCCAGCTTTCTTGCTGATTAAAAAAGCCCACCTTCTCTTTAGAAAGTAGAGGTCTGCAGGCCTAGCAAGGGCCTAGACACCCAGGCACAGGAACCACCCGGAGGCTGGGTTACCAGCCCAGGTCACAAGGGCCAATCCCAACCAGCTCTGGGAGGAGGGGAGAGGCAGAGGGTGGCCAGGCCCGGCTGTACCCTGCCCAGAGGCCACCGCGTGACCACACGGCAGAGCCCCCTGGGCAGACTGGGTACAGCCTCAGGCCCTTCCTTTGTTCTCTGTTGGGGGGTAGGGTCAGAGAACCACCCCTTGGCTGGCCCTGGGGAACAAGGGGAGCTCTGTCTTCTTTTGTTCCATAAGTACTTTTTTCAAAGGAAAAAGTGAAGCATGTATACTTCTGGTGCTGAGATGCCCACTCTGCTGGGAGCTGCACATATGCAGGGTCTCCTGGCATCTCTCCAGGGGCTGCGTGGACCAGACAGCCTTCCCCGGGCCTAGTTACACCTAGCAGAGGAAGTGCCCAAGCCATGGGCCTGGGTCACCCCACTAACCTAGGCCTCAGCCCTCATTGCCTTTCCCCTCTAGCTCAATATAGTCACTCACCAGGCTGGGGGCAGCTGGGCCCTGGGCCAGGTGTGGGATGCAGACAATCTCTAGGACCCAACACCTGTGCATCCCAGACTTTTCCACCCGGGGACTGGGGACAGAACCCTGGAGTGCTCTACCTTGGAGCTGCATTCCCATCCCTCTTTAAATTTTGGGACACAGTCTTGCTAAGTCACTAAGGCTGGCCCCAAACTTGTGATCCTCCAGCCTCAGCCTCCCAAGTCTCTGGGACCACCCACAAGTGTGTGCCACCGATCACGTTCACGCAGGTATTAAAGCGCAAGCTGGACAGTCCCCTGCCAAGACAGGGGAGCCGGTTGGCAAGTTGAGGAGCGCGGCCAGGGGGCCAGCTGCAGAGGGTCCCCGGGGTTTTTCCACCCGGCCGGCAGGCCCAGGCCCTGGGTGCTGCGCAGGGCGACCGCCGCGCCGGCGCCACTATCCTACAGCTTACGACCAACACCTGCGCGGCCAGAGCGTCCCGACGGCGGCCCGGCCGGCCTCACCTTGAGCAGGTCCAGCGGGTGTGTGCAGCAGGCGGCCCCGCAGGAGGCCAGTCCTCCGAAGTACCAGCGCGACACGCGCGCCTCGGCAGCCATCTCCCGCTTAGCTGCAGTTCGGCCTGCCCGACCCGGCCGCTACCGCGACCCCGACCGCAACTGCCCGGAGCCCGGTTCAAAGTGCCACCGTGCGCCCGCGCCCCGCGCAGCCAATGCGCCCGCGCGGCCCGGGGGCGAGACCTGCGGGACTCCGCCCCGGCGAGAGAGGGCCGGCGAGCCACGTCCCAGGGGCGGACCCAGCGTCTTAAAGTGGCCGCGGCGAGGAGCCGAGCCTGGGACTGTCCCACCGAAGTCAAAGCCGGGCCTGGCGCTGACCGAATGACCACCTCCACTCCCTACATCCCGGCTTAGGATGCGGCTTCCAAAATCACTCTGCCACACCACGTGCCCTGGAAGGCTTGGCCCCTGGAAGCACCCTGGCTTCAGCGCAGCCTGAACTTGCAACCTGCACCACCTGTACCAGCTCATGTGCCACAAGGGCGGAGGCCCTCGACACCCCCCCCAGCACCCCCCAACCCGCCCACTGTGGAGGGGGACAGGAAATTTCCTTGGAGCCAGCTTGCAGATGAAGTAAAATCCAGGGGCAAAAACAATTAGTTAAGACAGTTCCACCACCCTCAACATCCAGAGCTCCCAGCAAGTGTCCAGTTCAGGCTTTGCTCCGACCAGTCAACCCCAGGCAGCCACCTTGGGGGAGGCTGAGAGGTGGGTTCCTGGCCCCAGCAGGAGAAACCAACCGACATCTAGGCTCCCACCTGACCCAACTTCCTAATAGTGTGAGGAAACAGGTGTACTCCTGGTTCAAGGTGCACCTGGGGCAAGGTGAACCCAAGTCCCAAGGTTGCTTTAGGAGTAAGGCTTGACAACTAGTGCCACCCTACCCCTGCCCAGACATAAAGGTGAGGCACTAGAAAGCAAGCCCTGGTCTCATGAACCAGCCAAACACCCATATAAGGTGACCAGCCTTGTCTGAGGGCCCAGTGATCCTCCAGCCACGTGGATGCAGAGCAAACCCCACCATGCCTATTCTAGTGGCCCATGTGAAGACTGTCTTGTAGAACTCCAGGTGGACTCTGACCCTGCGGTCATGTCCCAGTCAAGTGCCTCTGTGTTTTCAGATGTGTTGGGAGTACCGCCCATGCAGAGGGGTGGACAGGGAAGTCACAGGAATTGTCAGGGGGACACCAGATGAGAGTGTTTACTGCGACCCACACCTAGCCAAGCAAAGGTGACAGAAGGCCTGGGGCAAGTGGGACCTAGAGATGAGGAATCAGGGCAAACAAATGCACCCAAGACTAGAAGCTCTAAGGTACGTGGACTTTGCAAACTCCAGGTGTGCAAACCCACGAGGATTCTCAACTGAACATGTTTGTTCATAGGCTGAGGACAGGGCTACCCAGCTAGGCTCTGGACCAGGCCCCGTGTCCACAGCATGGGGTGCCAGGTCCCTTGGCACACACTTCAAGGTGTTTGGAGCCATACAGGTGACTTAGCAGATCCCTGAGCAGGGGGCCTGTGGGGTGGGGTTGGTCACTTACGGACTTTGCCCTGTCCTGTTAGACCTTTGCCAACCTGAAGAAAAAGATGCTTGTCTGATCTCTTTCAGGACTTGGTGAATCAACCAAGGTTTGGTTCTGAAGGGAGCTCAGAGCACGTTGTGGAGGCTCACACCTGTAATCCCAGTGGCTCAGGAGGCTGAGACAGGAGGATCCCAAGTTCAAAGCCAGCCTTAGCAAATGTGAGGCACTAAGCAACCCAGTGAGACCATGTCTCTACATACAACACAATAGGGTTGGGGATGTGGCTCAGTGGTTGAGTGCACCTCCCCCCAAAAAGAAGGGAACTCAGGATTCCCAGTGCCACCTCCGGATGCTAGGTCCAAAGGTCAAGGCCAAGAGGCCTCCAGGGACACACTTCACCAGAAAGTAGTCATATCACTCTATTTTCAGATACAAGACAGTTCCTTATGGACCACTTACAGTCTGGAGCAGGTGAAAGGGAGCTGGGGAGTCCTGGACTGTGGGGAGCCACTCCTAATGCACACACCTTTAAGTCCTGATGCACCACGGGGACCTCAAAGATCACTGTAGACTGGCTGGCAGTGCCTGACTCGGGACTCTGGCTTTTCCCTTTCTTGGATATCAAGGCATGGCCCTAGGAGCAGGGGGCGCTCAGAGGGGTTGAGCTGCACTCACCTGTTCCCTTGTAACCCTAACCCTGGCCTCATTTGAATGGCCTCTCCCCAATAAAAGGGTTCAGAGGGGCCATCACAGGACCCAAAGATAAAGGTCCTTCTCTGTTTCTGTGTGGTTATTTCATGCAGCCCAGTTCCCTGGAGTGACCCTGAGTGTCTAGCTGTGAACATGACACCAGACAACAAAGGGCCTGATCAAGGAGCCACCTGAAAAGGCCCAGGGTGGTCAGGGGAAGGACACCCAGCAGACACAACTTGGAGGGACGAGTACCTGCTATCAGGGATGGCCCCTGATGGTGAGGTGGGATGAGGCTACGGCAATGGCCTGATGTCACGGTCATCTCTACCTTCAAGCAGTCACCCTCTGGAAGTCCAGGAGTGAAAGGCCCCCTTATCTGGGCAGGGAGCCACCAGTCCATACTGACTAGACTATGGGCTCAGCTCTCTAAGATGCAGGGGCCTGTCCCTGAGCTGGGACACTCAGTGCCTTCCCCAGGGTCAGTAGCGTGTCTATTTGCACCCAGGCCCAGGGCAGCTCACCTTGGTTGAGGTGAAGCCAGAGACGTGCTGCTGGATACTCATTAACCTGAGGAACTGCCAGGGCCAGAGGGAGACTCCAGGTGGAGGCTGGCAGGGCAGCAAGGACACTGAAGGCCCTTGTTAGGTAGGCTGGACAGGGCCTGTCAGGCACTCCCACCAAGTGGGCAGAGCTGGGTGTGCCTCCCAGGGGCCCCTTGCCTTACACTATGTTCCCCAAAGGGGGCGCTCTACAATCCTACAGCCTCTTGCTCACAGGAAGTGGAAGTCAGCCTATCTAGGGCCAGAGAAGGACACTCACTGTCCCTCTCCCAGTCTTGCTGAACATGGGATTGTCTGAGAAAAGGAGGCCAAGGGTCCTCAGAGCAAGGCCCCTGGCCATTACAGCCAGCTACACAGCAGAGGCACTAAGGGGCCTGCAGCCAGAGGGTGGGCCAGGCCCGTCCAACAGCAGCCCCTGTTCCTAGCTTGGCCAGGCCTCTGCACACAGGGGAGCTGAGTGGAGGGGCGAAGGGGAAGGACCAGTCCTGGCAAAGTTCCAACCACACCACCCAGGGGCCCTTCGTACCACCCACCCTGGGCACACTACTCCGCACACCCAAGCCTCAACAGTGTATTTTTCTCAGCAGCCACCAGAAGAACTCCTGTAACCCCGTACCTTCTGAGGTGGCCTCTTGTGCTCTGCACAGGCAGTGGCTTCCCTCCCCCCACCACAGCAGGTCCATCTTGTCCCCCCCCGAGACAGACTGCCACTAGGGCCAGTAACTCCAGCCCCCTGGAATCTCCATCTGGGAGCCTGGTGCTGGGGGTGGAGAGGGCAGGCAGGGCCTCGCCGGGTCCCAGGGACCCCAGTCCATAAGTCCTCAGAGGTGGGGCTATTCCAGAACCACCGTGCCGCCCACGGCTTCCAGGGCCGCCTTTATCTTCTCTGCCTCAGCTTTGGCGACGTTAGCTTTGATTTCCTGAGGCAGGGACTCCACCAGCTTCTTGGCCTGCCAGAGACAGACAGCAAAGTCAAGAGATTCGTGAGCCCTATGCCACCATACCCAAGCCCATGTTGGAAGGGACCACCCCAGATAACTGTCAGCTTATGCTGGTCCCAGGGAAGAGGGTTCAGGCACAGGAAGCCCACCTGGACGAGGTTTATGCCCTGGATGTAGTTCTTGATCTCTTTGATCAGTTTCACTTTGTCTACCGGCTTTGCCTCTGTCAAGCGGACAGTGAAATGTGTCCGCTCTTTCTGTTTCGGAAGATCTTCCTCCTCTGCTACCTTAGGAAGCAGAAGAAAGCAGGCAAGGTAAGAAAGGACGGGGTGAAGGTGGAGCAGCTTCTCCTGGCTACCCCATGGGAAGTGCAGGTGAGCGAGGACTGGCACATTGCCAGCTTCCAGCCCCAGCAAAGTCTGAGTCGTGAGTAGACTGCCTCGGGGGGTCTTGTGACCAACCGATGCATTTCCTCCAGCACAGGCTAGTCAGGGTTCAGACCTGGCTCCTTCACCTAGAAACCCTCCATTCCCTATGGGCCACTCTGAAGCCTGCCTAACAGGCCGGCAGAACCCCACATCCCGTAAAAATCCTCCTCCTGAGACAGGGTGAGCAACACCAAACTGCACTGTGGATGTGGCAAGGTTCCAGGGAAGTAGTACCAGCCCGTCCTCAGTCATGCAGGGGCAGGTGCCGATGATGAGCTGACTGCATTGACCTCAACCTTCACCCAGCAAGACTATGGGGCAGATGGGCAATGGTGTTCCTGAGGTGACACACAAATAGCCAGGGCCACCATGAGCACCACAGTGTGAGATGCCCTAATTTGGGCCTGCTGCCAGGTCATCAACAGCACTCTGTCCAATCTCAAAAGTACTCCAGTTTGGACAATGGATTATATGACAATCCTACCCTTGCTTTAGGTGTCGGGCCTGAATCTGGCAGCCTTCTGGGTGTTCACAAGTGTTGTAGATGGAACCCAGGGTCGCCAGCATGCCAGGCAGGTGCTCCACTACCACCTGGACCTCCAGCTAACAAGCCTTTAAGACACTCCCCAGGTCTGAGGTGGGAGTGTGAGGACGGCCCCGTGGAATCACCACCCATCCTGAGTGTGGGGTGTTCTGTAGGACCTGGCCTGGTGCAGACCAAGGGACCTGAGGGTAGGGACCCAGATGAAAGAGGCTTATCCCTGAGCCAGCCATCAAAGGCTGGGTTTGGGCTCCTTTCAGAAATACAAACTTGCTCCCAGCTGCCCAGGGGACAGAGCAGCCTGTTACCTGCCCTTTGCCCCCTCTAGCTCCCACTCGGACAGAAAGTCATGCTTTTGCCTGGGAGCCCTCCTATCTGGCCTCTCCTCTGGAGTAGGTGGGGTTAGAGGAATATGCCAACATGGCGGGCTGGGAAGCACACTTGTGACAATTTACCAATCTCCCAAAAGAGACCAAGACAAGGCGGCCCCCAGGCCTCACCAATCTGTCATCTGAGCTGAGTCTCCCCCTTACCTTCAGGAGTTCATTGAGGTTTTTGATCTCCAGGAATGCTTGGACCTTTTCTTTAACTCCCTTCAATTTTCCGTGATGTTCCCTCCTAATCAAGGACTTCCTTGAAATTTTATAAACTTCTTCCCTAGTTTTTTCCATAGCACTTGCCCCATTTTACCAAGTGACAGAAATATTCTTGGCAGGGAAGTCCCTGGGTGTGCAGGGAAGCCCACAGTGGGAACCTGCAGAGGTGTAGGGCACAGGGGATGGCAGCTACAGGACCCGAGATAGGACAAGAGAACTGTGCCACATAGTATGAGACAGGAGGTGAGCTGCGCATACAGAAGGCTTTTCTGTCCAGAACCTGGCCTGGCCTTACCTCAGGGGCTGCTGCAGCAGGGAGAGCCCCAGGTATCATGCCACCAGTCGGCATGAGGCCGACATCCTGGATCTTCAAGGTTTTCTGTGGGGACAGAGAACAGTCTCAGTAGATGGCTGTTACACTCCAATTGTACTAATGGGGGGAAAGCCTAGCTTAGTCCTTGGACCTGGGGAAGCACCTCTGGGGATTGAGCCCAGAGCCCTGCACATGCTAGACAAGCGCTCTATCACTGAGCCACACCCCCAGCCCTTTTTAAAAATTTAAGACAAGGTCTTGCTAAGTTGCCCAGCCTGGCCTTGAACTTGAGATCCACTCACCTCAGGAGTAGGTGGGGTTAGAGGAATATGCTAACATGGCCGGCTGGGAAGCACACTTGTGGTGACAATTTACCAAACTCCCAAAAGAGACCAGAGACAGGGCAGCCCCTGGCCTCATGAGTCTGTGGTCTGAGCTGAGTCTCCCGGTTACCTTCAGGAGTTCATTGAGGTCTGAGATCTCCAGGAGCGTGAGGCTGGCGATGTCCTGGACGAGTTGCTGGATCTTGGGCGGGTACTCCTTGGGGGCGTTATCCAGGGGTGCCCCCGCCAGCGCCTCACCCCTTCGGTGGCTGCTGCTCCTCATCTGTCGCACGGCACAGACACCTGGCACCTGTGGTCTAGTCGCCCCATGCAAACAGCGTCAGCCCGGGAAGGGAAGGGGGTGCGCAAAGACATGCAAGCAGGTCCTCCAACACCGGGACGGGAGACCACCTCGATCCTTGGGCCCAGCCAGGGGTGGGTGGCTTCCGGGCCACCTCGGGTTCCTCTGGGGAGCCCCAGTTATTTTGTGCAGTGACTCCACCCGGAACGGCGGGCTTCTGGGCGAGCAAACTCCGTCACCTGGCCCAGGCATTTCGTTACAAGAACCCTTCCTGAACGTGGGCCCGCGGCCGGCCGCCACCCACACTGACTGCACCCTGGGGACCGGGACGCCAAGGTCGCCTAGGGCCGAGCGGACCCCGCGGCCAGGCCCAGGAGGGTGGCCGCGCGCCCACCGTCCCCTTGCCCGATCGGCCCCACCGTCCGGCCCAGTGATGGCGCCCAGGGCCCTGCAATACCTGGCGAGACAGAGCGCGGAGGCCCGAAGCCCGAGGGGCGGCCCCCACAGGCGGCGGGCGGCCGCCGGTAACATCGCTCTGGGAGCGGGAAGGTCACACGCGGCTCTGCGCGGAGGCGACGCTCTAGCCACGAGCAGGCGAGCTGGGCGGCCGCTCTAGCACAGAGGCCTCCAGGCATTCGAGCTGGGCCGGGCCACTCTAGCCTCGGCGGCCCCGAGATTACCCACAAGGCGGCGCGCTGCGCCGCGCAGGCGCAGGCTGCCACTTTTCCCCCCCCGCAGGGGACCGGGAGAATCGTGCTGCGATCTCCAGGATCCCGTGCCTGACCGCCGGGGTCTTCCGAGAGGTAAGGGACGCCGCATGAGACTCGCCTCAGAGCCCAACCACAGCGGGCCGCAGCTCCTGCGCCGGAACCAAAACCCAGCTTGTTAGCCCCACTTCCGCTTTGGCGTTGAAGGTGGGACCTCCAGAAAGGAGGCATAAGGGCTCCTCCCGAGGGGGTCGCCGCTTCAGCACCTGTTGAATGCCCCTGCCACGTGATGCCCTGCGCCGTTGGGGCGCCCCAGAGTCCCTACCTACAGTAAGGCTAAGGCCTCCCAATTTCCAGAACCGTAAGAAATAAATTGTTGTTACTAACTGTCCGGCCTCAGGAATTTTGCTATAGCCACAGTAAGCACACGGAATCACTGCCCAGCTGCCACTGGGGCTGAGCCAGCGAATGTTGGCCACCAAACAGCAAGTACTTTTTGAAATATATTTTATTTTCTGTTCTGCGTTGGAGGACAGCTGAAAAGCAGAGAAGCCAGAGAGCCTGAACCCCTCACCCTGCTGAGAAGTGGGGGACCAGGCCTGGATAGCTCACTGCCAGCTCAGAGAGAGACCAGAGCGGGCTGCATCAGGGCTAAGGGTCCCCACTCCAGCCACCTCTTGCAGGTTCCAACACACAGAGCTGAGGACTCCCGAGGAAGGTCCTTTTCCTACCCCCTCCCGTCCCCGAGGCCCAGCCCTGGGGAAAGAAGTCAGAGACCAAGACAGGACCAAAGCTGGGAGCCAGTGGCAGAAGCCTGGGCTGAGGGCAGGGACGAGGACTGGGGCTAGAAGGGTCACACGAAGCAAGGGAGACAGCTAGTTAGACACAGGTGGTTTCGGTTGAACTGTAGTGTTACTGTGGATGGTCTGAATCTCCAGCCCAGGGTCAGTCGAAGGAGATGAGCTGGGCCTCACTGCCCTGTGCAGGAGGCCCCTGTGCAGGGGGCTGCTGAGCCACAGGGGGCTGCTGCTGGGGAGGGCCACCCGAGGGCGCCATCTGTGGGGCAGGAGAGGAGAGAGACCCGAGTCACACTTACCAGGGGCTGCACTGCAGCACAAGGTGGACTGCAGAAGCCGTCAGCATGGTGCATGGAGCCCCAGAGCTCCAGCTTTCACACAGCTCCAAGGGTCTGCTGTCTACATGTGAACCTGTCTCCTTGGCTTTTACGTGTCTGACGAGAGGGACCCTAAGCATGACCTTGTCTCCGCACGGGACTGCAGCATAGGATGGCCCTACAGCAGTCAGGCTCTCATCCCTAACCCATCAGGCAACACAGGGGAGGTGGACAGGGAAGGGCTCACCTGCTGGTACACAGGCTGCTGTCCTGCGATGTAGGGCTGCTGGGGTGGCAGGGATGCATCTTGGCTGGGGAGGGTGGTCATAAGATTCTGTGGAGAGTAAGATGAAGCCAGACACTGGGAGAGTAGCACTGTGCCCAGATGTTGGGCCTCTTGGCTTGCAGCAATCAAAAGCCCAACACCAGGAGCGTCCTGCCCAGGGCACCATACCTGCATGTTGTATGGCTGGTAGCCCATGGACACCGACTGGCTTCCCATGTAGCCCATGGTGCCTGGCTGTGGAGGCTGGGAGATGGCTGGGAGGCTCTGCGGGGCCTGGGAGGCCACGTTCTGTGGAAGGAAGTGGTGCAATGGGGAACGGGCAGGACCTGGGCCCAGCTGGGAGGGGAGCAGTCTTGTCACATACCTGGTAGCCTGGGGTGGGAGTGGGCTGGTAGGATGAGTAGGCTGGACTCGCAGTGGGCCCCGCCTGGGCCTGGGGGGCTGCCTGTGCCCCGGGGGCCCCTGCCGGGTACATGTAGGCACTCACCATGCTAGGATCTGTGACAAATAAGATAGATGAGCTGCTTCTGAGGAGTGGCGAGGGCAGGGAGGCTGGACTCCCTTTTCTGAGGTTTTCTTTCTTTTTTGGATGGGGATACTGGAGATTGAACCCAGGGGCGCTTCACCACTGAGCCACATCCCCAGCTTTTTTTTTTTTTTGAGACAGGGTCTTTCTAAGTTGCTTTGGACCTTGCTAAATTGCTGAGGCTCGTCTTGAACTTGCAGTCCTCCTGCCTTGGCCTCCCAAGTCACTGAGATTACACTGAGATTGCCCAGCTCCTTTTCACTTTTTGAGACAGGGTCTCACAAAGTTGCCCAGGCTGGCTTTGAACTTGCGATCCTCCTGCCTCAGCCTCTTGAGTGGCTGGGATTACAGGTATGTGTTACTGTGCCTGGCTCTAAGATTTTTTGTTGTGATTTTTTAGAACTTCATTATCTTCATATTTTCAAAAGAGGACAATAAAGCCAACAAGGATGGGAGATGGTTCAAAAATAGAATTAAATAAATGAGCCAGACTGTATTTGAAATGAGAGACAGTCACACTGCAGGAGGTAGGGGGAGCTGATCCTAGAGCATTGAGCCCAGAACCTTGACACCTTGACCTCAGGTCACAGACAACAGGAACTACAGATAAACTGCAGTCCAGCCTTCTGTGTATCATGGGAACAAGCAAATAGATAACTATGTTGAAAACAAAGAAGAAACCCCACACTGTTGGACGGGGGACACTGGGATAAGCTTCTGGTCTCTGTGCGGCATGAGTACGTGTTCACATGCCACACGGCACACACACTTCCAAGTTCATCAACCAACAGGACTGAGAAGCAGAAGCACACCCAGAAGCCAGACCATGGCTTGTAAAGGCCACTCTCCACTAGAAGGAAGCAGGCTGTCCAAGAATGGACAGGTCAAGCAGAGTATCGAGTTGACCTGCCTCGGTCAAAGTCATAGGAGCCAGCCCAGGGCTTCCACAGACCACCCAAGCTGGTGTGAGCAAAACCAACAGTGATAATGAAGGATTGTCTTCTGAAGGAGGAGCGAGTGAACCCATCTGACATAAAGAACAGGAATGGAGAGGGAAAAGCCCCTCCTTCCACTGGAAAGTCAACAGCACAATTAGGCACTGTCTGCCAAAGGTCAAAAAGAGCCACTGTGACGGACACCTGCAGTCCCACATACTCAGAGGCTGTGGCAGGAGGATCGCTTGAGCCCAGGAGTTTGTGGCCAGGCCACGTAGCACAACAAGACCTTGTCTCAAACAAGCAATCATACATTCAGGCAAAATTTAGCAAGAACTACTGAGGTGAGGCAAAAAGATTAAGGAGTACAGATATCTGCAGATGTTCATCTCCCTCCTCAGACACCTGCTGACGACAGAGGAATAGGCACTGTCTGCAGAGATGCATCCAGAGGCGTCAAGCAGCCATGCTGGGACAAAGCAACACACTGTGTCCCCCACCTGACAGCTCCCTCCATGCCAGAAGTGCGGCCCAGAGCACCTTCAGGCAGAACACACCTGCATGGTGCAGTCTGCTCACAGGCCAGAGCCAAACAGCCCATGGCTGAGGGATGAATGTCCCGGAGGAGCCGTACAGGGCTTACATGCAGTGAGTTGTCACTAGCACCTTCTGTAATGCCCTCCCAGCCTGTGAGCGCATGCCCTAGTGTCAGTAAACATGTCTGGGTGAAGGTATCGCCTGCCCCTTACTGTCAAAGCAACTGAGGGCGTGCACATGCGGAGGAAGGAAAAAGCAGACGAGAAAATGTTCATGTTTAGGAAATCTAAAAAATTATTTGTATCATTCTCTCAACTTTCTGTTTAAGTTGGGCTAAAATAAAACCAAAAAAAAAGCTATGGTCTGGGGCCACCTCTGCCCTGTGGGTACCTGCCGTGGTGCCAGGCATGCTGGGGTAAGGGCTGGCAGCTGGGGCTGCCTGGCTCATGTACACGCTGTGCATGGGGGAACCCTCCACTGAGCCTGCTGGACTGAAGGTGCCAGGGAAGCTGGTCGGGCCCGAAGGTTGGTAGAGCACGCCCCCGGCTGTGGGCATGGCCTGGAGCTGGGGACAAAGAAGACATGCAGTGAGAGAGGGCCTCAACCAGCGGGGGTGGGGGCAGATGTGCATGGGTATAGGGCAGGGGGCAGGTGGGGTGGCACATGCCTGGGCATAGGGCAGGGGGAAGGCAGGCATCTGGGCACGCATCTGGACAGTCTGCTTCTGCTGCTCCAGGCGCATCTGCCGCTCCTTCTCCTGCTCCTGTAGGCGCTGGATGGCCAGCTGCCTCTGCACCTCCAGATACTCCTGTGGCAGCCACATGGTGGGAGGGTGTCAGGCAGGCCCAGGACCCCCCCACCCCCACGTGGGGCCAGCCACTGCACCTGCTTCTTCTGCCGCATGATCTCTAGCTTCTGGGCTAGCTGGATCTGGCGCTGGCGCTCAGCCTCTTCAGCTGCCCGGCGTAGCTTCTCGCGGTGTTCCTCACGCAGGGCACTCAGTGCACCCCGGGCATCACGGATCTGTGCCAGCTTGTCCTGTAGCCCCTCATAATACACTGTTGGCAAAGGGTAGGATGGCCCTGACCACTACAGCATAGGGGCAGCCCTGTCAGCATGGGCTCCTTCACTGGTAAATGCTGGGCCCCTGCATTTCCAGCTGATCTCAGCAATCAGCAAGGCACAGCCCAGCCCACCTCTCTAGGGGCTGCAGGCCCTGGGCTTCTGGGTTGGAGGGGACAGACAGTCCTGTGCTTGGCAGAGCCCTTCACTGCGCTGCGGCCACTTCCCATCGCAGCCCCATGGTGGAGCCCATGGCCTCAGGGAAGGACAGGAGAGGAGCGCTAGCTCTCCTGGGGCAGGTCCTATGTCCAGCAGAGGACAGGGCTGAGCACGCAGCGCTGCTCCAGATACCCCACCACCCGGGAGCTGACAACCCCGAGGTCCAAGGCGCGGGCACCTACACCTGCGCTCATCCAGCTGGTTGAGCAGCTCGAGCAGCTGCGGGTGCATGCTGGTGAGGGACTGGAAGAGTGACAGCACGGCCGAGTCGTTGGTGATGCTGCGGCCCCGCACGTGATTGCTCTTCATGCGGTTGACAAAGGTGGTGACGGCATTCTGCAGGGCCTTCAGGAATTGCTCGTGGCTCTCTTCTGACCCTCCATTCTGGTACTGCTGTTGGGGACAAGGCAGACAGCTGAGCATGGCCATGATGCTGACTAGGCCAGCCTCCCTTGGGCACGAGCCAGTCTATAAGGCCTCAGCAAACCCCCTGCGGAGGTGGCACACGGGCATCTGGACAATGTCTGTTGTGCTCAGAGCCAGGAGCAGACCATTAATTGGGTCTCCAATCTGCTCTACCAGGCAGGCAACATTAGCATCCCTGGTCTACAGACAAAGCAATGAGGCCCAAGGCTGGGCTTTTGTCCACCTGCTCAGGGACAGTCAGGTTGGAGCTGGCTGGGAGCCCCTGCCCTGGTAACACGGGCCTGGTCTGACTCAAGGCAGACAAAGCCCAGAAGCCCCAAGGAGAGGGAGGAACTCCTCTGGATAGGCCTGGGCTGTTCAGAATATGGGGTTCATGTTAGGTCCACACAGAGTAGACAGGTCCTCTTCTGAGAACCCACATAGGCATAGCACGGCAGGGTCAGAACTGTCATTGGGACTGCCGGTTACAATGGGCCCTGCAGTGTGTTCCCGGGCCCTGGAGGGAGGCATAACTTACCTCACTAAAGGGGCCACTAGAGGGAGTTATGGGCTGAGAATCTGTCTCTGGAAGGGGAGCCTGTAAGAGACCAGAGGGTTAAGGGGGCCTCCATCCAGCCTGCCCTGGACACAACCCCCGGAGACAGGCACCAGGAGTGCAGAGTGGCCTCTCACCTCAGCCACACTGGCAGGGGCTGCATGCCCCTCCCCAGGCTGGGTGGCTGGCTCCGTTAGGGGCACAGGCGCAGATGGCGTGGGGCTCTTCCGAGCCTCCTCCTGCTTCTTCTCCCAGTAATTCCGGTTAAGGTACCGCGCAAGCTGCATGGCAATAAAGGGGTCACTTTCATAGTCTGGCAAGTGTGAGAGGACAGCATGAGATGCAGGGCCCTTACCTCAGGGTCGATGTCTTCAGCCATCGGTGCTGATGAGTTCTGGGGAGACATAGAGAGGCCTGAGGGGTCACAGTCAAGAGGAGTAGCACACGGCTCCCAAGTGACCCAGGCAGGGGCCTGGGTGGTGCCACATGGCCCTGGCCCTGAGTCCCCATGCTATGCCTGCTTGGTGCTGATAGCCATGGCTTCACAGGCTCCCCGTGGTACAGGCGCCAGGGCCACCCTCTCCTCTCTGGGGTGGCACCACCTTAAAGTCTTAGAAAGGCTCTGACCTTGCCACCACTGGCCTTGCAACATTGCTAGAAGCAGCACAAGAGGCACCTTGCTGGCACTCCCATGAATTCCCAGGGCCAGGCCAGAACAGGGACGGCCCACTTGGCCCTCACACAGCACTGCCTGGGCCCTGCCGACAGCAGGAAGGAGGAAGCGCCACAGCTGGTCAGTGGTAGGGTTGCTACTGGCCCAGAGGCCCAGCTGTGGCCCAGACCCACCAGAGCCCAAAGCTTGCACGTGACTTCCCTGACCTGCTGCAGCCTGCCTGATGAAGAGTGAGGCTTGGCTGGAGGAGCAAGGTGGCCCTATGACCAAGGGCTTTAATGCTTGAGGGTGCACAGGCGTGTGAAGGGACAGGGTCTAACCTGTGGGGTCTTTGTTCATATCCTCAGCCCCACAGGGAAGCCCCGAGCCAGGACAGCCAGGCCCTTGGTGTCCTCCCACCTGCCTCCCACCTCCCATAAGCAGCATCAAGCCACCTGGCTGGGCACACAGCAGACTCACCACGGGCGAGGAGTACAGGCTGCCAGCTGGGGGTGCCGACGACGCCAGCGGGGTGGGATCTGCCTTGGGATGTGCGCTGTATGTTGACTTCTGTCTCTGAAGCAGAATGGGGAAATAGTGTCACTGGGCAAGCACAAGGCACAGCAAGAGGGGTGGGCACTGCACACACCTGTGGCCCCCAGGCACAGTGCGGGTCACTGCCTAGCACCTCCAGGGAAACTGGGGGTCCCCTCCTGAAGGCTGACTCCCACCACTCACCAGCCTCTCCTTCTCCTCCGCCTCTGACTGCGACAGGGCCAGTGCCAGCTGCAGTTCCTCCTCCTCCTGCAGAGCAGTCTCATCCCGCTTAGGGGGTAGCTGAGGACAGCAGGGCAGGTGAGGGAGGCCCAGGGGAGGAGTGTGGGGGGACTGTGGGGGGACTGGGTACCTGCGACTGCTGTGACAGGGGGCTGGTCAGGTACTCCGGGGGCAGCTCAGTGGTAGAGGTGGACTTTCCTTCTGCTTTCCTGGAGGCAAGATGGGATGCTACAGGTGACCGTCCACTGACACCTGCCCCATCCCCACCAAAGTTGTCAACCACCCAGAGCTTCCTACACACTGTTCCCATGAAGTGAGGACAGGGATCCCACAGGCACATGTAGCCCAATGGCCATGCTCCAGGGAACAAGGAGCAGATGTGGACCCTGAGCCAGCCACAGGGCACCAGTAGGCGTAAGCCATAGTCCCTCTCCTGGAAATGGTGACTCAAAATCCCACCTGGCCAGAACACCTGGAACTTGCCCTCGGTGTCCTACCTGTGACCAGCAGCAGGCCTCATCCCCAGCAGGTTCTGGGAAAGGCTGCAAGACCTTTCATGATCACAGAGCCAGACCAGGCCTTTTCCAGCATTCGACCTGGAGCATGCAGACCTTCTCCAGAGCAAGTGGTGGCTGAGGGCCACAGACTTGCAGTGCATTCAGAATTCCCACAGCAAGGGCTGGGGCTGTGGCTCAGTGGTACAGCGCTTGCCTTGCATGGGTGAGGCACTGGGTTCAATTTTTAGCACCACATAAAATAAATAAATAAAGTAAAGGTGTTGAGTCTGTCTGCAACTAAAAAATTTTTTAAAAATAAGATAAAGAATTCCAACAGCACATGCAGACCCCTCTCCAGAGTGAGCAGGTCCATGTGGACCAGAGAGGGGAGGAGAGGGAAGGGTGAGCAGAGTCAGACAAGTGTGGAGCCCTGAGCCCTCCAGTAGAGGACACTGGTCGGGCTCATGTGGGCTCTTGCCAGTCACCAGGTAACAGAGCTTTCAGGTGTTGTGGTTGGGTCTGAACTGTCCCCAGAGACTGCTGTGCTGAAGGCTTGGGCCCCATGCAGCAGTGACCAGATCTAGGGGCTCTTACCTCATCAATGGATTAACCCATTTAGAGTCCATTTTTCTCCTTTTTGTCAGAGCTGGGGATTGAATCAAGGTTCTCCAACACTGAGCTACTAGCCTGGAATTTGTGAGCTTCCTGCCTCAGCCTCCCAAGTTGCAGGCATTACAGGTGTGTGCAACTGTGTCTGGCTGGATTCACAATTTAACAGGCTATTCAGAGATGGTGGAAACTTTAGCAGGTGAGGCCCAGGAGGAGGAAGTAGATCACTGGGGTGTGCCCGAGGTGAGATTTCTGTCCCCAATTACTTTCTCTCTCTCTCTGCTTCCTAGTTGCCATGAAGTGAGCAGCTTTGCTCCACCTCATGCTCCCTACCAGGCTGCTCTGTCACATAAGCCCAAGACAATGGAGCTGGCCATCATGGACTCAATCTCTAAAACCCTGAGCCAAAATACATCTTCCCTAAGTTGGTTTTTTTCCTCAGGAATTTTGTCACAGTGGCGGAAACCCGACAAACACGGGGAGCGATCTCCAGATCCAACACACCAAGTGTCAAGGTCCACAGGACCGGGGGCAGACTCAGACAGGGTCTCCATTTCATTCCTGGGGTTCCTGCCAAAAATGCAGGTCCTGGCCAGGCACAGTAGCACACGCCTATTAGTGACTAGGAGAGTTGAGACAGGAGCCTCCAAGCCCAAGGCCAGCTTGGGCAATGGAGCATGATGCTGCCTCAAAACAAAAAGGGAGGGATGTAGCTCAGTAGTTGAACAATCTTGGGTTCAACCCCCCAGTATCACAAAACAAAACAAAACAAAACAAAAAACCTATAGACCCTGAGCAGAAAGTAAACTCAGACCCAGAGACGTGAGACAGGCCACGATGGCTGGCACTGCAGAAGCATCTGTGTCAGGGACGGCAGAGGCTGAAAGTTCCAGGTCAGGGGTGGGGAGGTACAAGGACACATGGAGTGTGCTCTGTGGGCACCAGTGGTGCTTTCAGGGTGATGGCAAAACTGAACCACCTCAGCAGAGCAGGTTTAGTGCCACAGCAAGGTCAGATGTCCCCACTGAGAGCAAGGCTGACCTGCCTCAGAGAAAATCCTCCTCAGGAGACATATGGGAGCGCTTAGGTACAAAGGGACACGTGGGCCACAATTCACTGCAGATATGTGAACACGTGCACACACAGGCAACGGGAGGGAGGGAGAACACAGGCTGCACAGACCTGGCCATGAGCCCACAGCCGAGGAACACAGGCAAAGGCACCTGTTCCCGAGTTCTTCTGTCTACACCTGCAACTTTTCCAAGTTTTATCCCCAAAAGTTAAAGTACAAATAAACCAAAAACAAAAATAAGCAACTGGCCTGCTGGGGTAGTGTCAGGCGGCTCTGGGGCCCCGCCTGCCCACCTGGCCTAGGGCCTGCCCCTCCCGCCCTCTGGCTGGCATTCCCTGTCCACCTAGGCCTTGAGCTGGGGCACTCAGCCAGAGGCGGGCAGGCAGCCTGCAGAGCCCATGAGGGGACTCACTTGTTCAGCTGCTCGTAGCAGGGCTCGCAAACGCGCACCTCCTTCTCAATGCCGAACTTGGGGATGGTGGAGTACTTGGAGGAGCACTTGCCGCAGAAGATCTGCCCGCATGCCCGGCAGTGGTGCTGCGAGTAGGGTGGGGTGGGCCTGGTTATAGGGCTGGGGCATCTGCCACACCAACTGGCCAGAACCACCCTGGACAACACTGAGGCTGGGCCTCAGTCTGGGAGCAGAGAAGAGATAAGGACAAGCAAAACAAATGCCTGGGAGGACATGAAGCCCCTGGAGAAACATTTTCAAGAGACTCAACTTGAGTCACAAGTTTGGGGAATATAAGGGAATTAAAAAAAAGGTCAGCCAGGAGCGGTGGTGCACTCCTGTCATCGCAGCGGTTCGGGAGGCTGAGGCAGGAGGATCCCGAGTTTAAAGCCAGCCTCAGCAACAGTGAGGCACTAAGCAACTCAGTGAGTCCCTGTCCCTAAGTAAACTACAAAATAGAGCTGGGATGTGGCCAAGTGCCTCTGAGTTAAAAAAAAAAAAATCACAAAGGTCAACAGAAAGGGTGCAGGGATCCTGAGGAACACGAGCTCTGAGTGCAGCATGTTGCTCCAGGATGGCTCCTCAGACCTCTGCACCCCTCAGGCCAGCCTCAGGGGTCTTGTGGGAAGGGAGAACACAGCCTCACGTAGCAGAGTGCACATGGGCTGTCACCTGAAGCACTGAGTCAGTCACTCAGCCCTGGCCAGGTCTGTGGCTCCAGGCCTAAGCCTTCTATAAGGCCAACTTTGGCTGAGGGCACTGACCATCTACTACATGGTTGCCAAAACCACCACATTTCAGCAGAAAGGACAGGACTGTCACAATGGGGCAGTGGCTTCAGTGATGAAAGGTGACCTGATGTCTGTCTGGCTATGTGAGAAGTTAGCAGGGGCTCGGCCACAGGGCCCCTTTACCCCTTAGGGCAGGCACTCACCTTGCGGGTCACCACCCCAAATTGCACTCTGCACCGGTGGCATTCCTCAGCGTCCACCCAATCAGGTGCCTATGGGGACAGCAAAACTTAGGACCACACCCCCAGTCCCCACCAAGCTCCCAGAGGTGGCAGAGCCTTCCCCCAGGTCCCACGGACAGGAAAAGGAACAAAAGATCTGTGTGGCCAGAGCAGCTGCACCAGTCTGACCCCTCCTAGTGGCCCGAGCCATAGGGCCCAGGGCTGAGCTGCTTCAGATGGGAAGCCCCCAGTTGGACTTCTTTCTTTGCCAAAGGTATGGCAGTGACACTTCCCACAGGTTTCCAGCTCTCCTAATATGTTTTCTCTTCTTCTCTGCAGAGCTGGAGGTGGTACCAGGGCTTTGTGCATGGAAGGGAGCACTCTCCCACTGAGCTCATCCTGTGCCCTGCGCATTTATGTTAAGTACCCAACAGCTACATTCCAATGACACCATGAATGCAGCCCCGTCCCCACCTCATCTTGCAGAGTCACAGCCACATCTTGTCCTCAAGGAATGCCTATATTCCCAGCTCTGGCCCACCCACGCCCAAACAAGACGGGGAGGCCTTCCCTGCCTGGCCGAGCCCCTGCCCGCTTCCCCAACTCCAAGCCCTGGCCATGCCCCGCCCAGGACTCACTCTCTCGGCAGCAAACATGGCATCACTTTCCTTGAACTCCGGGAAAACGTGTCCTGAGAAAGGAGACTGAGTCACCTTCAGGTCCCACCCTGATTCAGCTGCTTTCTGACCCCTGACATCCGTTTCTTCAGACAGAACCACCAGAAGACGCCCAGAGCCCTCAGAACCCTGAGCCCACACCTCTACATGCATTCTCAAACCACTGCCCCGCTCTCCAGGGCCACAACAGCCAGAGCGATGCAGACGAGGGGCCCTGACACACCTCAGCAGCCACAGCCCAACCTGAACCCCACCAGTGACTTGCTGCCATACACAGGGCCATGACCAATCCTGGCCTAGCTCTCCTCTGGGTATGTGTCACCGTTTTGTCCTTCAGTAGCCAAGTGAGCTCTGACCCCAGGGCCTCAGAAGCCAATAGTTTTTGTTTCCCTATTATGCCCAGTCTTGGCACCTAGGGCACCTTGGCCACTCATCCAGCACTGCCCCCCAGGACCACATCACTTCCCAAAATGTGGTTGTCTTTTTATCCTGGGGTGGTATGTCCCCAGAACACCATCCTCCTTGCTTCCAATGTCAGCCACTCAGTGAGGACTGGCCTATCCTCTTTTGCCCTGCATCTATGGGTCCAGCTGGTTTGACTCTGCCCAGGAGGGTAGCCCTGTGGCTTCTAGAGCAATGTTTCCGCCTTGGACGGGATCCCATCCCCCTGCCCCAACTCACCCTCCACCTTCATGATCTGGTAGGTGTCCTGGACCACTTTGTACTTGGGCTCGTTCCGGAAGGCATGGGCCCAGGCTTGGATCAGGTATAGGATCTTGTTGCGGACGTTCACTTCCACTTGCCTCTGTAAGGCAGGGAAGAGTGGGGAAGGTCTTAGGATATTCGCACCGCCACAGGTCTCAGCGAGAGGAGGTAGCTGCCCTGAGCAGACAGGACTGGCATCGAGGTGGCGGGGGGTCTGGGTGAGATGTACAGGACAGGCACCATCCTGTGCCCAGGTTCCCTGAGCAAACACTTGCTCAGGCCATGACTCTTTAAACCCTATAAGGAGCCAAGGGACTCCCTGGAGTTAAAATGCCCCAAGTCTGAGAGCCTAGAGCTGAATGTCTCCTTCCCTCTCCCCACAGACCCAGACTAGCCATGGAAGTCACTGGCTCCTGACAGTCTCAAACAGCTAGAGTCAACTAGGCCCAGCCACGAAGTATTGCCTCAGGACCAAGGATAGAGGCTGCTCTTGCTTCCAGTCATAGCCTGGGAAATGCAGCGGGCATTGCCCAGGAAACTTCTCCACACACAGTAGAGAGACACCATCGCCACTCAGTGAGCACACAGCCAGGCCTCAAGTCTGGTGCTCTCTCAGGGAGGCTATGACATCTGACACTGAGGACAAAGGGTAGAAAGCTGCTTCCAGGAGACACAGTGACAGCATCCACACTGGGACTCAAGTATCTCTCCACAACCTGGTCCTCCAGCAGCCACTCCCTCCCCATCACCACCTTGACTCCCCAGTAGAGGGGCAGACCAGCAGAGGACCCCCACAGTACAAACAGAACACAGCAGCCACATGAGGACACCTCCTCTCCTCCAACCAGGACCACATAAGAAACTGGCCAAGGTACAGTAACGGCCTCACAAAAGCCCAGCTGTCAGTGTGGACATGCAGGTGAGCTCTGGGAAGCATGGGTCCAGGATGGGGTCTCCTATGAGACAAGGCCAGGCCCTGGGTCACAGCAGAGGAGGAGCAGCCTTACCTTGGTGGGATGTCCTTTCGCCTCAAACAGCAGCCATATCACCCCCACTCTGCATCACTATCCACATCACAATCCCTACAGGTGGGCCTGGGGACAACCTCCCAGAGGTCTGAAAAACTTCCCCTTCTCTCCCAAAGGAGGGTATGAAACCCACCCTCTCCAGGGAGCTCCTTCCACTGCTGTCTGCCCTTCTGATTCTCCCCATAGACACAGCTACACACCTGTGTCTCCCCTGCTCAGATCTCGCCCATCCCCACATGGCTGCCGTCCTAAGCCTCCTCTCCAGGCTTCTGCTCTTACAAAGCGCCGCCACCACCATCGCTGCCATTCAAGACTCAGCTCCAAGCCCTGGCTCTGACAGGCCTCCCCTGGCATCTCAAGAAAACCAGGAGTCAGCCCTGTGCTCCGGACACGACTGGACTTTAATCCAGAGCTTGTGTCTTCCCAGGTCTGAGCCTAAGCGCGAGCAGTACTGGGACTGCCACTGCTCGCTTCACACCTGCTGCTGCACCCAGTGCTGTCCCTGTCATAGATGCCCAATAAACACCAGGAAAAGTGGAGTGACCTGCCCCCAACCCTGACTCATGGTTCCTGGGGACGCCTACCTTCAGCAGCTCCTTCAACTCTTCCATGGTCTGCTTGTTAGCTACCTCGTCATGAACTGTCTGGCCACAGTTCTTTACCACAGATTCCATGACCTGCAGACCCCAAGAAAGGGAAAGGTCAGGCCAATGATCAAGGCAGTGTCCCCTCCTCTTCCTGGATGTACCCACCTCCCCATGGGAATGCAGGCCTCCAAAAGGCCTCTCAAGACCACCCAGCCTGCCAGGAACCCTAAGTGGCAGCTTCACAGACAGGCAGCAAACCCACATACCATGACCCCTACAATATCATGGCTTGCGACCATGAACCAAAATAGAGAGCTGACCCTCAGACTCATGTACCAACTACAGCCAGAGTACCAGTAGCATCATTTCTTCCCCTGTCACCCCTCAGGGTGACCAAGCTCAGTGACACCGCACACAACTGTGCTCAAGGCTAGAAAGGACTTCACCTGTTGCTGTGTGCCCAGAAAGGGGACAAGGCTGCCTGATGCTGGGGGTGGGGACCCTCAAGGCTGGAGGCCAGAGAATAGCAGCAAGGGTCTAGTTACCTCCAGGGCATACAAGGCTACATGTGGATTTTTATCATTGACTTTCTTCTTGATGGAATTAACAGCATACTTTGCTCTGAAAGAAAAAGACCATAGGTAGCAACAGAGAGGCGGGGGGGAAACACTTTCAGTAAGAAAGTTAGGGATATCTGCCTACTGCTTTGGTCCCCAGAAACTCTAAGCAAACATTAACACAACCAAGTATCCCTACGTTGCATGGAAAATCTCCTAATTGTTCAAAAACATCAGAACTCCCAGCATGTGGACCATGTGATTGCGCACATGACGTCTCATGTGGTCAGCTGAATCCTGGAGGATCAGTGGGCACTCAGGGTTGTGCAGGGCTGCACCCGTTTTACAGGACAGACTCTTATCACTTACTGTGTGTCCCCCTGACGGATCAGGTCACAGATCTGTAGGATGGACTCCCAGTCGGTCTCCAGTAGGAGCTGGCTGGTGGCTTTGTCTGAGGGAAAGAGATGTCATTCAGGATTTGGTCTGTGATTCCCTAGGCAGCCCTTAGGCTCAGCAAAAAGGAAAAGAGAACTTGCCTCTTCCCTTTTACACATCTGGACTGAATGGAAAACCACATGAAAATCCTTCCCAAACAAGATGCAAATGGAACGCTGTGACATGCTTGTTACACATCAGGTGCCATTTCAAACACTCGATTCAACCAATTCCCACACAACTCCCTGAGCTAGGCACTACCTATGTTCCTGCAGACAGAGAAAACCAAGCAGGCAGAGGGTATAGCTTGCCACACACACAGCAAGGATTCATTCTGAAATGCAAAGCTCTGCTGCTTCTCAGAAGACTCACTTAGTCCTTCAGAATCCCTGTCATTCAGGTATTTTAACCCTTCAACTAGATATTAGCTGAACAAGCCTGGGGGAGACATGTAACATGAACTCCAGTCCTCTACAAGGGCTCTGAGGAAGGCACAACTGACTCCCAAGGACTCTACAGCTGACACCTCTTCTCTCCACATCCGCGTGGCCTCGGACAAAGGCTCTCTGAGGAGCTACCACTCAACTACCGCATCACCTTCCCCAGCAGAGGGGTCCACTTGGGGACTGATTCAGCAAGCTTCTGATTCCAACCTTGAAGCGCTGAACCATCCCGTAAGCATGTGATGCCGGGCCTGCCTGTCCCACGGGCAAGGAAAGTGCCATCTGAGGTTTCCGCCAAAAGCAAGCTTCAGAAGGAGGCAGCCAGGAGCCGATCGTGACAACACCCGGGCGCCTGTCCCCAGACACAGAGCGTTTTCAGCAGGAGAAAGGACCATGCACATTAAACACGTTCCCTTCTGAAGCTGGCTCTCTCCAGGAGGCGCGGATGGCTCAGCTGGCGCCTCCACCGGGGCGGAAAGGCCTTCCTGAACCCGGGCGGACAAACGGGCCTGGAAAGGTTCCGGGAGGACACCACCGGCTCCACCCTTGGGGCCGACATGCGATCACGGGCCCCGCGTGAGGTCTGGCTCCGTCACCCACTTCGAGACTCAGACTCGGCCCGGTCGGCCCCGCGCTGGCGAAAGGGGACCCAAGGCAGGCCCCGCGCCCACCCTCGCGGCGCCGCGCTCGCTGGAGCCCAGGGACGCGCCCGGCCACACCCGAAGCCCGCAGCCGGGAGCCACGGGAGAGCAGCCGGGCGCTGCCCTCGGGCCCTGGGGGCCGCGCAGGGCGGGCTCGTTACCTAGGAGACGCTCGAAGGTGCCGCTGCCTCGCCCCATGGCGACCCCGCTCTGGACCGACGCCGCGGGCGCTCCCCCTCCGCAAGCTGGCGCGCCCCCACTTCCGCTTCCGCCTTCCTGCTCCGGCGCGCGCACCCGCACGTCGCCGCACGCGCCCGGGAGCCGCGAGGAGGCCAGGCCTTCCGGGGGCCGCGGGCGCTGGGCGCTGATTGGGCCGCGTTCGCGGCGGCGGCGGCGGCGAACCCCGAGAACCAATGTCAGCCCGCAGGCGAGGCCTATCCAGTGGGAGCGGGGCGGAGGCGGGCCCGCCGCCGTCCGGTGCGGAGCCGCGGTGGCCTGGCGCGGGGTCTGGATGTGTCTGCTGCTGGGGGCCGCGGGCGTCGGGAAGACGCTGCTGGTGAAACGCCTGCAGAATATCCTTCCGCGCCGTGGGGGCGGGCGGGGGCTCCGCCTGGCGCCGCCCTCTCCTTGACCACACGCACAGCTGAGCTCCCGCGACTGTCGGGGCGACCTGGGGGAGCCCCCGCCGACGCTGCCCACGGTAGGTGTCGGCCGCCGCAGGAAGGACTGAAGCCGGTCACCTTTGCGGCTGACAAAGCCCACGGGCCCCGCAGAGTGAAGCCGCGGTCGGTGTTGGCGACGGCCTTCGGGATTCCCCACTCGATGAGCGGAGCCTGTCGGGACCCTCCTTGGGGCGGGCACGTTCCCCCCCCCCCAGGGACCACAGTCGCCATCGCCACCTGCGCGGACCCCCCTTGTGGGCTCCGGGTCCTCAGAAGCGCCTTCTCCCAGTTTGGTGGCTGGCTGTGCCTCGAGCCTGCGGGTAACGCTGGCGCTCTGCTATCGGGGTTTCACGCAGGACGGCGCCTGCATTACTCGTGTGTGATGGTTTTTCCTACAGGTGGGTACCAACCTTACTGACATCGTGGCCCAGAGAAAGATTACCATCCGGGAGCTTGGGGGGTGCATGGGCCCCATCTGGTCCAGTTACTACGGAAACTGCCATTCACTGCTGGTGGGTCAGCATGCTTTAAACTTCTTTAGAGCCCTCCGGTCCCTGACCCCACTGGGCATGGAATAGGATTTGGGTTCTTAGGGGGCTGTGCTAGTCAAGGAAGCAGGGCACCAATCTTCTCTCTGGTGTTTGTGCCCCCAAAATGACATTAGAGCACAGGATGGGCTTGCTGAGGCCGAGTCTATTCTCTTTTCTGTCCCTGGCTGTGTTCTACATTTACATCTGATTTCTACACTTCTCTGGTTGGTCCCATCCTGTGCCCTAAATTCCAGGATAGGGAACTGATGACCCCATCAATACAGATTTCCATGTAGACAAAAACAGAAATGAATGACATCCAGTTATCTGTGTTACAGCTCATTTGCCTCTGCTTCTGCCTATTCCCAAAGCCCTCTGTTTAAAAGCCACTGTGGTGAACAGGATGTGGCACAGTGGTAGAGCACTTGCCTAGCACAGTTGAGGCCCTGGGCCCAATCCCCAGTACTGGGGAGAAAAGTCCTGGTGCTCTATGTATGCCTGTAATTCCCAGATGAGGAGGTATGGCCACAAATGTCTTCAAAGCAGGGTGTGACTGTGCTTTCCTTCTTCCCCAGTTCATGATGGATGCTTCCAACCCCACCCAACTCTCTGCATCCTGTGTACAGCTCTTGGGTCTCCTTTCTTCAGAACAACTTGCAGAAGCATCAGTCCTGATACTCTTCAATAAAATGTACGGGTTTACTTGCTGAGAGGGAACATGGTGCGGGTCCCATGGAGTAGCTGCCTTAGTGCATGTTTGTTAGTGAAGAGGTGCACCTGGGGGACAGGCAGGTTTTTGGCAGCCATCATTCTAACAAGGCAATTCTTTAACTTCAGCGACCTTCCCTGTTACATGACCATTGAGGAGATTAAGTCACTAATCAGGCTCCCAGACATCATTGCTTGTGCCAAGCAGAACATTACCACGTTGGAAATCAGCGCCCGGAAAGGCACTGGGTTGGCCAAGGTGTTGCACTGGCTCCAGGATGAGCACCGAAGCAACAGGTGACCATAGGGTGGAGAATTGTGCCGGAGGCAGAGGATGGCATTGTTGGGCCTCCACTGGAATGTTCTTATGGGTTCAACAAGGAGCCTCGCACGATAGGGCTCTATGTGGAGATGCAGCAGTGGGTCAGCTGAGGCACACAAAACTAGAAGCTCTTGACGACTGGAAGAAAAGACTGTGTCCACGGCTGGGAGAAGAGGACTGCCCTGCTGCTGTCCTGGATGGTGCTGTGACACATTTTCCTGCCACCAGGAAATCTGCTTGCCCCAGGGTATTTGGACTGCATAGTGCCACTGAGACCTAGACTCTTGTCTGCAGTAGAAGCTCCAGGCTTCTAGTTTCTCACCCCCGACCGTGTCCCTTAAGACCGCACGGCATGGTGGATGAAGTGAGCCCAAGTCAGAAACGAGCTTGGTTCATTTGTTCAGCAGGTGGCTATTGCTCTGAGGTGCCCAGAGCAAGCATAGGTTTTTTCCTAGGCAGGAGGCAAGGAGGGGATGGAGGCCTGGGGTCTTGGTGTCCTGTCACCTCAGCCAAGCCAGCTTGTGTGAGAATGCTTACTGTGCTGATTGGTGTGTCCGTGTGTTCTGAGGCTTCTTAAAACAAATGACTGGGCTGGGGATGTGGCTCAAGCGGTAGCGCGCTCGCCTGGCATGCGTGCGGCCCGGGTTCGATCCTCAGCACCACATACCAACAAAGATGTTGTGTCCGCCGAGAACTAAAAAATAAATATTAAAAATTCTCTCTCTCTCTCTCTCTCTCTCTCTCTCTCTCTCTCTCTCCTCTCTCACTCTCTCCTTAAAAAAAATTTAAAAAAAAAAAAAACAAAAACAAATGACTACCAACTGGAGCTTAAGCCACAGAAATTTGTTCTCACGGTTTGGAGGCCACAAGTCCAAAGTAAAGGTGTCAACTGGTTCCTTCTGAAGTGCTGAGGGCAGTGCCAATTCCTTTCCTCTTTTCTCTAGTACTGCTGCAGTCCTTGGCCTTCTGTGGGTTGGTTGTGGACTCCCCCTCTGTCTTCCTCTCCTGGGTCAGTGTTCTCTCTTCTTTACGATGTCTGTAATTGGAAATGTGGGATGATACATAAGCCACCTGCAAAGAACCTTTTTCCAAATAAGGTCATGTTTGCTTGTTCCGGGTCTATGACCTGGCCATACCTTTGGGGTCCACCACTCTACCTACAGTAATTGGATAAAACTCATTCTGAGTGAGGTTGTGAGTTTTATAAAAATGGCTTTGTCTGCTAATTCTTCAAACCCCTGTAGCCACAGAAGGAACCCAGGGACCTGCCGTCTCCTCCTTGGTAAAGCCATGGGAACAGATGGGGGCCTCAGCCTCTGCACAATTCCAGTTGTTCACTCTGTTGGAGAGAGATCATTATTCAGATGAAGGGCTATGACCAGGTAGGGTAATCTCAGTGACTCAGAAGGCAGAGGCAAGAGGATCACAAATTTGAAACCAACCTCAGCAACTTGGTGAGATCTGATCCTTAAAGTATTCAGGGCCATACTTTGGGTTCTCATGCTGTGGGCCATGATGGCAGATCCTGGCAGAAGATAGCTATATTTTCATCTGCCATGTGACACTTCCCAGAGGACCTCACCATACTGAGCTGGTGCCAGTATCATGCCCTTAAAGTCTCCAGAACAGTTTTATGAATGAACCTCTTCTTAAGTAGTCTGCCTGAGGTATTTCCTTATAGCATCAAAAACTAATGGAGTCCAAGTTGGGTTCACAGGACTTAGGCAAAGCCTAGTTAAAATCACCAAGTATTAGAGGAATCTCTTCAAAGTGAAATTTGTCCATTCTTTAGCCGAGGGTGTGAGGATCCTCGATGTGGTGGGAGCACTAGTGGTGAGTTCTGGCCTCCCCCAGGCAGCCCCTGTGGCCAGAGGCCCCTCAGTCCTTCCAGACCCTCACGGTACCAACCCATAGCTCTCACTTAGGCTCAACATGGGTTTTGCAGCAGCATTTTAGAAACAGGCTGGGGCCAGGAGGTCGGCCAAGGAGCTCATGAATAGTCCCCACAGGACCTGTGTTCTCTGCAGCTAATGGTCTAGCATAGGGGGACTGTCACCTTGGCCAGTAATCAACCAGCCCACCAGTTGGTAGAGGGCAGTGAAACTGCGGCCACTCTACATCCCCCCATCAGTATAAGAATCTTCTGAGCAGATGAGCGTGGCCTGAGTTATGAGGTATCACTGAAAAGAAGTAGGGCTTTTGCCTCATTTTTGCCATAGAGCATGAGAATGTGGGCCAGAGAGGCCAGGTTGGTACCTGTTACTCAGATGGGTGGTGTGAAGCCTCCAGGTCACCAAGCTTGAAGCTCCTGCTTCATATCTTGCTCACATTGTCACATCATCTTAAATGCTTCTTTAAATGTGTGGTGTTTCTTAAATGTGTGGTGATGCACACCTGCAATCCCAGCTACTTGGGAGGGTGAGGTAGGGTATAGCAGGTTTGAGGCCAGCCTGGGCAACTTAGCGAAGCCCTGTGTCAGAATTCTCAAAAGGGCTGAGGGTGTATCTCTGGTGGAACACCTCTGGTTTTAATCTGTAGTCCCTTAAGTCAGAGGATGCTCCTTTGGCTGGGCAGGAGGGCCACCGCTGAAGAGCTCCTCAGGCACACGAGGCATCCTGTGTTTCAGCAGCCTGTGCTCCTGACTAGTGCTGAGTTTCAGGCTGGCCAAGTGTGGGGGGTCACTCCAAATGCACGCCAAATTAAGTCCTGATGCACCACGGGGATCGGAAAGATCACAGCAGTCTGGCGGGGTAGTGCTGTGACTGGGGATTAGGTCTTTTCCCTGGCTCAGATGATAAAGTGTGGCCCCTGGAGTGGCCCTGGGAGTGGCCCTGGGAGTAGGCGGCACCCAGAGGGGTTGAGCTACACTCACTAGTTCACTTGGAATCCTTGCCCTTGCCTCATTTGAATGTCTTCTTCCCAATAAAAGGGTTCAGTAAGTGCTAGTTCTACTTGCTCTGGCACACTCTGGCTCTCCCCTGCCCCCGCCCCTGCTCTCTCTCTCTTTCCACGGACCCCTAAGGTCAGAGGAGCTGTCACAGGACCCAAAGAAAAAGGCATTTCTGTCTCTGTGTTTATGTGGTGCAGCCCAGTTCCCCTGGAGCGACCTGAGTGTACGGTCGGGAAACGCAACAGCAGAGCCCCACTCCACAGGGCCTAGCACTGCAGCAGTTGTGTCCGCCGAAAACTAAAAAATAAATATTAAAAAATTCTCTCTCTCTCTAAAAAAAAAGAAAAGAAATGAGCCACCCACTGTTTAGCTCACAGAGGGTGACAGTGAACTGCTGAATGTGGAGGGTCCCACCAGGCCCTTTGAGGGGCCCATTGTAGCTTTGTGGGCCTCGGCCCCAGGTGTGTGCCAGCACCTCCTCCAGAGCTGGCTAAAGAGATCACTGCCTACCATCCTGTGCGTGCAAAGCCTCCAGGAAGCAGGCAGGCATGGTGGCACATCCCCGTAACCCCAGCTGTTGTGGAGGCTAGACAGGATGATTGCAGCCCTAGAGTTCCAGACCACTTGGAACAACAGAGCAAGTTTCTGTCTCAAAAACATAAAGGAAAAATGACTGGCCCCACCCCCAGAACTCGGGGACTGGGATGTGCCCACGTGTGAGCAATTTCTAGCCAGTTCCCCACAGCTGCTGCTCCTACTGGCTCTGCACTCCTGGCAGCCACTGCTTTGGCTGGCCAGCACCTCTTGGACCTGCCAAGTCCCACTGGCCTCCTACAAGCACTCCGGGTCCAGCTCTGAAGCCCCACCCTCCACGTTTTCATTAACTTGAGACCTCCCAGGCAGGCACGCCCTCATCTCCACTCAAAGGCCAGTGTGAGAAGCCCAAGTGAGCCAGGGCTTCAGGCCTCAGTGTTGACAAGTAGCGTGTGACGGGGAACCTTCCTTTCCTACCTCCCACAGATTCCTGGGGATGGTACTACAGAGCAGGGCGTGGGGACCAAACCTGGACTTGTGGGTCAGGCTGCTTTTGGCAGTGAACTTCCTTCTCCCACCCAGCACATACCCTGCCCTGGGGATTGAGCCCCAGCCCAGCCCTTTTACGAAAACATTAAGACAGGGCTGGGGATATAGCTCAGTTGATAAATGCTGGCCTCACATGCACAAGGCCCTGGGTTCAATCCCCAGCACCACAGACACAGAAATAAAATCAAAACAAAACAAAAAACCATTAAGACAGGGTCTTGGGGCTGGGGTTGTGGCTTAGTGGTAGAGTGCTTGCCTAGCGTGTGTGAAGCACTAGGTTTGAGCCTCAACACCACATAAAAAATAAATAAAATTAAGATATCGTGTCCATCTACAACTAAAAAAAAAAAAAAAAAAACCACCACAGGGTCTGGCTAAGTTGCCAAGGCTGGCCTCAAACTTGTATCCTCCTCCATGGTGTCAAACTGATACAAGCTCCTCTACAGACCTTGGGAAGGAAAGAGGTGTCTATGAACAGTGGCCAGATTTACAAAACCATTAGCTCCCAATGGGGTGTCCTGTGAGGTGGGTGAGGATAGAGAGCGTTCACCCTGGCTGTTCTTGCCCTGGGGCTTGAGGGACTCTGGTCTCAAGCTGTTCCGGGTCCAGGCACATTCCAATGGCTCAAGCTGCCCCCCAACCATGGAGGACCGCACCACACAGGACAGCTGTGGGTCCTCAGTACTCAGCAGAGGACGGCACGATTGCTGGACGCAGCATTGACTTCAAGACATCCGACAGAATTGACTGCTGGGGGAAATCAGGGTGGAGAAAACAGGGTCCTGGGAGGCCTGGGTGCTGAACCAAATTCAGGTTTTCCCTTCACACAGAGAGACCAACCCCACCTGTGGGAGGTAGGTGGCCTCAGAAGCTCTCTCTGACCTTCACCTCTTCAGTGGATCATCTGCCCTGGACTGACGTAGGTCCAGCCCTCGATCCCCAGAGATGCTGGGAGAGAAGGGCAAGTTGGGAAAGGAAGGTGGTGAGATGAGCTCCCTGAGGTGCGCAGTCTGAGCTGTGCTCCTGGACGACCACGGCCGCCCCTCTAGTGTCTGCTTTTGTCCCCTACCCAGGCTTTGCACACATTCAGTTCAGGGGACTCCTCTCTGCCAGGGTTAAGGACAGGAATTCAGACTTGGCTGCATCTGGCCATGGCTGGGAGGCCCCACACAGCCCCTCCACAGGCACTGGAACAGAGGTGTGCCTCTTGGATGCCAGGAGGGAGGGGCCAGCAGAGGAGGGTTCAAGCATCACATAAGACCCAGAACCGGAACAGCTGTGATTTTGTCCTGCACTAGAGGAAGCCCCAAAGGGGACTGCCCCAAAGCCTCCCAAGATGGCAATAGTTGAGAAGCCAAAGCAGCACTGAACACCAGGGTGATCTGTCCAAAGCACATTTGGGGGAACTCAGTGCTGCAGCTCATCCTGGAGATAGCAAGAAAAGGGGTCCTCTGCCTGTGTCTGCAGCCAGGGGAGGTTCAAGGTGCTCCAACTTTCGGCGAGGACACAGTGGGGGGCTGGGAGACCCCATGGGTACCCTGCATTTCCTACTCCCTCCAGACCCTGGATTTCCACGTGGACACCATGGGGCAACCAACAAGCCAGTACAAACAGCCCCCAAGGGATGCTGCACAGGGCATGGTGGCACACCTGTGATCCCAGAGACTTGGGAACTCAGGCAGGAGGATCTCAAGTTCAGGGCTGGTTTGGGCAACCGAGACCATGTCTTAAAACTTTTTTTTTTTTTTAAAGGCCTGGGGATACAGCTCAGTGGTAGAGAATCCCTAGGTTCAATCCCAGTACCGTACCCCAAAAGTGGCAATGCCACCACCAGCCTGCCAGCAGGAGTACTCACGCAAAGACCAGGCCCCAGGCTGATACAGGCAAGCAGTGCCAACTGCTGCACAGAAAGCAAGGAGAGGGGCTGGGGATGTGGCTCAAGTGGTAGCGCGCTTGCCTGGCATGCGTGCGGCCCAGGTTCAATCCTCAGCACCACATACCAACAAAGATGTTGTGTCTGCCGTGAACTAAAAAAATAAATAAATAAATATTAAAAAAAAGAAAAAAGAAAGCAAGGAGAGCAGAAAATCCGCCAGACACCGGGCAGAGAGCCAGCCCCCAGACAGCCTGGCCCAGCCTGGCCTAGGTGTGGGGAGCAAGATTCTGTTAAGGTCTCTGAGAGAGGAAGGCTTAAGGAACCAGAGAGGAGATAGAGTGCCTAATCCAAGACAGTGGCTATAAGAGGGCCCATCACATACATTAAGCAGAAGGTCACACTGCTTCCTGTAGACTCGGAAGCCTGTGTCTTCCACAGGACTGTGCCTGGCACTAGCGTCCTGATGCAAACTAGGAAATCCGGTGGCAAACGGTATGACTTGTGCTTCTCTGGACTGCCCCAGGCTATCAGTGCTGCCAGGTGTATCTCCAAACAGAGCCACCCACTCCTAATCACCCTTACATGGTATGGGGATACCAGTGAGTTGTCACAAGGTGGCAAAACCACTCAAGAAGGCAATAGCCCAATTTCCAAGAAAATAAAACTTTAATACAAATAAACTTCGTTCTGGAAAATGCAAGCCGTGGAAGGGCGACACAGGACCAATGCAGCTCATCCTGGAGATAGCAAGAAAAGGGGTCCCTGCCTTCTCAAGTTCTCCTGGGCCAACACGGCCTCTGCTGAGCTCTCTGAACCACTTCTCCAGGGGCAGACAGGGAGGTGTGCAGCTGGGAAGGACTGCTCACTTCCCAGCAGGGTGCCACAAGGTGCTAGGAAGGAACCCAGGGCCTCACATATGCTAGGCAAACACTCTGAGCCACATCCTCAGTCCAGACTTGGATTTTACGTCTCTCCCAATACACACCATCTGTAGCTGACAGCCAGGTATTCCCTCCTTGGATGCCAGCAGGAGATTCAAACCTGGCAAGATCCTGCTCCACATGGGAGCTCTCACCAGTCCTGCTCTCTAATCAGAGTCTGGGCCCTCTCTCGAGGCCAACCCCATTTCCCAAAGACCTATTATGTGGCTCAGAAACATGCTCCCACTCTCCTGACACATGGACAGTCATCTGTCTCCAAACCATAGCTGAGCTGGGGCTCCCCCGCCTCTGTGAGGAGCATTAAGTGGGCTGGGGTCCTGATCCTTACAGACTCTGTAAGGTGGTCTAGGCGCTGCCTGTCAGCCCTGCCCCAGGGTCTGCCTGCTACTTGCTCAGGATGGCCCCTGCCTGTGTGGTGCTGATGAATCCACCAGAGCCTCTTAAACTCTGAGCTGACCTGATTCAGCAGTTTCAATGAGAAACAGGTGTTTAGAGGCAGGTCATGGGATTGGGCCCACCCTTAAGTGGCCCTGGGTTATCTCAGTCTGGACTGTTGTATTTCAGAATGAAGCTAGGCTCAGGAGCACAATGAGACCTGGCTCACTGGCTGGGTCTGAACCAGGTACCAGCGCCAATCTAGGGATCAATCCTGTGATCCACCCCGCTGGTGGTCAATACTGAAAGGACAGTCCTTAGGGGGAAGAACAAGAAAAGACCTAAAAAGACTCTCCTGCAAGGCCAGCCGGCATGCAGGCCTGTCCAGAGAAATCCGTCTGTGTGGCCTGCTTCTGCCTAGGTGCAGCTTTCAGGGTTCACATAGGCTCTGGATCTCTCCATCATGGCTGTGCTCCAAGTATCCTCTGGGTGTGGCTAGGCAGCTTTGGAGGCAATGTGCTCTGCTTTTGCTGCTGCTGCTTCAGAGCTCTGTAGGCCTGCACAGCCCGATCCCGCTCCTCCTGCATGATTCGTTGCCGGGCCAGCGAGATGGTCAGGGGCTGGGACACATTGCTGGGTATCAAAAGCTTCCTCAGCATCAGTGACTTCTGGCCAGGCTGAGGAAGAGAAGGCAGGCTGAAGTGCAGGCTCAGGAGATGGCAAAGGCCACACCTGGTCCAACAGCTCCAAACCCGGTGTAGAGTCCTAAATGAGGCCCCCCATCAGCCAGCACCCACAGGTCCTGGCTCTCATTCCCGGGAAGCCCTCAGGCAAATCCAGCAACTCCTCCTCTCCATGTACTTGGTCCCCCATACCTGGTCTCTGGTTTCACTCCTCCTGGGCTTGGCGGTCAGCTCTGGGGGCTGCAAGACGACCTCTCCAAACTTTACTGTATCTGGAGAAGCAGAGTGGACAAAGGCCTGCTGCCCACACAACCACCACAGCCTTTGTACCCTGCCCTATCCTATAGGCCAGGACACAGAACATGGGCTTGTTCACTGGCCCGCTCCCTGGCTGTGAACCCCAAAGGAGAGCATGGGCCCACCAAGAGGGCTGGTGCAAAGAGCAGGCCCAGGCCCAGGCCCAGGCCCACCCTGTTGGGAGCACCGTGGACATGGCCACTTGGGAAGCAATACCTTGCAGCAGCTCCTGCTCCAGCCTATCTGCTGCCCTTGCCTCCTTCTTCTGCCGGGCTTTGTCCAGTCGTCGTCTCTGGAAACTGGGAAGAAAGCAGGATGCTGCAGAGTTCCTAACCTCTCAGTCTGCCTGAGAATACAGAGGGCACCCCGTCCTTGAGGGGGGTGCCTGGTGGCAGAGCTGAGACCTAACCCCAGATGGCCACTCCTCGCTCCCATTCCCCTCCTCGCCTCCAATCCACAGTCACCAACAGAGCCTGTTTTGCACCCACCAGGCCTCTCAGGGATTTCAACAGTGGTTCTCAGCCACAAGGAATCTTGACCATGTCTGCAGACATTATGGATTGTCATATTGTTTGGGGGTGGGGATAGGGACACTGCTGAACACCCTACAATGCACAGGACAGCAGCTCTGAAGAGAACCATGAGTGTCAGCTATGCTGTTAGGTCCAAAAGACAGAAAGTGGCAACATCAGACAAAGCACCTCATCGTGACCCTGAATTTATGGCTTCAGAACAGTTGTGTAGATCACTGAAGCTTCAGGCTGTATCTGGGCTGTTTTCTGTGATGAAATTTTTTTTTGGCTAAAGTGACTACAAGAATCATGAGAATTCAGAAGCAGAAAAACTCTACAAAGCCAGAAACAATCTAACTACCCTTTGTAGCTTTTGGAGAAGACTCAAACAGATGTGACTTGCTGGATATGGTGATGCAGGCCCTGCTGCAGTCCCAGCTACTCAGAAGGCAAGGCAGGAGGAGCCCTTGGGCTCACAAATTTAAGACCAGCCAAAAACAAAGGTGGTCCTCCTCGTACCAGCAAAGAGGGAAAATAGACAGCTACAGAAATATTTTCTTAACTTCAACAAAAGCTGGAGTTGGTTCATTTGGAAAAGCTATGGTTATACCTCTCACAGGCAGGTGTGGGGTGGGGGAGCTGGCCCTGGACCTGGCCTGGCTATTGGACCCCTCTGATGCTTTTCCAGAGAAAGGTAAAGATAAAGCAAAGATCTTAGAGTCCAGAGTCCTCTCCCCCAGGTTAAGAAATTGCCATGACCAGGGCTTTAACTCCTGAAATTATGGTCAGGTGGGCAGGGGCTGACCTTGGCAATGAAGCGCTGCCACTGCAGAACAATTGTTGGAACCCATAGCCCCGCCTCCCTGGTGCCTCCAGGTGACCCTGACCCCACCATCCCTCAACTCACGATTTCTTCCGATCAGACTTCTCCTTCTTGGAAGCCACCTGCACTTCTGGATGACGGCTGGCCTGATTCTTACTGAGGAACATCACATGCTGGGCTTCCTGCTCCATGCGCTGGATATAAGCCCCATCAGACTCCCCCTTCCTCTGCTTGAACTTAGGGACAACAATGTCTGGCTCTGTTCCCCTTGCTTCCTTCTCTAAAGTCCTCCTGAAGGCCACCTGAGCTGAGGACAAAGGGAGACACCAGAGGAGCATGGCATGAGGGTCAGGAGGCTCAGGCTCACTTCACCTTCCAAGGTCACAGGAAGGGAAAACAGCCAGAAGACCTGAAATGCCCAGCTTGGCCATCCCTAGGAATGCAACCCCATAGCCTGCTGGAACAGGTCAGACCGCACCACAGCACAGGTCCTCCTCCCAGGCCCTGCCCCAGAGCACTGCGTCTGGGGGAATTTCCTGACTGCAAGGCTCACACCTACTTGGGACAGCTGGGCGACCTCAGTCCTAAAGCCTGTCGCCACCCAGCAGGGGCCTCTACATACCCTCCTTTCTCCTCTTCTTGTTGCTGAGAGGGTTTTTCATCTCCTGTCGGCTCCTCATAATCTCTCGAAGCCGGAAAGGGATTTCCTGTTCATCCTGGTTCTTGGGCTTGCAATTTACCACCTTCTCTCCTTTGCTGGGAAGGAGAATCCGGGGGTGAGACCCGCACCAGGAGCAGCCTAAGCAGAATCAAAGAAAGGGAGGCCGGGCCTGTGGAAGGAGTGGCCCGGCCACCGGGAGAGAGCCCACGCTCCCACCCCGCCGAGGCTGTCCGGTGTGGAAGGCCCACAGCCGGCCTCGGAGCGGGAACGAGGCCCGTGCGAACTCATCCGACGGACGTTCCCGGAGCCGAGCCCAGCCGGCACCCAGGACCCCGGCCCGGCCGCCAGGGGGCGCGCGTGAAAGCTCGCTGACTGGGTCCCCTCCCGCGACTCGGCACCCACCCACGCTGCCCCGGCCGCAAGGCCGAGCGCTGCTGCTGCTGCCCGCGCCGCCGCGTCTGCGGCCGCCCTCGACCGCCAAACCTCGCCGACCCCGCTAAAGCCGCGGCTCGGCGTTCCGCTGCTCCCTCCATCGCTGCTCCTGGCACTTAACGAGTGAAGCCACTTCCGCTCTCCTTACAGCCCCGCCCCACGAGCACCTCTTCCGCTTCCTGCGCGCAATCCCACGCTCATTGGAGCGGCGCGGCTTCCTGGTGCGCTGGGATTGGCCCGCGCGGCCGCCGCTCACGTCTCAGCCCGGCCGCCGCAATGCTGCTTTGGAGCGTAGCGCCCGGAGGTCGCTCGCTGAGCGTCACCGTCCGCCGCTGGGCAAGTACCGGCGGGCGGGCGGGCAAATGGGACCGAGGGTTCTGGCGGGGGCCGGCCGCGGAGCCCCCCGCCCCGGTCTGGAGAGGCCTGTTAGCCGTCCCGCGCGTCTGCTGAGCGCCCGCTGTTTGGAGCCCTCTGGGTCCTGGGGCTTGGCGAGGGGGAGCTGAGGCGCCTCGCAGGAGGAGCTAGTAAACGGGTGTAGACTGCCCACGTAGGGTGCCAGGCAGTGACCTGGGCCTCGGGAGGAGACCGACCGAGGGCTGGGGCGGTGGAGCGGGGAGGCCGCCCGTGGGGCCCCGAGGACAGGATGACCGAGAGCCAGGCTTCTCGGGTGGCAGAAACCGACTGATCAGGACGTTCTATCAGGAGGGGCACGGCACACGGGTTGAAGGAGGAGAGGCATCCGTGTGGCCAGGAGCTTGGGGTCTCCCCATTCCAGTCCAGGACTTCTCAGCTAGTGGTCTGAGCTGGGGTCACCACCCCTCCCCTGCCCTGTCTACTGGAGCGCACACCCGGTGCGGATCTCTGAGCTCAGTCCTCACACCAACCATTCTGTCAGGCTTAGGTATGGGAACACTGAGTCTAGAAAGGTGAAATAATTTGTCTGAGGTCATGCAGAAAGTGGGGAAGTTAAGGACATGGAGCCAGGAAAGTGACAGGAAAGCTGAAAGCCCCCCAGACCTGGGGACAGTGAGGCCTGACCAGCTTCCTGCACAGTCATGCTTCTCTGCATCCACAGGGTGTGGGCTGCATCCTTCACAGGCGCCATGCCCGAGTGGGAGCCAATGATGGCCACAGAAAGCTGGAGACCGGCCTTGTGGAGGGGGGCTCCCAAGCATGTGCAGAAGACACCAAACAGCCCAAGGCCTCCCTACTCCTTGGGGGCCCCTCAGGACCCCCATACTCTCTGCCACCTGAACTCCAGCTTCCCACAAACTGCTGCATGAGTGGCTGCCCCAACTGTGTGTGGGTAGAGTATGCAGAGGCCCTGCTGCGGCATTACCAGGATGGTGGGGAGCGGGCCCTGGCTGCCCTGGAGGAGCACGTGGCCGATGAGAACCTCAAGGCCTTCCTCAGGATGGAAATCCAGCTCCGCACACGAGGTGGGGACTGAGCCAGCCTGGCCAAGACACCCTTACCCTGGACAGAGGCCAGTCCATCCGCTTCTGCCCAGGAAGCAGCAGTGATTGTTGTTCACACCTCCTGTCTGGGTTTGATGTATCTGACGGGCTCAGGAGGAACTCTTTTATTGACTTTATCTGAGAATAAATAAAATCTCTCCAGTGGTTGAACAAGAGACTTTTGTATTTTTCCTAAGGCCTACATTGCCTTCTCAAAGAAAGCAGATGCAATCAGGTATGTTGGTGCCCACCTGTAATCCCAGCCACTTGGGAGGCTGAGGCGGGAGCATCAAAAGTTCAAGACAGCATGGGCAATTTAGCAAGGTCCTGTCTCAAAAGAAAAAACAAAGAGTTGGGGTTTCGGCCCAGTGGTGAGTATCCTGGGATTGTCCCAGTGCTGCAAACAGAAGAAGAAAGCAGTGTGTATGTGTTGGTACTGCACCTCTGCCAAGCAACACAGGCCTTCCAGCATGCAGGGGTAAGAAAAGACCCCATCAACTTGAGTGCCCAAGTGACAGGCTCCCTCTGAGTTCCAGCATCCCCCAAGTCCTGCTGAAGGCCAACTCTGGTTAACACTACAAGTGCAGCAGCAGAAGGGCCACTTGGGCTTGTGAGGGACTGTGATCAAATCCTTGCAGGCAGCCCATCCCTCCATCCACTCTTAGTCCCCTGCTGGGTCCTACCAGGTAGAGACTGTGGACACCCACAGGAGCCTGAGCTCTGCTTGGAACTAGTCCTTCCAAATCCACTAGGTTGAGGCTGCCAAAGTAGTTGGGAGGCCTGGGGCATTAGTTCCAATGCCAGCTGCCTGGCACCAGCCTGGTTCTTAGCCACAATCCTAGCCATTGGACTTTGGCCCATGTATAGGGGTTGATCTTGGGGTCCTAACTGACCATTTCCCTCCCCATTCCATAGAACTTTCCCCACCCCAACCTCTCCCACCAGCAGTTCCAATTTCCATGTTGCCAGTGGCCAGGTTAGAACTGGGCTTGAGTGTCTATGCTTATCATTTAGGGAAAGCTGGGATTATACAGTAGCTGCACAGAAGGAAGTCTTTTCCATATCCCAGCTTCATATAGGAATCTGTGGCAATAGGACTGTGAGGCCACAAGGTGGGGTGCCTCACTAGAGGGTGATTAGACACTGTGGGTTCAGGCTATTGTCTTGAACAGCTGATGCACACCATCCAATAGCACTGAGTCCTTGCTGGACTTGAGAAACGTGAGTGCAACGACTATTAGATCCTAAACTTGGCAAATATGTGGTCTAACCCAGACCTTATATGAAATGAGAAATGGCCCAGAAAAAGAAACAAGTTGCCCAGAAACAGGGCAGTGCTGTGGGATTTGGTGGCCCTACAGTAGTGCACAACATAGAGGGGGTTGTCTCCAAAATAGAGACAAAAGAAATCTTCTGGGGCTGGAGATGTGGCTCAGCGGTAGCGCGCTCGCCTGGCATGCGTGCGGCCCGGGTTCGATCCTCAGCACCACATACCAACAAAGATGTTGTGTCCGCCGAGAACTAAAAAGTAAATGTTAAAAATTCTCTCTCTCCTCTCTCACTCTCTCTTTAAAAAAAAAAAAAAAAAAGAAAGAAGAAAGAAATCTTCTGCTGGGCACAGTGGCCCATGCCTGTAATCCCAGCCACTGAGGAAGCTGAGGCAGGAGAATGGCAAGTTCAGCCTGGACAACTTGGCAAGACCCCGTTTCAAAATAAAAAAAACAAAGGCTGGGGTTGTGGCTCAGTGGTAGAGCACTTGCCTGCCATGCATGAGGCACTGGGTTTGATCCCCAGCACCACATACAAATAAACAAAATAAAGGTATTGTGTCCATCTACAACTAAAAAAAAAATATTTAAAAAAGAAAAAATAAGGCTTGAGATATAGCTCAGTAGTAAAGCACTTGCCTGGCACAAGGCCCTGGGTTGGATACCAAGTACTAAAAAAAAAAAAGTGTTTGGAGGGTGAAATGGCATGGTGGTGCTTGCCTATAGTCCCGTCTACTCAGGAGGCTGAAAAAATAATGACTGGACTGAGAGGTAGTAGCACATATATATGTATATATCTATTGAATGATGAGGTCTTTTTTATTTTTCACTGTGCACACATGTAAGTATGAGTACATACGTCCTACCCTGCAGGTTATACAAAACCAGCCTCATTCTGGAATTACAGTGGTGGTCTAGTCAGACCACACAGTGAGATATCCCCAAAGAGAAGTCACTGGCCTTGCCCCTCACAGTGAGGCCAGCCCTCTCCTGGAGAACTGGCTCCAACATTGTCTTCATCTTTCCATCTACAGGTACCTACCTGCTGGGCATCTGTGAAGTGCCTAGCACTGGACTGGCCCCCGGGACTAGTAGAAATCCACCTGGCCTGCTCCACTCCAGTGTGAAGACAAAAGATAACAAAAACCATCCAAATAAGCACAAGATGTTTGAGGAAGGACAGTTCTAGCCAAAACAGGCATCTGGTCCAGCTTGAGGGGCTGCCCTGAGAAGTGACCCTGGGCACAGAGATCCAGAGGCCCAGCAAGAAGCACCAGGGGAAGGGGAGAGGCACAGGAACTGCATCACCCAGGAGTAGGGCAGTGATCCTGGGTCAAGAGGCAGGAGTAAAGGGTAAGACCAAAGAAGTGGAGACAGGCCAGGCCAGGTCACATAGGCATTGGGGGCCTGAGCCAGATCCAGAGCCATCTGTAAGACAGGCAGGTGGCATTTGGAGGTGGAGTCTCACCCATAGGCTACTCAGGACCACACTTCGCCTCCTGGTCTCTGGCCATCTTTTAGGCCCTTAACTGCTCCTAAGTGCCTCTGTCCACCCCTGGTATCCTGGGCAGGATCTCTTTCTCAGGGCTCCAGGCTCATTAGTGGGTGTCAGAGAGAGGAGTCTTAATCCGATCAAAGGCAGGAGGATAAGTGGATGGACAAGCACCCTGCTGAGCCAGGTTCAGCCCTGGCACCTGTGGCTCCCTGAGACCTGACCGACCGGCACCTGGTGAGTACTGACACACCCAGCTGCTTTTCCTGGCAATCAGGCATCTGCCCATCGGCCCTGGGGTCGGGAGAGATGATGGGCCTTCACCCGCATGGCTGAGGTCTGTGTCTTCAGGAGTCACCCCCCTTTCCCCTTGTCCTTCAGAGAGGATACCCACCAATGTCAAATGGTGGTGCCAGTGTTCCTGAGTCCAGTGATGGTCTGGGAGCTGCAGTTCCCATGTGACCAACCAGCTGGCTGGCACCAACCACAGCCTAAGCCGCCTGGGGCCACTCAGACAGCATTGCCATGGGAACAGCATTTGATAGTTGGAGATCCCTTTGGGCCCAGAGCTGCCCATGGCCTGGGCTGGAGAGGTGGTCTGACTGGGCCTGTGCTGTCTGGAAAGTGAGGGATGGGTACCACAAAGGTGACGCAACCAGAATCACCAGGCTTCTGAGCCCTGGTTTCTCCCAGGCTGGTGCTGGCCCCAGGGACAAGGCCTCGTGGAGGGAAAGTAGGGCCCCTGGGATTGGGTGGACCCTGCCATGCCCTCACAGCAAGGCCATGGTCAGTCTTAGCCCTAGAGCTCCAGAAAGCAGCCAGCAGTAGCCCAAGGCTGCAGTCAGGTACCCCAACCCAAAAGATGGGGGAGCAGGAAAGGGGACCCCATAAGGTAGTCCCTGGGGCATCTGGGGTCATGGGCAGTGTCCTCTGTCTGTGCCACGTGCACAGCCTCAGCTCCTCTGGCCCTGTGTGGGGCTTTGCAGTTCCCTGGGAGATTAGGAGTTTCTCTCTGGTGCTAATAGGCTTAGAGAAAGCCAAGGTGCCCCTGGCCAAGGTCACTGGGGCCTGGATAGCAGCTCTGGGGAGGGGTATCATCAGCCTTCAAGGACATCGTTCATCAAGGCACAGCAGCAGAGGCCAGCTCAGCCACACCAGAGCCAGGGCGACACTGACCCAGAGGAGGCCCCTAGCCAGTGGAAGTGGGCCAGCCTCGCTGAGCTGGTGAGGCCTCGGCTTGTCCCTCCATGTAATAGAGCCAGGAGGTGCGGGATCTGGTTCTGAGATGGCCCCTTCTCCAAGGGAACCCCTGTCCTCCCATTTTGTGAGCCATTGTTTATCAGCTCCCTGTCACAACCCCAAGGACTGACAATAAACACAGAAAAAGCCCACAGGTGACCCTAGTCAGTCACGGGTTCGCATTGACAAATCAGGAATTTGGGCTTACACATGATGTAAAGAAATAAATCAGGGCCTGAGGCACAGAGTGACTGTAGGGTAGGCCTTCCTGAGAGGGAACTGGAGCCCTTGAGGGCAACCTGGAGCAATTTGTCGGAAGGAAAGGCCAGCAGACAGTGTGGCCAGAGCAAAGACTGGTGAGCCTAATGGGAAAGGCTTGGAAGAAGGGCTCATCTGGGTTGCATCCCAGTCCTAGCAGGAGCCCCCAAAGGCCTTCAACAGGATGACATGGCTGGATTCAGTCACTGAGCAAAGGGGAGGGACACAGGCCTCGAGTGTCTCTAGAGCCACCTGCAGAGACCAAGGCAGTAAGGGGTCCTGGTTTGGGACATGGAGGGTCCAGGAGGATGGACTGGTTGTGGGGGTTGGATGAGCAAGACCAGCAGCACCAGGGAGACAGGGAGACAGCCTGAGTTATGGGTAGCAGTGGGGGCCTCTGGCAGGGCCCGTGGGAAATGAAAGTTCTGGGGGTACACCTAAAGTTCTGGGGGGTACACCTAATGGAGCTGAAGGTGTTCCCAGGGTGGGGCTGCTGTCCTGGGCACACCGAAGGGTGGCAGGTAGTGCTGTCTCAACTTCTCTGTTCTGTGGGTTGTGACCCCAACAGAACAGGAGGGTTGACCAGAACCCCTGCCTGGTCTGACCTCAGCCACCTGAGGAGTCCAGTTCACTCTGAGGAAATCCAGAAGCCAAGGGTCACTGTCGTGTCCCTGCCAGCCTCGCCATGAACCTGGAGCCACCCAAGGCAGAGATCCGGCCACCCACGAGGGTGGTCGGAGGACCTGTTACCCCCAGGAAAGGACCACCCAGATTTAAGCAGCGGCAAACCAGGCAGTTTAAGAGCAAGCCACCCAAGAAGGGCATCCAAGGGTAAGCAGAGCTGGGGGGGGTCTCAGAAAGCGGTCCCCCAGGCTGCCCAGGAAGGGGAGATAGGGGCTAGGGAGGGGCTCAGCCACCTCGTTACTGGGGACAGGCAGTTTCCAAGGCTCTGAGCAAGCCAGAAATTCAGCCACTGCTTCACCTCAGGGATGTGTGTGCACCCCACCACCACATTCTCTAGGCACACACAATCATGTCACATCCCACGTGCACACCGAGAAGTGCTGCTTTTCATTGTGCAAGGAAGGCTGGCACTTAATGCTCACGGTTCTGGAGGCTGAAAGTTTTCCTGGTAGAGCTGCTCCCTCAAATCAGCCTCTGGTAAGGGCCCCGGGGCTACATCATAGTATGGTGGATGCTGTCATGGCAAGGCTGCCAGTGATAGGGACAGATCCCATGGTGAGACGGGACACCAGGCTCCTCTGTTCTGCAGAGTTACAGCCTATTAATCCCACTGACCTAATCCCCTTCCACTCGGCCCCTCTTAAAGACCTACCACCTCTCAATACCTAATTCTGGGGACCCAGCCTCCAGCGCCCAGCCTTCAAGCACAAGCCACATCCCAACCACACCAGCACACTTGGACACACTGCCCTCTGCCCACCCAAAAGTCCTCATGCTATGCTCTTGCCAAGGCACACACCCAACCCCTCGGCTCACTCCCTCTTTGCTGGGCCTCAGCCTGTGTTTGTGGAAGGGACTCCTCAGGCCCAGCGCAGCAGTGGGAGGTTGGGGAGGAGATCCACATCTCTGCCCACTGTGCTCCCAGCCTGGACCTGGTCTCCTGGGAGGGCTGGGTCCTGACCTTGGACCACTGTCCCTGACCGTTCTGTCCTTGCAGGTTTGGGGATGACATCCCTGGAATGGAAG